>NW_022146782.1:2741257-3222372 GCF_002938485.1 Sitophilus oryzae
AATATTAGTTTAGAAAATTTTACGATTGGCAACGCCGATAACACCGCGATATTATACATATATTATTGTCACCGATGCCGACCAGCAGTAGGCTTTTGTACAATCTCTCTATCATCTTTAATCATTTTGATTGTTACTTGTCACTGTTTCTGCAAACTAAATAGTTTTTTTTATTTAAAAAATAGCAGACAGAAGAAAAGGTAATGAGCATGCCTAAATATTAGGTATTTCACTGGCCCTCAAATATGGCTTTCTAGAAATTCCGGTTTATCCAGCCCTTCTAATTTTATTTAAAAATGTAAAAGTGTGAAAGATTTGTGAACCAGAAGGTCTGCTAAGTTGGATGTTGGATATAGAATGGAAGGAATATCATGGTAGGGTACAAGGGTAGACTCAATGTTTGTTGTTTTATTTTACGTTTGTGAATAAATGTTGGTAGTTATTAAAATTGTTATAAAATGAATCTTAATAAAATAGATAAGTTGTAATAGGTATTTATTCCACAAGCATCCGATACGCTACTGAAGCAGGTAAGTCAAATTAACGTATCTGAATTCTTTGACATCTAATCTTTGACAAGTAATAAATAAAAGCTAAAATGCAAGAAAAATATATAATTTAGTTAATTTAAGTGAATTTCATAAATGATCGGTTTACTACACGTATGTATATTATATAGTCACTTACTAGCGAAAAGTTATTATTTCACTCAATTTTTGCCGAGATCTACCGCACGCTACACAACCAACTATTTTAGAGTCTTTTTCGATAAATCGCGATAGTGTCACTGTTAATTTATGTTCTGCCACAATTTCCATCTAGATTTACTACCTTTATACAACTATCAGTAGTAGAATAAATAATAAATAACATAAAATCAGCTCCGTAAAGACTGACAAATCCACAAAGTTTCAAATCAAATTCAAATGTGTCAAATGAATCGTCAAACAGAACTGTCAAGGATCCCCACCCTAGAGAGCTTTTATGGTGCCTTTTCCGCCCACCATGCATGAATACATGGATAGCATTATGATCCTTCCTTAGTCTTCTTATTCAAAGATTTATCCTTTGTTTTGGTTATTGAAATTTTATAATTATCAGATAAAATTTCGTAGTTAAATTGTTTATTTTTGATATGGATCGCAGTGTGCAATTCGTTTATTTGATTGTGGAGTTTAGTTCGTTCATTGACCGGATATGAAATATGGCTGTTAGAAAATATTCTAGAACATCGTTTTTTATTTATGCCTTTTTGTGAGTTGGACTAGTCAAGATATATAGTTCTCTATCTATATCCTGGAGAGAGATTTCCGGTTAAAATCTGATTTTGTGAAGGAAATCGAATCCTTGCATCACTTCTTGTGTACTCCCCGGCTGAAGAGTGTCGTCGTGAAGAACTGGCTGCCGTTTCGTGAAGCATTCCCTGTTGGTGAATAGCAGGTCTTCGTAAAGAAGGATTAAGGCTTCCGAAACATATTTGGTCAGAGACGGGGCTGGATTTTGATGATTTTTATGGACCGCCGACCAATTTCCGCAATGGGATTAAAATAGCCAAATTTTCCGACCGATATTCCGATTCCACGTGCCCAAGAAGTCCCCGAATAGTTCCAAGGTATGCTATAATTCGTCTGCCTATTCTAAGTCAATGCTCAACTGATTTTTGTTCATATTGTTGTCTGGTTTTCGACTTTTCCACGCCCACGTGGTGTAGAAAGATTAGTTGAGTGTTATCTTTCTTAAATCTTATTTGGTTGTTCATAATTGTAGAGCAAGAAGACCGATCCAGACCGTAGTGCACAGAACAGTCCAGAATTCAATCCTGTTGCCCGTGTAGAGGTACCCGTTGGACATCATAAACCCTCGTTGAGGTAAAGTTCAGATTTGATTAGTCCTTCTTTATTACATTTATTAACTCCTACACGTTGTGCTAGTCCTTGTTCTATAATTGAGGCTCTTTTCTAAGACGACCAATATTATTTAGGGTTTTTATGTTCATCTTTTGAAGTCCTACACCTGCCCGGCATCCGTACGTCTGCTAAAAAATTAGAAGACAAAAACAACGTCATACTAAAATCATACTAAAATAAAAAGTCATACTATAATTACTGTAAAAAAATCAAAGACAAACTGAAAGAAAAAAATTAAAGATTCATTTTTTGAACGTTGTTGCAGTACGTGATAAAATTCAGCGTGGTTCTCGTGAGGCAAAATATACAGAGGCATCCCAAGAATGCGCAGCGGCCGATCCATATGGGAATTTTCTTCCACCAGACACTGTTCGGAATCGCGTGAGCCATTTACCGCCAAATTGGGGTTAATTGTTTAAACGGGGCCCCATTGTTATCCACCGCGAGACGCGAAGGTAATCGATTCCCCACAATCCCGATAATTTCGATAATTTTCCAGACCGAATTCTATTCCGTTGCTGCCCGTCCGTGGCTTGATTTGCGCCTGTCAATGCGCTGATAGATAGGCGATTGGCCAGTGGCGTGGGAATTGGGTCAGAATGATTTTTCGCAATATACGGAGCGAACAGGCAAATATTCAAATGGTTGGTCATTCTTTTTTGGTACGCTTTGTTGGCAAGCCGTTGTTTCTTACATTCAATCTATCGAAGTGTTCATCGAAGAGAATTCTAACAAAAAATATTCTTTTTTGGAAATTTTCAAAGTAAAATAACTTCGTTATTTTGGACTTATTTGAAAAACGATAAAGATAAAATATGTTTCTTTTCTCGAGATCTACCACCCGTTAAAATAGTTGCACTTATTTCTGTTAACAATTTTTTTTTGGTTTACAAACATATAAGTAAAATAAATCAAGACCAGGGTTGGGTATCGACGAGTAGAAAATTAATTTTCTACGTGTATGTAGAAAAGTGCGTAGAAAATGTATAAAATCTGAGAACAGGTACAAAATTAATTTTGTATATTTTACCTGTTTTTTTTTCACTTTAGAGGTTTTTTCCTTTCTATTTTCTTTAAATTCTATAAGTGTTAAAACTGTAATATGTGTGCGAGCGCTATTTCTCTATTCTGTGACAGTACTAACTCCCTGAAGATAAGAGACACTAATCGATATAAAGACTATTCGAATATTTTTTTCTGTTTAATTTAAAGACCGTACAGGAAAGTCTGATTTTTTTTCTTTGAAAGTTTTCGTTGTTCCTTTTTTAATTTTACCATAGAAAGCCTGTGGTTTCATAAAATATATACATATAATAATAATAATTATTGTAGTTTGAAGTTCCTAATTTCATTATGTTAGATGTTATTTTTTTTGCTGTTTTGTTTGAGTCTTATCAAAGTTCACAAAATTACATAGAATTTTTCCGTAAACTTTGATCTTACTATTGAAAACTTTTAAGATATCTGTAAACTTAGGACTATAGTGTGTAACAAATCAAGAAAGATTTCGACAGACGACATCCAGAAAATGACAGAAAATACGATATGCCTCTGTATTATAATGATACAACAATCGCTGTCACGCATCCTCCCGTTGTGCATAAACAACAATAAATATAAACGCAAAAAAGGCTTAAAATATACAAAAGTAATTTTCTACGTTAGTTGGTGTAGAAAATTAATTTTCTACGTGTAGAAAATATGCTAGAAAATATAAAATTTTCTACCTACCCACCCCTGATCAAGACCATGGAATCATTGTCTACAACATTGAAAAATTATTGTAATTTTTAGGAAGAGACTTCAAGAATATATTACTAATATAGTGTGTGATTTTTAGATAATTAAAGCATCGATAACCACATATTGTCAGCATCTAATAATGCATTTTTATTACTTTTTCTGTTAAAAATATAAAAACGTTGCAACCACGCTACTGATGTCTGCATTGCAACCATTTCACTTTTATAATTATTACTTCTCCATCGAAGATCTCAATTTTCTTTTTTAATTTTCGAAAAAAACATTCTCTTCTCTAACCCAAATTTACAAATTACAGTAATTAAATGATTTATAGATCAAAAAACGAAGTTTACCCGGTAAAACTTTTTGGATTTCGACTTTTTTTCGTGCGATTTACAATAACTTTTAGCGTGATTTACGAGATTTTTTGCTTTGAAATAATATAGAGAGCTTTAAATATAGTTTATTATACATTGTGGGTTCATTTGTAAAAAAAAACATCTAAAACACATTGTATTAGATTTTTTTACTACATTTTTAAGCTCTTCACATATTATGGAATTAGCTAATAAAAAAAGAAATAGAAAAACCAACAGCAGTCGTCTTCCTGATTTGTATCAAACCAACCGGAGGCTTCATTTACATAACTCACGTTAGAAAGCAACCAAAAAATTACAGGTTGTGGTCTTTATGGGATTTTAATTCCACGTTTGGCCTTACAAGCCCCAAAGACATGGTACTTTACTAGGTCTTCTGGCGGTACGCAGGTTCCCATGGCAGGGAAACCGACAATTAAAACCGTAATGGTATTATTTCCACTAATGGATTATAACAAGCCATACCCATGAACAGTGTTTTAATCAAATAGAATATTTTCAAAGGTGATTTCTCTTATAAAAACACCCAGTATATAATTTCTCGAAGAATTAAATACAAAAAAGACATAAAAAGAAAAAGTAAAGTAATTATAGTAATGTTTACTTTTATTATAAAACTTAAATAAAGATTCTACCTAGTAAATACACTGTGGAATCGAATGAATAAACTCAAAGAAGTTGTTGTGGCTTTAAAACTGTAAGTATACAATCTGCGGAGCGCAATACCATTATATTTAGCGTAATTAGCAGTATAAGAGGCACAGAAATTATAGTAATATCCTCCGCAAAACCGCTCATATTGGTTCATTTTTCACCACTGCGAGAACTAAAGAGCTAAGAAAGAAACTTATAAAACTTTGTTGTATAAATGTTCGGTTTCTTGTAATAAAAACCCAAATTTTATGATTTTATAATGTACTTAATTATATTTGCAATACTCAAAACCAAACTTATCTGGTATCATCAATTATTTTTAATAATCTTTGAGACGTATGAAAAAATGTATTTATGAATAAAACTCAGTCCTTACCAATCACTTTTAATGAAAAATAATCCAATTAGCAATAAAAAAAAATAATCAGTTTCCAAAATAAACACAATAGTATTTTTTTGGTTTCTGAAACGAAATTAAGATTTAAATTTTTAATGAACTAAAAGCAAAATCAAAATGAAATTTTTGTTCTAGCCACCTCTATGCAAACTTCTATCCGCGCTGCTTATCAACGTTGCCTTAGGGTATGTTTTCCTATTCTGCTGCATCAATACGATGTGCAAGCTTTCCTCGATTGTTTCGACGAGTTCTAGCCCTTTTTGAGCTGGTCCCACAAGTGTTCCATAGGGTTTAGACCTGGTAAACATGCAGGTTAGTCCAAAACTATGACACCTTCCGTTTCAAGACATTCTCTAGTCACTCTGCTGGTATGGGGAGGTGCACTATCGTGTATGAAGTTAAAATGATCCTCAACTGTAGCTCTCCAAAGACTAACGATTGGTTCTAGCACTAAATCAACATACATTCGAGTCGCTAAAATTTCGTGGTGAAAAAAAAGTGGTAACAATGGAGTTTTTTCTCCCAGCATAATACCTCCTCAGAACATTACGGTTTCTCCTTTATGTCTTGGTACAGATTTGGCAGTCTAGAGTCTCGCTCGTCTTCCTGGAGCTCTGAGAACCCGAATTCGATGGTCATCTGATCTTAGGCCAATTCTGGTTTCAATCGAAATAGGAACATTTTGCCAATTCACAGTTGTCCAGTTTTGATGTTGAAGGCATCAATTTAGCCGGTCAATTTTATTTTGCCGAGATAACTGTGGGATCCGTAACGCTCTCCTGCTGTAAAACCCTTCAGCACGAAGCCTTTTCTTATGGTTTCAACCAAAGACATTATAAAGATAGACCGAACATCTCATTCATAAATACTCGTTGGTAGTGTATCAAACATTCCAATGTGTCAAACAAGGACAGAAGAGACAGAGAAGTCTAAAATTTCCGACCCCGGCAACTAGGCGCATTTGGATTGTTCTAATGGCCAGTGGCGCATCGTTTTTTGGAACGAATTTAATTAGTAAAGTAATTAGTAAAATTTTTACTCCATATTAATATACTATATTAGCACTTTTTCGTCAGATGAGTTTTGTTATAAGGTCTAATATAATAATACTATTAATATCCCACATATACTTATGTCGAAACGTTAGTAGTTTTCGCAAATCACTCCAACGTCGATTTTCAATTTAAACTTTCAGTTACTTCTATATAAACTTTCAGTTACTTTTGAATATTTACAGGGTGACTCAGGCTTCCAAAACAGTTCTATATTAGGTTTGTGGTTGGTGACTTTTCTTTCAATTTTTTTTCAGAATATGGAGGCATTTAGGCACATTTTAGACATTTTTGTAAACATAGGTGGCCGGAACATATTTTCAAACCAAAGTTGTAGATTTGCCATTAAATTTCCATTCCAGAAATACCTAGGGTTGCCACTTGTCCTTTTTTGATAAGGACAGTCCTTTTTTGGAATAACTTGTCCTTTTTACTTTTTTTGACTTAAAAAGTCATTTTTATTTACGTATTTTCCCTGAGAAAATTACCTACAGAAAACAGAAATATTCTTTTCGCCCAAATTTAATTAGAAATGTTATAAAACTTATAAATAAATTTTTCTTGTTTAGAATAGGCAACATTATTTAGAACTTCCCGTTTAATCTCAAATGATAGTTTAGGTTTTAGTTTTACCTTTTTTTATCTTAAAAAGAACTTTTCAAAATGAGTACCTAATTAGTAACGATTTAGTTAGTTCGCAATCGATAGCTTCCTGTGAAGTACTGTGTAATAATTGTTTAATCTTGTATTATTAATTACTTCCTATATCTAAAATCACTATTTAATGAGAAAATTGTGTTTTTTTTGAAAATATAAGACAAGATTTGACTTTCGGTCTTCTTCTTGTATTATGATGGTTCTGATACGAGGCAATTGCATTTTAGTCTCGCAATAGAAGGCATTTATCATTAAAAGTATTAAATCTGTGTGCTACAGTATGGGATTTCTGTCGCATAATAAAGAATACCTATTACGTTTATTTACAAATCCATTACTTTTAAAGGTAGTTTCATCAGAAAATCAAATTTTAGTTAAATGTCCTAATCTTCATGAACTGTATTAAGCATATGTATTGCGGTTTGAATCACCCTGTATGTTGACAAAAATATTTTGAAAATGTGCGTTACAATGGCCCCCATCTTATGTAAAAAATTGAAATAAAAATCACAAACCAAAAACGTAATAGGTAAAAAGCTTTTTTGGAGGCCTGGGTCACTCTCTATATAGACATGTATAAAACTAGTAGCCTAAGAATTATTTACAGTTCGTCACATTCTAAAAAAAGTTAAACACACTTTACAAATAACTCTAGGAAGATGTATTTGTACGGTGGTAAAAAATTGTCTAAGCAAGGCCGAAGGGGCAGATATAATAAAGCAATAAAATGTAAAAAAGGTCGGGTAAACACCTTTGTTTATTTGTTGAGCAAAATTCCTTTAGAATATCGTATATAATGACCAAAATAGGACGCAATTTTAATAAAAAATGTCACTTTCTGGCTTATAATAAAGTTTCAAATGTAACGTTTATATTCAAATTTGTTATGATCTACAACCGTTAGGTAGTAATTGAGACGAATTATAATTCAATTACCGGCTACTACGTTCTTGTTTTAATAGATCAAAATTGAACAAATATAATTAGAAATTATTTTAATTGTGAGAGGCTCCCTTGTGGGACGCCTATGTACGATTACGGCGCGGCGGAAACAATACCTACCTGTGAAAAGACAAATTCGGGTAATTTGAGGTTATTTGTCCACACATTTGACACTGTCGTACCATATTGAAAATTCGCAGATTCAAAAGTACATTAAACAAAAACAAAAACTACTGAAAAACACTGAAAAGTTCACTTCGGACTTGATTCCGACTTCAAACACACCGTAAGCTAAACGTAGTACGCTATAACGGACCAAGGGCCGTCGCGAGGGGTGGTGGGACGGACGGCTCATTTCATTCTGGAAGACTAACAGCGACGTTGCCAATAGTTCTAGACGTTTCAGCACATTAAACAGTAAACATGTCCTTTAATAGTAACGCATATATCCTCTGGTTAATAACCATATTATTACGCATGCTTCTTTAAAAATAAACTATTAATTTAATTAAGAAACTGAGATTTATTGATATCCGGTAAAGGTTTTAAAGTCACCTTTTCTGCAAATCAAACTAAGTAGATAGGCGCAAATTTGATATGTGGCAATGTCGCCTTCTCTATCTCAGTTGGTTTTTACAGTACGTAGTCAACCTCCGAATGTTTGATAGGGTTAAAATGCATAATGTGATATCTGTTCTTCCTAAATCTATGGTTTCAACTGAAACGTTCACACCTGTAGCTGCCAGAAATTGTCTTTGCAGCTTTGGATGAGAAACATCGGGTTTTTTTCTAGCAATTTGGCACACAAGGCAGTCTTGTTGTTCAGTTGTGACTCTGACAGTGACTTCAGTTGTGACTTTGTCTGGGCCTGGCCTTGTGTGTTTCTAATTCCAAGTACCTCGTAATCCCGGGTCACTTCTCAGCTCGATGGTTCTCGTTCTCTCTCCCATCGAAGCATGCGGGCGTCCCGTCGAGAGGTAGCCGGAATGCGTGTACGTTATAAAAGAGACATCTTCACAATCTGGCAGAGTTATACGCGGGCTCGCCCGATCACAACACCCCGCCAAACATATTTCCCTAAATATTTCTCATCGTCGGACGTTTATGATTTTTCTCATGCGCTCGCGGCGGAATAAATGGCCATAGGCAGCGGCGGCACCGGTGAGTTACGGCCCGGCCACAGATTAGGAACAAATCGGGTATTTCTCACTTCGACGCGATATGCGGAGAGAGCGTGGTGTGGAGATCGGGGAGATAGATAAGAAGGCCGGGGATATTATTTATGGCTATTTAAAGAGGGACTGTTTGTCAGGGAAGAAGTGGTTTTATGTGGTTAGGTTGGCTTGAACTAGTGGAGTCACGAATCTGGTCGATATTGTTAGTAACGATCTGTAAACAGTACTTTATCAAAATCAGAGCCATTACTCGATAAAGTAAACATTAAATGCCTGCCTATGCAGGGTGTTTCAAAAAACATGTCCCCTCTCGTGGGGAGATTCCTAACGTAAAAATTAGATTTATTTTTTATATCAACATAGGTCCGATTCTGCTTTGTTTCGTAGCTACAGGGTGTTAAAATCTTAATAATCGTTCGATTTATTATAATTTTCTTCCAAGTACTTTTAGCGATTCCAGTGAAATTTTTGAGGGTAAAAGTTACTATAAGTGCTACATATTTTGATGCTAAAAAAGTGTCAATAATTCATCAGGGAAGTGCATCTGGGTTATCATTGGAATATTAAAAAAAAACATGTGCGCCACTTTTTTTCTTTTGATATCAAAATTGTGTAGACCGTTTAATGCCAATTAAAAGTTATTATATCTCTCAATATGTTGTCCAACTCGGCCTCCTTGATGAGATAAACGCAATTTTATTAATCACAATTAATAAAATTTAAAAATTATATATTTTACCTAATTTATTATTAAATATTATTACTTTTAGTTATTAGTAAAACATACTTTTGACAATACTGAAAATTAACAATGTGTCCCAAATCATCTTAATTTTTAAATTCCCCTTCCCGTGCAATCTACATCTAAAGCGGTCCATACATTATCAAACAAATTGCGCAACAAAGCGATGCGCAACGTTGCCTTGTACAACTGCATCAGCGGCCCATACATTATCAAACAAATTGCGCAACAAAGCAATGCGCATCTTTACGTTCCACAACTGCATCACTCATACACTTGGTAAAATTTTGATCAAACTTTTTATTAAAAGTTGTGCACTATTCGAGAAACATTCATGTCCTCAATTACCATTGCGTCAGTTATTATCGTATATGCCCTAGATGATGTCGATGTTACCAAAAAACGAAAAAGAAAACAAAGAATTTGGATGAAAGAACTAAAATTTTGCACAACGAAGCGCAAGACACACATACACTACACAACGCGTTGCGCAAACCGTCCCGTTGCACAAAAGAATTCAAACATTCTTGAAAATTATCAAACAATTGCGCAACGCATCAAACAGGGCCATACATTGGCAACTTGTTGCACAACAGCCTGTGTTAAGCGGCCCATACATTATCAAACAAATTGCGCAACGCAGGCTGTTGCGCAACGAGTTGCTAATGTATGATAGTGTTTGATGCGTTGCGCAATTGTTTGACGAGTTTCAAGAATATTTGAATTCTTTTGTGCAACAGGACTGTTTGCGCAACGCGTTGTGTAGTGTATGTGTGTGTTGCGCTTCGTTGTGCAATATTTTAGTTCTTTCATCCAAATTCTTTGTTTTCTTTTTCGTTTTTTGGTATCATCGAAATCATCTAGGGTATATACGATAATAATTGACGCAATGGCAATAGAGGACATGATTGTTTCTCAAACAATGCACAACTTTTAATAAAAAGTTTGATCAAAATTTTACTAAGTCCATGGGTGAGGCAGTTGTGCATCGCTTTGTTGCGCAACTTGTTTGATAGTGTATGGACCGCTGAATCAGTTGTGCAACGCAACGTTGCGCATCGCTTCGTTGTGCAATTTGTTTGATAATGTATGGGTCGCTTTACGCAATTTGTTTGATAATATATGGGCTGCTTAAGGGTGTTTCATACTGAATTAAAAAAAGAATGAACTACCAGGATAAGATGAGCCATTCTTCTTACTTTGGACCCATCTAAGTCGATTTATTCCACTGAGTTACGAACCGAATAAACGATACGTGTTGTGATTCGCCCGGTAAAAATCACCGTCCATTAGTAACGCATAACTATTTTTCTGCTGTCAGTGGCTTGGCATCGATAATTGCGGACGATCCCTCGCCCGTATCCAGGGAGCAGTTGCTCGTTTCTCAAGCGAGGGCCGCGATTGTTTATTTCGCTCGATTATTTATACGATCGTTTGCTGGAAAAAATTAGCCAACCATCTCGGAGACACCGCGGTGTAACCGCTGCGTGCTGAGCCGATACGCTCGACTCTCAGCAGCGTGAAATATGGCAATTGAATCTACAGGGCGTTTGAAAAATATTCCGCTAATTTATAGGGTGATTTATACTCTGTTTTTTCTCAGGTAAGATTTCGGCAGACGATGACAGAAGAAAAGCAGATGACGTCCCAGACATATCTATTTATTTTACTAAAAAAAGTTTCTAATATTTTTAAGTTAACTATGGATGGGTTTAAATATAAATCTGTCATACGTCGTCTCTTGTTGTTTTTAACCAGTTTTATTGGTTTATTTCAAAAATGACAGATCATATTTCAATTTTATTGGTTTGACGGAACCATAAAGTAATAAATACAAGAAGAAGTGACAAGTCAATGTTAAATTATGGAAACAGCGTGGCTGCCTGGGTAACTAATTTTCAGATATGGCGGCTGGGACATTTGACATGACATAGACATGACAATTTCAATTTTATGAAATTTATTTCCGTTTCCGGTTTTTAATGGCGGGCTGTTCAGGAGGTTTAAATGAGGGTTAATATACTTTTTACTCTTTCTAGTAGTAAATAATACAACAAAATTACTCAAAAATATTTATTTGGAATTTAGAACAATGTAAATATGCAAATCAACACAATTAAAGAGCTATAAACCAATAAACTACTGTATCAATATCAAATATTTAAATAATATCAGAGATGCTGTGTTAAAGTGAATTAGTAAAGTAACAGTGCATTGACTTACAGAAACTTGAAGATAAATAAATGTTTTCACAGCTTCACGGGCATAAAACTAAATAACTGGAAGCAGGAAAAAGGCAACCGGAACCCACACAAAACCTGGAATCAAAAAATATGTAAAAACATATAAATGTAGGTACATAAGACTTTTGTGAATTAAATCAAACAGGACTTGAATGAAAATAAAATGAATAAAAATATAATACATATACATCTAATACCTCATTTGTATTTTAAAAATAATCTACATACATAGATTTATAGCATTATTGCTATGAAAATACATAATAGGTACCTATGTGATATGTAATTACGCATTTCTGTTCATCTTGTAGAAAATTAATGCAGGCTAATAATAGTTCAATAATCATAATTTACCTTGTATAACTTGCTTTCAATTGCTCAAAATCACCGATCAGTCTTTAAAGTAGAGATACGGAAAAATTCTTGGCAAAGAATATCCCAAGATCCTTGGGTTTAAAGCTAAAAAAATATAAAAACAGTTAATATATTACCTATTTTTACATATAATATGGCACATACCTACTACATGCAGAAACGTCGATTTCATCATTTTCTTCATGTAATTAATATCATATATACTTTATTAAAGTGTTAACAAGGAACTTTATATCAAAAAACATCTTTGTACTTATAAATTTCAGCCGAAATATCAGAAACAAACTTCCAATCAAATCTAAACGGCAAAAATTAAAATGGCGCCCGACCTTGCCAGAGGCCTCGGCAGCTGACGCTGACACACAGACAAAAGACAAAAGAACAGGACGCCGACGTGCATAAAAATATTCCGTAGCAGAAATTGACAGAAATCATATAGAAATATTCAGATTTTTGTCTAGGACAGTCTAGAAGGCCATGCTTTCTGCCTGGGTAGAACCGCGCCACAACTGTTTCCAATTTTCCGGTCACCCCCCTGGACGGAACGATGGAAAAGGACGCCCATGCGTATGAACTCGCCTTTAGATTTTTGAGGCTTGTCAAATTCTTGCCAAATTATAGGTTATAATTTTGTGTCAACTATGTCAAATATCTGCATTTTGGATCTACATTTTGATTCGTGTTACTACATGTGTTTTGTGTCTTTTGAAGTCAAGTGGAGGAAAAATCGAAGGAAAATTAACTGTAGACCTTGTTTTTTTTAAAGACCAAACGTCATAATAGAAATTATGAATAATTTAGAAGCAATTGCTAGAAAACATCTGGATTTAATATCAACTACACGACAAAAACAAAATAAAAAAAGAGAAAACTCGTAAAAAACCGATCAGCGCGCCAAGAACAAAATAATTAGAAAACGGGCGATCGAATAAAATGTAAACACATTAAAAGGGGCCCGGAGCAGGGCCGTAGAAGCTCTTAAGCCCACGGCGGGGGGCCCCATAAGGCCGCGAAGCCGCCGGAGGCTGATCGGCGTGGCGTAATAACGTATGGGGGACCCTGCCCAACCTTTTAATGGGCCACGTCGGCCGCGGGTTCGGGGTCCCGAAATTTTATGGGGGCCGCTAGAGGGCCGCCGCGCCGCGGTTTCATCACCAGGAACCGCGGGAGTCGCCGTAAATTATCGGAATTATAATTAGTTTGGTTGTGACGGAGGGAGGGGGGTTTCCGTGGCTACCTAGCTCTGTCGCTTTTATATAATGGGAGGTATAATGGTTGTTTGACGAACAGGCTTTGGGTCACCGCAAGTCATTCAAATTTCTGTGGAATCGGAGAAATATAATTAGAGACATAAAGACTGGTCGTCACTAGTGATGACCAAGACCAAGAATATGTGGACGACATAGTCATGATCGCTCAGGGAAAACATGAAGACGCCCTGTGTAATATTATTCAATGAGGACTCCGGATCACTAAGAGATTGGGCAGGATTTTCCCGATTTTTAGCCGATCGAAAATGAGTTATTTGGGTCATAAATGACCTAAATACAAAATATTTTCATGGTGTCTGTCTGTCCGTCTGTCTGTAACACGATAACTCACAAACCGCTAAACCGTTTTTAACCAAATTTGGCACAAAAATACTGCGGCACCCGAGAATCTGGCCATTAGTTTGTGGTGGGGCTGGGGGGTTGGTAAGGGGGTATGGGAGGGGGTCACAAATTTTAAAAAATCGTAACTCCAAAATTACAGTAGCTAGCGAAACGCGGTTTTCAATTTAAGATTAGGAATAGAATTAGAATTTAGAATAAGTGGGAGGGGGGTTAATCTCTGCGACCTTAGAGATCTATTGTGTCCCCCTTTCTTGAGTTATAACTCATCATACAGTCCCAGGGCTTCCTACGGAGACCCGTGTCCTTCACAGTCGAGGAGCTACGACCCAGGCCGGGTAGACGAAACGGTAGTTTGTGTCGCCTGTTGGGTTTAGAGGTAGGAGGTGGGCTCCCGACCCTTTGGAGGAGGTGGTAACTTGTATGCCACTTGCGGAGGATGTTTCTCACGCAAGTGTCAGTCACCTCTCCTGTAGGTCTCTTTGGGTTTGGCCCCTTGGAACTTTTATTGTTACTGTTCCCAGTGTTGCTAGGGGGTTTCCCCACAGCTTCACCGGTGATGTTTTTATTACTATTATTACCAGATCTCATAGTGTTCCCATGAGTCGCTAGGGACAGTCGGTCCACTTCTACAGAGCCCCGCATGTAGAAGCAAGGGGTAAAATACAATGGGGTGTGAAGTGGTGAAAAATGGCGCACCGCAAAAAAAGTGCATAACTATGGAAATAAAAAGGTACTCATAACATATTTCTCCAATTTAGTGCAAAATAAATGTTTTACAAAATATTGTTTTCTTTTTGGTAGTCATCTAAACAAGGAGTGCGGTAATGAAAATGCGTGAGTTAAGAAGCTCTTAACTCGCTCAAAATGCGTGAGTTAAAAGCTTCTTAACTCACTGACGTAGATAAACTATTTTTATTTACTTATTTCTAGGTATTTCTTCAAACTAAATCATTATTTTCTTCAAAAAACAGTATCTCCAAACCAATCCAAACACCAGTCTTACCTCCTGCAGCTCCAAAATTAAAACCGCTTTGGAATCCATCAATATAGTTCGAAAAAACGTCAATTCTCCAGATGGATACCGGGTCATCTTCGTTATCGGTTCGTCCTGATTAATATTGATGATTTGAAATAATGGCTCAGTGTGAGTAGCAAGAGAAAACAACCGGGTTTAATTACGTTTCTCTCTTTCAGCGCTAGTCGCTCTGTGGAAGGGCAGCGGACCTAATCAGGACCTGTCTCGCAGAAAAAGTGATTAATATAACGCTGGTTAAATAGGTAAATAGGAGAGGGAAAATAGATTTTTTAACATGTTAATTGGCGAATAAAGAAGCTTCCCGAGATTATTTCGTATATTTTTCATTTTATTGATTTTATGGAAAGCACTGTTCATTAAATGTCCTGTCTCACAATGTACCGTTTGTGTCGGGGAAGGGATCATGGTTTCATAGTTGTCGATTTTCGAAAGAAATCGGTACATTTATTTTATTTCGTATATTTTTCATTTTATTGATTTTATGGAAATCACTGTTCATTAAAATGTTGTATCCTATGTTATAGGGCTTGTTTCTCTCTACAATTTCCTATCTCACAATGCACCGTTTGTGTCCAGGAAGGGTTCATATTTTCATAGTTGTCGATTTTCGAAAGAAATCCGTACATTTATTTTATTTCGTATATTTTTCATTTTATTGATTTTATGGAAAAGCACTGTTCATTAAAATGTTGTATCCTATGTTATAGGGCTTGTTTTTCTTACAATTTATAATCTCACAATGCTACCGTTTAAGGGTTCATATTTTCATAGTTGTCGATTTTCGAAAGAAATCCGTACATTTATTTTATTTCGTATATTTTTCATTTTATTGATTTTATGGAAAAGCACTGTTCATTAAAATGTTGTATCCTATGTTATAGGGCTTGTTTCTCTCTACAATTTCCTGTCTCACAATGTACCGTTTGTGTCCAGGAAGGGTTCATATTTTCATAGTTGTCGATTTTCGAAAGAAATCAGTACATTTATTTTATTTCGTATATTTTTCATTTTATTGATTTTATGGAAAGCACTGTTCATTAAAATGTTGTATCCTATGTTATAGAGCTTGTTTCTCTCTACAATTTCCTGTCTCACAATGTACCGTTTGTGTCCAGGAAGGGTTCGTATTTTCATAGATGTCGATTTTCGAAAGAAATCGGTACATTTATTTTATTTCGTATATTTTTCATTTTATTGATTTTATGGAAAGCACTGTTCATTAAAATGTTGTATCCTATGTTATAGGGCTTGTTTCTCTCTACAATTTCCTGTCTCACAATGTACAGTTTGTGTCCAGGAAGGGTTCATAGTTTCATAGATGTCGATTATTTCCTCGAAACTTCCTTTGTATGTCAATATTTAAATATTATTTGAAGAAATTAAAAAAAAATAAAAGGTAGAGAATAAACGGTGAGTTTGGTTTGGTTAGTTTTTAGTTAAAAAATATAATCAACAAATTCTATTTTTTAACTAAAAACTAAAAAGATCCAAATATTTTTTCAAAAAATTCCAAATTTATATTTTTATTTTGTAGATTTTCTTACAGTGTAAGTGGTAAAATATCTATTCTCTTTTGAAGAAGAAAAATATTTGCTCTGCTTTTTCAGATGTTAACATTTTTTGTGACTAACGTGAATCCATTTTTAATTAATATCTAAGACATGCTAATCTAAATAAACAATTCTATTCTATAAATAAAAAGCGACAACCTGGCGACAACAAACGGGAAAGGCACAGACCGCCTCCGGGTCGGCATGAGCCAATCCCCCCCCCCCATAATAATTGTAATAAAAATATCACATATTCATTTGCCATCCAGAACACCGGCCGGCGTCAAGTCAACACTTTAAACATAAACATATTGATAACAACTAGACCTACGTCGAAGTAAGGAATATTTCACTATCGAGTTTTGAGTCCTCGGTTCGTGCATTTCCAGGGATTGCGATTACTGCGGGCGCAAAAGTAACGATTTAACTTAGTAACGAGTAACGAGTCCTAAATTCAAATAGTAAGCGTTACTTTGAGTCCTCGTAAAGTAACTGTTACTTGTAACGGTTACTACTATTTTTGATAGATATAAGGCAATTTTAACAGTTGCTATGGAAAAAAAAGAATTAAACTACTTAACCTTGATATTTTAGTTTCTCTTGACCATCAAACAACTAGTCGTTGGGGGTGGAGCAGTAAGACATCGACCCGTGTATACCAACAGAAAAAAAACAAGAAGGAACTAAAACGAAATATAAATAAATATAATGTTTGTTGTTGTAGTAGACTTATAAATGACTTCGAAAAAATTGTAGATCTTATCTAAAAAATCGATGATCGAAAATATGAATTCCTTCTGAAAGGCTTTGAAAGGTAGCGCGCGGCGGGGAGTCGCCTCGAATAAGTCTGTCATTGGGGGCCCCACAGCCATTACCGGGCATAAATATTCAGTGGGAATGGGACCGGCAGGTCCCCCCTATACCCCGCAGGGCGCCTTATCACGATTGGGTGCTCGTAGAGATGTATATGGAGGTAAAAGATTCTTTTAATTGTCTTCGTTATTCGCTTTTTTTAAAGAAATATACATCTACTGCCCTAATATTACAAAAATATATTTTCTCAAAATTTTTTAGCTTTACTTATATACAGGGTGGTCCGCAAATTATATTGTGGTTGCAAATAAAAATAAGTAAAAAAGTTTGTATAAATGTATGCGCATGTATAAATGTCTGCCATTCATTTTTATTTCGATTTTTTCTAAATAATTTCTGAAGTAACGTGAAGATGAATAATTTCTAAAGTAAAGATGAGAATTGTTGTCTAGGTGTTTTTTGATATGAGAAATTTCATATAGATGTCAATATGGCTCCTACTTGTAGAGGGCGCCACCTACATATTTTTAACTGGTTTGAACTTTGGTTTGAATTTTATTAGTCTTTTTGAATAAAAAGACTAATTCAAAGGGTTTGAAGAGAACTAATTTTTCGTTCGTTAAACTACTGATTAAAAAAACATACATTTCGAATTTCGAACATCATTTTTTCGAAGAAAAATTTATGATTAATTTAAAAAAAAAATCACAAATTTATCATCAGTCAAATAACTATCTACCCAACATGTTTATTTTTCTGTCAATAATGACATTTATAGACTATTTTCATTCTGAATAATATCTTGAGAATGGTTGCTCGGAGCGATTTTTACTAAGAGATTTTTTTTACATAGAAAATGACAGAAATGTATATTTTTTCACTCAGTAGTTTTATACAGCACCGACGAAAAGTTATTACTCTTCAAAACGGGTAAAACGCATGTAGGTGGCGCCCCCTAAAATTTTTTTTCATGTCAAAAAACTCTCAGTCTCAGACACCAATTTTCATCAAAATATTGACGTTTCTTCATATATTATTTGGAAAAATCGAAATAAAAATGAAACTTCTGCACCCTGTATCTCCAAAACTAGTTAAAAAGTTACCCCGTTTTACAGTAATAAGCAGCCTCAGATACTTTGACAGCAAAAAAAATCGACTTTACTTATTTTTCCTCAGAGGAATGTCGCTCTGTAAAAGCAGTGCCAAGTTTTTTTCCTTCCTCGGTTAGCCAAACTCTAATATTATATAATGGCATGCGAGGAGATCGATTCTCCGTACTTTCACACGCCTTCGTCTCGTCTTCTTCTTCGTCTCGTTCTTCCTGCATCGTGGAGATGAATGGAGAACGGGGCCCACGCCGATCGGCGTCCCACGGGGCCCCCGAGGCTCCCATTTTTACGGAATAATTCACGTCGAGGAGAGCCAGCGAGCGGCTCGAACGGCCCCCGGCATTCTCGCTAACCGTGCCGCCGCTGAGCTCGACATTCGTGAGAGACTGTTTTCGGCTAAACGGGTACTGCTATACAGGGTGTAATGACATGGAAAATAAAAGTATCATGACAAATGTCAAACAATTGAGATTGGGATACACGATTTAGAATCATCGTCATAATTTTGAACTTATTCAACTATTTACAATTATGATCACATATTTAGATACTTTCTTTGTAGTTGTTGTCTATTGGTGGCTATGCGGGTCCAAGTTCTTCTTCTTCTACTTATTTGAGATCTAGCCGATCTGTTAGATTTAAGGTTTCCTCTGTAGGAGTTCTTAGCCTTTGATGGAAAGACTGCCAACTGTCTTTCCATCTTTTTGGAGGTCTTCCCGACTGTCTCTTACCCCTGGATTTCCCTGTTCTTAGGACATATATTCATATGAAGGTTTTTTCTTAGAATAGGTCCAAGAATCACCTCCTTAAATTTTAACATGTCATTAAGAAACACCATGTATATTAATCGGTTTAAAACGTTCTCCGTCTTCCGATGCCATCTCTCCATGCCTGTCTGTCTCTCCATGCACCGTCTCCGAGAGCTCTTTCCTCCATAAAATTGTCAATCCCTTCCTGCCAACTTCTTCTCGGTCTATCCGGTTTTCTTCTTCCTGCAGGTTTCCAGTTTACGATTTGCTTTGGGATTCTTATTTCTACCATTCTTTGGACATGCCCGTACCGTATGAGTTGTATGTTCTTTATCTCGTCCACTATTGTATGTTTAACTTCCATAATCTCTCTTATGGTGCGTACAGACCTGAGGAGTCGAGTGCGAGACGAGCGCGAGACGAGCGCGAGACATTCCAAATTTGCGGTGTTTTTCAAAGGGTGGAGGGGTCTCGCAAGAGCCTCGCGACTGTCTCGCGAGACAAACCACGGAGCCTCGTTACTATCCGTCCCCTGTCGGTTTTTCGACGGCCGATCAAAGAAAGCTCGCGGCCAAGTCTGGACGTGTTTTTGGTAGGTTCGCTCGACTGCGAGATATTAGCTCTGATATTAGTGCATATCGAAATGGATACTTGGACGGAAAAAGATCAGCTGAAATTCATCGATTTGGTTTGAATATAATTTTATATAAAGCAAAACCAATAAAAAGAATCCAAAAGATAAAGAATATTAAAAAAAAACAATAAACACGATGCGTGGGTAGATATTTCACAATCGATGAATAAAACCTTGGGAAGAATATTAAAGAGAATTATTAAAAAGTGTTTAAGAATTATTAAAAAAATAGAAAAACTGCAGAGAAAGTGAAGATACACATTTTAAAATTATTATAGAGTATACAGGGTGGTACAAAATAGTGTTAAGGATACAACATGGTTTTTTAAATGTAATACCCTATTTTTTATTTTATTTTTAGATTCTGCGTAAAATTTTATAACTTTTTTTATGTATAATGCCAAGTATAATGTTATATACCTAAAACGGTATAGCCCTAAAACTAATAGTTTTTGTAATATTTCAATTTGATTAAACAAAAAATGTTAGATTTCAGTGTCGTAAAAAATTGTCAGTCATGCTATTGTTTCTGAAATTGGAGTTCTAAAATTTGTTAGGATAGTTTTATAGAGACGTCATTATAATCTTGTGCTATGAACACCTGAGCGGTCCGCGAAGCAACAGTGTTTAGAGCATGTTATGGTACTCCCATATTTCTACATTTTTGCTTCCAACCTTTGAGAACTTGTTTGAGATAAATCTTGAACAGTGTTGGTGAAATACAGCACCCTTGTTTCAGACATTTGGTTCCATTAAATCCTGCGGTCAACTTTTTGCCGACTTTTATTCTAGTGTTTGTTTTGTTTGTGGTAATAATCAAAGTAAATATTGAAATATTTACAACTTGTAATTTTTTGTCTGCATTTTCCTTTTTTCGAATAAGCCATTTAAATCTCTATTTGCCCAAAGGCGTCTTTTACCAAACGTCAGTCATTAAGACTGAAAGTGCTCTCGTATCACGATAGCGAAGGAGGTAGCGGGGTCTCGGGGGAATAGTCCTGCCAATTAGGAGCCCCACAGCTCAGCGGGGGGCTCAGCCTCTGATGGAACTTCTGCGATTTATTACGGAGAGGGTGACTGGCGGTCATTTTTTAAACCGAAAATTGGTTTGCGTCCCGATCGTTTTTTTTTCTATTACAGCGGCGATAGATTATGACAGTTAATTATAAAAATATGACATTTAATAGAAAGTTCTACGAATTATAATAATAAAAAAAGTGAGTGTGTAATCGAGAACTGTTATAATTAGTCATAGAACTTATACAGCCAGAAATTTAAATTTATTTTATTTACAACCATATAAGTAATGTTGACATTTCCGACTTTTTGAAGGTTAGAAAATGTCAATTTTCTAACTTTTATTTCCCACCCACGGGTGGAAAGTTTAGTAAATACAGATTTTTAAATTAGGACGAAAACATTTTTTTAAAGATTTTATTTTGATAAAATGCTGCTTTAATTGCAACTTTTTATATATAAAACTCTTTTAAGCCAACTACAATCGGTGCTACAATGTCCTATTAGGTACATTTTGTATTAGAAGTATTAAAATAAAAAGTTTAAAACAACAAATAACTATTTATTCAAATTAATTGTTACATTCGAATTATTATCTGCTTTGACACTTATGGATATACCACTTTGTTGGTTGCAGCTTCTGTAAGTTCTGGTGGAGTACCAATATTAAAGTAGTCATTATCAGAACTTTCCGACTGTACTCATCAATACTTTTTCTTCGGTAGTGTAATTCATGGCTAATATTTTCGATGTAGGTATGAGTTTTTAATAATAATAATAACGCACTAAATAGATAAATTTCTGAAATGACAACTTCATTTGACAGTTATCTTTTACCTTGACTGGTGCTCATAAGTAAATACAGGGCCATAAAAAAGGAGAAATATTTAAAAAGAAATCGGCGATAACTCGTAAACGGGCTAATCAAAAATATCTAAAGTTATTCTTTTGAATGTGGGTTTTAGTGCTCTTCAATAAGCCTAAATAGAATTATTCTCTAAAATAATTAGGGAAGCCAATAATTGACTCCATTAAAATTTACATGGGATTTCCTATGTCCCGCTTGACGATGCAACACCCGGATATTTGGGCATAACTCTGTCATCTCAAAAACCTGCAATACGCCTCTAACATGCTTGCATTCCATTTCTAATCATTGGCAGATACCGAAAATCTTTACGGTCTTTACCAGCAGCTAAAAAATTCAACAAAATGACAAAAAAAAACAACAAAAACTGAAATTCTTTTTGTCTCCGTATATTTAGACAAATATTTATACCTGTGTGCATTATGCCGATATATCATCGCACCCGTAATAATAAAATACGATGATTTACGGAAGATATTTTTATGGCGATGTTGTTCGCGTGGCCTCATCTTTTTCGGCCTGCGAGGACGCCGGACATAAAGAGAAACAGCGTAATGTCACAATAGACTTTTGCGTTCCGGCCCGATATCGACTACCACACATTAATATCTTTGGTCGGCTCGGTCGGCTCCGGCAACAGGGCCTATAAATTAGAAAAAAATCATCGTCGCAGCAATACGAGACGCTCGTATTTCGGGAAACCCCGCCGATGGACCCGTGGAAAGAGGACACCCAGTGGCGTAGACGGCAAAATTATCTACAGATCTAAAAATATCGTCTTACGGAAAATAATTTTTAATGCGTTTTTACTGAAAAAAAAATATAACTCTAATATGGACTTAATGATAATAACCATATTATCAAAAAAAAACGCGAAATCTCAGTATCCAGCACTTATGGGGTCACAAACAACATGGCATTTCATCACTTTTTAAAACTTTTGTAGTACTTTTAGTAGGTCGATCCTGCTTCTGATGTCAGTATGTAGTATGTATTTTACAAATAAATAACTGGATTTCCTTTTTTCCGTTGCAGGGTTAAGAAGGGCAGAGGAAGAGGAAGAGGAAGAGGAAGAGGAAGAGGAAGAGGAAGAGGAAGAGGAAGAGGAAGAGGAAGAGGAAGAGGAAGAGGAAGAGGAAGAGGAAGAGGAAGAGGAAGAGGAAGAGGAAGAGGAAGAGGAAGAGGAAGAGAAGAGGAAGAGGAAGAGGAAGAGGAAGAGGAAGAGGAAGAGAAGAGGAAGAGGAAGAGGAAGAGGAAGAGGAAGAGGAAGAGGAAGAGGAAGAGGAAGAGGAAGAGGAAAGAGGAAGAGGAAGAGGAAGAGGAAGAGGAAGAGGAAGAGGAAGAGGAAGAGGAAGAGGAAGAGGAAGAGGAAGAGGAAGAGGAAGAGGAAGAGGAAGAGGAAGAGGAAGAGGAAGAGGAAGAGGAAGAGGAAGAGGAAGAGGAAGAGGAAGAGGAAGAGGAAGAGGAAGAGGAAGATAGATGAAATAAAATGAAATGAAAAATAAAATAAAATAAAAAAGAGGAAAAAGAAAACAAGAGGAAGAGATATTCTTGTTTAAATATTTAAAAAAAATGACATAAATAAACTAGTCACTGGAAGAGGAAGAGGAAGAGGAAGAGGAAGAGGAAGAGGAAGAGGAAGAGGAAGAGGAAGATAGATGAAATAAAATGAAATGAAAAATAAAATAAAAGAAAAAAAGAAAAAAAGAGATATTATTCTTGTCTAAATATTTAAAAAAAATGACATAAAATAAACTGAGTAGTCACTGAGACACACTTGTATATATACTTTTCATAGAATAAACTCCAGAATTATTGATATAATCTACGCCCGTGGTTTCATACCGCTCGCGACAATGTCCCCCGGTTGCGCTGCTCTTAGCAGCGGGGCCCCCCGAGTCCCAGCAGGCCGTCGGGCGCCCCCATATTTCGACAGGGAAGGCCCCGTTCGGTTGCGGTGACACAGGCCCATATTTACCGCGCGCCATGCCTCGTGCGGCGTTATTTATCCTATGTTAATGGGGCCGGGGGGATACAGCACGGAGGAAGCCTAAGAAAGGACAATAAAAATGCTAATGTGGAGGTTTTGGTGGAAACAGTGAATGTCGAATGAAGATATGAATATTTTAAGGTAATAGAGTGGCAAATGATAACTGTTTTATTGAAGATGTTTTTTAGATGCTTGGAAACTATATTATCAATAGTACTTACTGTTACAATTATAGTGGAAAGTATTATTGAATATTTAGTTTGACTATTCCACTTCTTATATTACTTATACTTATTTTTTTCGGATTTTATTAGCATTATATCGCTAAGTAAAGTCAAGCCTGCAAATGATAACTGTTTTATTGAAGAAGTTTTTTTAGATGTTGGAAACTATAATATCAATGAAGATACTTACTGTTACAATTATAGTGGCAAAGTATTATTGAATATTTAGTTTGACTATTCCACTTCTTATATTACTTATACTTATTATTAGCATTATATTAGCATTATATCGCTAAGTAAAGTCGTACCACTAAGCTTTCTGTCTACATTCTAGCTATCTACATACAAGAAAAAGGAAAAGAAAAAGAGAGAAAGAAAGAGAAAGAGAAAGGGAAAGGGAAAGGGAAAGGGAAAGGGAAAGGGAAAGGGAAAGGGAAAGGGAAAGGAAAAGGAAAGGGAAGGGAAAGGAAAGGAAAAGGAAAGGAAAGGGAAGGGAAAGGAAAGGGAAAGGAAAGGGAAAGGAAAAGGAAAGGGAAAGGGAAAGGAAAGGGAAAGGGAAAGGGAAGGGAAAGGGAAAGGGAAAGGGACAGGAAAGGGAAAGGGAAAGGGAAAGGGAAAGGGAAGGGACAGGGAAAGGGAAAGGGAAAGGGAAAGGGACAGGGAAAGGGAAAGGGAAAGGGAAGGGAAAGGGAAAGGGAAAGGGAAGGAAAGGAAAGGGAAGGGAAAGGGAAAGGAAAGGGAAAAGGAAAGGAAAGGGGAAAGGGAGGGAAGGGAAAGGGAAAGGAAAGGGAAAGGAAAGGAAAGGAAAGGGAAAGGGAAAGGGAAAGGAAAGGGAAAGGGAAAGGGAAAGGGAAAGGGAAAGGGAAAGGGAAAGGGAAAGGGAAAGGGAAAGGGAAAGGGAAAGGGAAAGGGAAAGGGAAAGGGAAAGGGAAAGGGAAAGGGAAAAAGACGGATAGAGAGATATAATTCTTGTCTAGATATTTTTTTTAAAATTGGTATATAACTTGGTGATCGAGACATACTCGTATATCACTTTTAATAGACATTTTAACAAACATAGAGACAATACAATAGACCTTAGAGGTCGCAGTGTTTTCGAGATAACGAGAAAAAAAAATATAATAACACTCCTAAAAGTACCTACTTAATTAGTATGTTGTAACAACATTAAGTGAATTTAAATAGAAAAGTAGAATATATGTGTTAACTAAATTACAGCATAAAAGTAGATATATAAATTATGCTTTATTATATATTATGTGATGGGGCTTGGCAAGCAAAAGGAATGGATGGAGTTGGTACCTGTTATAGCGATTACGCAAAATGCAGTGTGTAGATTGTAGATTCGCGTGGGAAATAACCAGTCGACCGAATTCCTCGCTACTTGCACTGTTGCCACCGCCAATTTTATGTCGACAGCTCATCCAACATTAAATTTATTAAATAATAGATATTTTTTATACAACGATAAAATGGTATTTTATAAACCAAAAAGATTAATTTTTTCCATAGCGAGTTACGTTTTAAAAAATATTCAGGAATTATTATTTCAAGGAATTTATTACGAATAGAAAAAATATTGTGCTGGTTAGCGTTGGTTTCTATGTAATTTGACAAATAATAAATAAAGCTGTCAGTTTTGAGTCAATATTTTTTAATTTTCTTTCGTGTCGATTTCTGATTGAATTGGAGCCAGAAATGGCTCAAAACGAAATAAGTAAATTACCAACAGATATTCAAGCTGAGGCGACAAGCGCCATATCCAAACTACTTCCATTTAACCAAATAACTTATGAAAAGGAATACAACAATTTTCAAAAATGGAAGCAATTAAAAAACGTGCGAGAAGAAATAAAGTTTTTAACCTATCCTCGATGTTAAAGTATCATTTAATCTACACTTGCGGTTAAAGTACTATTTTATCTACTATTTTTGATAGATATTAGGCAATTTCAACAGTTGCTATGGAAAAAATGCCATTAATATATAGTTTTTGCTAATTAAGACATATTTTGCAACAAATATCTTTAGTTCTATATAATTGTGTAATGTGTAAAAAATATAAGTAATTTAAAAAAAGTTATACATTTGTTTGGGTATTTTTAATAAAAAAACTTGTAAAAACAAAATATTTTTTCATTGTTTCACAGCAAAAAGTAAACAAACACCGTCTTTTTTTTCTTTATACCACCTTTCAGGGATTAACAACTGTTTATTAATATTAAATTATGATTACTAAGAACTTTCGACACTCTAATTTCGTTGATTCTTTCGTTAAATTTCAACTAAAATAATTGATAAAGGAAGATATCTACTGATTTTCGCAGTGTATCGACAACAGCGTCGTCTCCGCTAGGGTGAAGGGTCGCGTTCCTGGCCCGGGGGCCTCGTGTGGCCCCCGTCTGGTGGTGCCCCCTTCGGGAACGCCCTCAGACTCGCCTTAACGATAAGGCGATGCCGCTGGTGCGGGCCGTATCGTGGGTTAAAGGATGGGGCTCTATGGTCTGCACCCATTGAGATCCTTAACGTCGATAAAGGGGGATGTACGATTGTATTTTAGTATAAAGCACCGGCTGTACGTAACGGTTTTACCTGCCAGTTTTGCCGGTCGGTTTAAACCAGAGATATAGAGGCAGCGAGAACAAGTCCGCACTCCGACTGGTCGACCCAATCAGTAATTAAAATATAGGGAAGAATGTACATCATGCACTCAGCTTCACGATCTAATTACGTCTCGTGATACTTTATAGTCTGTCCAACGATAAGATCCTTGATAGTGATGGATGTGTCTGTCATTTTAATTTCAAAGTAGTTTATTTTATTTTACAAAAAATAAGTTGGTACAAATGGAACGCATAGCAGGAAATTGATATATTTAAAATTTGACTGAAAAGTGATTTAATATATTAAAAACTGTACAAAACTGAAAAAATGTAATCGAGTTATTTTATTAAAAAAACGGTATGTGCTAATAACAAAACAAATAAGAACAAAATACCACATACCAAAAAAATATAAAGAAGAACTATTTCTTACTTTCAAGCTTCAAGAAACTTTCCGCATTTATTATTAAATTTATCAATATAATAACGTATGTACAACAAATACAAATTTGTAACATTCCACAGGAATAAATAAAACAAACTATCTTATTAATAATAACACTTCCCAAATTTTATATCTTAAAGGTTGATTAGTTAACTTTAATCTTAATTTTTTTAGTACCTTCAGTACCTTTTGATATTATTTTTCTGCAGTACTAAAATACATTATTTACCTATCGTGCAATGTCGATAT
This sequence comes from Sitophilus oryzae, assembly GCF_002938485.1. Classification (NCBI taxonomy): domain Eukaryota; kingdom Metazoa; phylum Arthropoda; class Insecta; order Coleoptera; family Curculionidae; genus Sitophilus; species Sitophilus oryzae. Next base: position 2,768,422 of record NW_022146782.1, read on the forward strand.
TTTAGAGCTACTACAGTAGTATATGTTTAGTACGATCCTTGTACCTTATACAAGATGCACTTATCTACGACGAGATGGTATACAAACTTTATTGATGGTAACTTTATTGGTGTATAATATTTCGTGCCTGGGCAGCAACTATTAACTATAAACTGGTGCTCTGGGTCTACAGTTAATTTTCCCTCGATTTTTCCTCCACTTGCCTTCAAAAGGCACAAAACACACGTAATAACACGAATCAAAATGCATCATCTTCCAAAACGCAGATAGTTGACATAAGTTGACACAAAATTATAACCTATAATTTGGCAAGACTTGGACAAGCCTCAAAAAATTTAAGGCGAGTTCATACGCATCGACGTCGGTTTGTCGTTCATCGTTCCGTCAAACCAATAAAATTGAAATATGATCTGTCATTTTTTAAATAAACCAATAAAACTGCTTAAAAACAATAAGAGGCGACTCATGACGGTTTTATATTTTTTAAACCCATCCATAGTTAACTTAAAAAATATTAGAAACTTTTTTTAGGAAAATAAATAGATTGGCATGGACGTCATCTGCTTTTCTTCTGTCATCGTCTGTCGAAATCTTAGCTGAGAAAAAAAAACAGAGTATACCGACGCAAAAGTAAGAGTTGCCAGCACGGTATAACAAGGCGGAACGTTTCCTCTCTGCGTTTACTTATTTCTCTGGATGGAATCTAGGGACTTTGATGAACACGACTAGCTTGTCCCTTCCGACCTACCTGTTGCGACAATGGTCAGCCCAATCGGTACGTAAACGGCCGGGTTTTCGGCTCGGTACGATAATGAGAGACGTCGGAACCGCGTCCACCGTGGCGTAGGGTCTGCGGGTTCTGGGGCCGTTGGGTTCCCACGCTGGGTGCCTCCTACGCGGCCCAAGGCGAAGCGCCCAGACACGCGCGAAGCCCCAGCTCGATTACTACAGCGAGCGGCGGTATGTACGGGGGACCCCTTCAGGGCTTTCTTCTGAAGACCTGGTACTGCTAAAGTAATTTTGAGGATTTTGGGGTAGAGCACAATATTACTATAGTTGCGATTTTACTGCGATTGTGATTTTGTGGTCCATTGAAGCATTTTATAGTTTTATTTATAGAGAAGTTATTATTTTTTAGGGCCAAGATCATAATATACCGGGTGTTTCTCAAGAGTGGTACGCCTCTATTACTTTTTTATTTTTTCTGATAAAAAAACGAGATTTGGTATGTAAGCATATGAGATAGATATAGGATTGATTGACGTATTCAAAATGACACTCTGAATAGAATGCCTAGTAGAATATTTAAATATTAAAATCGGAATATCGCAGGTAACAGTCGCAGCAGTTTAAAAATCGCAATCGCAGTTTTGCCCCATTTCTATTCTGACCTAGTCTACTTATTACTCATATTATTGTTGTATTAATACACCCTGTACATAATAGTTTAGATATAAGTATTTCTTAAGTTAATTAAGGACAGTTTACCGGCCGATTTTAGAGCATAATTCTATTTAGGTTTATTGAAGAGCACTAAAACCCACATTCAAAAGAATAACTTTAGATCTTTTTGATTAGCTCGTTTACGAGTTATCGGCGATTTCTTTTTAAATATTTCTCCTTTCTTATGTTTTTTCTTATATTTCTCCTTACGTATTTACTTATGAGCACCAGTCAAGGTAAAAGATAACTGTCAAATGAAGTTGTCATTTCAGAAATTTACCTATTTAGTGCTTTATTATTATTGAAAACTCATTCCTACATCGGAAATCTTAAAGATGTATTTATAAATACAAATTAATATGAATTAATGTAAAATAAAGTAATTAATTACAAGGTTAATTATAGTATCATTACAATATTCAATAACTTATTAATTTAGGTACTATTAAATTGTTAGAACTTTAGGATTTAAGAAGATGTTCAAATATTCCTCCATCGACTGCTAGACAATAATCCAGGCGATCATAAAATTCTCTTCTTACATTCGCTAGTTGGTAAACTGAAATTCTATTGCATTGGGAAGAAATAGCATTTTTTAACTCGTCTAGATTTGGGTATTTTTTATCCTTGTATATCCTGTTTTTTAAATGGCCCCACAGAAAGAAATCATTTGGCGAAATATCAGGATACCTTGCTGGCCAATTTACTGTGTGATTTAGGCCAATAACGTTTCCCTTAAAACTATTGTCTAAATATTCCCGAACAGCCAGGATACTATGTGCCGGGCAGCCATCCATTTGGTACCAAACTTCCTGATTTTCCCTAGCGGCATCATGTAAAGCAGGTAAAATATGTTTTTGAGAGTAGTGCCAAATAATATTCTGCATTTAAATTTCGCGTAAGAAATAATGGCCCGATAATATTGTGTCCGAATATTCCTGCCCAAACATTTACTTTCTGTCGATATTGCGTCCTTGTTTCGACAAACCTGTGTTGGTTTCTTTGTTCCAATATCGATAATTTTGAACATTGGGTTTATTATTTAAGGTAAACGTGCATTCGTCAACGAAACATATGCTTTTTAAAAATTCCCTATCCGTGTTTGCTCCTTCCATCATATCAAAACAAAACGCCTGCCGCCGTATTTCGTCCCCATCTCGTAGCTCTTGGTGCTTTTCATATTGGAAGGAATAGTATTTATGTCGTTTCAAAATTCGAAACGCTGTAGATCTGTTCGTATTTCATCCTCAAGTTTCCTTGTGTTGCTCTTTCCATCGTTCTCTTCCACACACAATAAAACTTCCAAGTCGGTATCATTTCTTGCATCTTCTCTTTGTTCCTACCTTGCTTCACATCTGCAGTTATTTATTAGGGTACCTTTGGTCTCAAATCTCTGGATATTCCTTGCGATTGTAGATTTTCCAGGTATCGGTTCCTATTCGGATACAGAGCAGCAAACATGTCCGACACCTTTTGATAACTATTTCCTTGATAATACCATTTAATCATCAATAATTTTTCTTCGGTAGTGTAATTCATGGCTAATATTTTCAATGTAGGTATGAGTTTTTAATAATAATAATAAAGCACTAAATAGATAAATTTCTGAAATGACAACTTCATTTGACAGTTATCATTTACCTTGACTGGTGCTCATAAATAAATGCAGGGCCATAAGAAAAGAGAAATATTTAAAAAGAAATCGGCGATAACTCGTAAACGGGCTAATCAAAAATATCTAAAGTTAGTCTTTTGAATGTGGGTTTTAGTGCTCTTCAATAAACCTAAATAGAATTATTCTCTAAAATAATTAGAGAAGCCAATAATTGACCCCATTAAAATTTACATGGGATTTTCTATGTCCCGCTCGACGATGCAACATCCGGTATATTATATGTTTAGAATGAGTTGTTTATATAATATTAGGAATACAACTATGCAACTTGCATGTCGCGCGATATGCTAATTAAGGTAAACCGAATTTAATTAGTATTAAGATTTACACAAGAACAGTTTGTACAATTTACACGAAAATAAAGTTTTTTTTATATAGTCTTATTTGTACAATTTACACGAAAATAAAGTTTTTTTATATAGTCTTAGAGTTTCCTTCAGAGCATGTAACTGCGAACCCAAATAACATTATAATATCGTCTAAACGGTCCCAATCAAAAGATTAGAGCCGACCGACTTTTTCCCGAGACCGTTTCTTCAGCTGGGGGGCGGTGCACCCATCACCTACCCGCCAATTTACCCAAACGTATACGGAGTCGAATGCGTGCCCCCGATAATGACGGGTTGCCTAAGCGCGGGTGCTGCCCCCGGCGCCACAGGACCCCTTTGTCGCCGCGGCCCAAATGTCTCGCAGAGCTAATTTCCGAGGACGTATCATTTGAGGCCGGGGGACGGGCCTGGGGCACCGGCTTTTGGGGGTTCCCACGCCGCGTATACTGGTATAAACGGCAAAAAAACGAGTTGGTTTGGAGGTGGAGAGTTCGTGGAAGTGTGTCGGGGAAGACTTTGTTATTAGAATCGCACGGGCGATTAATAACACTGGTCTGGAAAGTAGTATACTGTTTTATTAGGAATAAAAATGATACTTTTTGTTGCTAGGATGTAAGTTTGAAAGGAAAGACTCTTCTTCTTCTTCTTTTAGAAGGCGTATCGCCTGTTTAGTTCCGGTTTCCTCCTCGTCTAAGCAACTCTTGCGAGGTTGACTGCCAACTGTCTTGCCAACGTTTAGGTGGTCGTCCAGTAGGTCTTCTGCCATGGGGTACGTTGTTGCGAATTATTATGGCCATTCTGTCGGGGCCCATTCTATTGACATGCTGGTTCCATTCTCTTCTTCTCTGCCTTATCCATCTGACAACGTCGTTTGTTTGGCACTTTTCTCTTATGTCTACATTTCTCTGTCTGTCCCTCAATGTGTATCCAGTTATCATTCTTAAGGTCTTCATTTCAGTAGTTCGTAGGATTCTCTTTGTTACTGATGTTTCAGCTCTGGTTTCCGCACCATATGTCATCACTGGTCGTATGCAGGTTTTGTATATTCTTGACTTACATTCTGTACTCAAATGTTTGTTTTTCCATATGGGATATTTAAGATGTCCTGATATTGCGGCAGCTTTATTGGCTTGTTTCCTTACTTCTTCTTCCAGGAATCCTGAGCTTGTAATTTTGCATCCGAGGTATTCGAATGACATTATCTGATCAATAGTTTTGTTTTTTATTACCAATTTGCACCGTAGAGGCTCCTTTGTAATGGTCATGCATTTGGTCTTATTTGTGGAAATTTGCATGTTAAGTTTTTCTGCCTGTCTGTTAAAAGCTTGTAGCATTCTTTGGAGGTCGTCCTCTGACTCTGCAATAAGTACTGCGTCATCGGCATAGCATAATATGTTTACTTTATGCATTCCCATTCGATATCCTAATCCAGTATTCTTGACGGTTTTTATTACTTGATCCATGATTGTGTGAATAACAGAGGGCTGAGGCTGTCGCCTTGGCGAATACCAGTTGTAGTTCGAAGATGCTGCGTTAAGGTAAAGTTTGTTCTTATTTGGGTTGTTGTGTTTGTGTTTAAGTCCTTGATAAGTTCTGTGAGTTCTTTCGAGACATTACTGCTTTCCAAGATGGTGATGATGTCTTTTAGTTGGACTCTATCAAAGGCCTTTGTTAAATCTATAAAACATAGATAGGCTGGAGAGTTATATTCTAAGGATTTTTCAACTAGTTGCCTGAGTATGAATAGTGCATCGGTAGTTGATCGGTTTCTTCGGAATCCTTGTTGTTCCTCGCTTATTGGCACTATTGAGGAGATTTTGTCCGCAATGATCTTAGTCAGAAGTTTTAGCGAGGTGCTCAGTAATGTTATTCCTCTATAGTTTGCTGGGTCTGTTTTATCTCCCTTTTTAAAAATGGGTATTGTTATACTTTGTTTCCATTCTTCTGGTATTTTCTTATGTTGTAATATAATGTTAAACAGTTTTGTGTATTCCTCTATGATAGCCGTGCCTGCGTTTTTTATTAGCTCGTTTGGTATTTTATCTTGATTAGGAGATTTTCTATTTTTTTTTTTTTATTTTTAACATTGGGAACAAGGAAAGACTCAAAAAGTCACTATTACTCCGAATAGTCTTCCTATAAAAACTACAGAAATTACTCTGTTATTTTAAAACATGACATACAGGAGAGGGACAAGTAAAGAAAAGTAATTTTTAATTCGAGTAGAACATGTTATTTTTTATATACAAACGTCACAAATAATTTTTTAAACAATTTGATGTTGCAAATAACATAATAGGATTTAAAAGAAATACCTTGTAAGTAATTATATATCGAGAAACTATGATTACCTTGGTTGAATTTGACACTTTAATAATATATGTTCATACTTCTTTGCTTAGGCCTGGCTTCTTCGTTAAAATGACTTTTTTATACATATTGTTAATCGCGACGCAAAAATTAATACTCTGGTACTAACTTAGATTGGAAATGACGATCGCTGTCATTTCATATGTAAAATTATATGCGAAATATCATCGATAGTCATTTCCAAGCCAACTTCTTAAGGTGCCGTGCAGATTCCTGCGTAGGCGTTCATCTTTTTCTTCCTCATCAGATGGTTCTGTTAACTACCGCGACTTGGAGTGCTTGGAAGTCCTGTATGCCTGTCCAATGACGAATATTTCTCAGCCAGGATAGCTTCCTTCGTCCTATCCCCCTTTTACCCCCCTCTATTTTACCCTGGAGAATCAGACGCTGAAAGTGATAGCGTTCTCCACTTAGTATGTGTCCCAAATAGGCTATTTTCCTCTTCTTGATGATTTCGAAGAGTTCACGTTGTTCCAGACCAGCTCTTCTGAGAATGTCTTCATTCCTAACACGGTCGACCCAGGGCACTCTTAGCATTCGTCGTAGGGTCCACATTTCGAAGGCTTCAATTCGGTTTATTGTTGCTACCTTCAGTGTCCATGCTTCCACACCATATAACAAAACGGACCAGACATAGCACTTCACCATTCTGTATCTAAGGCCGAAGTTCAAATTCCTATCTGTGAGAAATCTTCGCAGTCTCAGAAAAGTAGATCTTGCTTGTTCGATCCTGCATTTGATCTCCTGATCCGGATCCCACGTTTCGTTAACCATGCATCCCAAATATTTAAATTGTGTGACCTGCTTGATGACCTCTCCATTTAAGTAAATTCTGGTGTTCGGAATATTTTTCTGCTGACAGCCATAAATTTAGTTTTTGTAGTATTTATGTTTAAACCCAGTCTTTGACTTTCACTGTTAACCTTATTTAGAAGGATTTGGAGATCATTTGCATTGTCTGCCAATATCACTGTGTCATCCGCATATCGGATATTATTAATTGGAATACCATTTATTTTCAAACCAATGGGACTATCGGAGATTGACTCAGTGAATGCTCTTTCCACATATAAATTGAACAACATTGGAGATAGAATACACCCTTGCCTTACCCCCTTTTTTATTTCAAAATCTTCTGTTACTCGTAGTATACGAATTTCAGCTTTTTGGTTCCAATACAAATTACTGATGAGCCTTATATCTTTTCCATCAAGTCCCAAGTCTCTGAGGTATGATATAAGGAGGTTATGTTTAACGTTATCGAACGCCTTTTCATAGTTTATAAAGCACATGAAGACATCTTTTCTCTGATCTTGGCAATTCTGTACTAAAGTTTGAAGACTGAATATGGCTTCTCTAGTACCAAAGCCGTTCTTAAATCCAAATTGACTCTCTCCACTTTCTTCCTCACATTTTTTGTAGAGTCTTGTATGCAGTACCCGTAAAAAGAGCTTAAGAAAGTGGCTCATTAGACTAATAAGACGATACTCTTTACACGAAGTTGCGTTACTTGACTTGGGCAGCGTGATAAACGTAGAACGAAGCCAGTCTTCAGGGATGTGACCGGTGTCATAGATGTTATTAACTGGACGTCGTTTTTTTCGATCATACGGTATTATGTTTAACACCTAGATATAGATACTATTTTGCCATTCTTAGTAATTTTCTCGAAAAATTCTTATCAGATGGTCGATGCTAATAAAATATTGGATATCGTGAAAGAGGGTTCTCGATTTTGAACCTAAAAATCACGACTTAATCGAAAAAGGTCATCGGGTTAGTAGAATTTTATCGAAACATTGTCAGTTCGCTCAGAGTAATTTCGTCTACCTATCTACCTACAAATCAAAGATCGCTCGGTTCCACAGAGATCAATTTTAGACTAGTTCTCCATTTCCGATAGCAGTTTGAGATGAACCGCTTATTTAAAAATAGACATATTTCTTTAAATTAAAAACATTCAGTTTTAAGACACCCTGTATACATAAATAAAATTATTGATTTTTAAAATATTATTCACAAACTAGGGAGAGGGAAATCAGACGACGAACAGAGATAATCATCTTTGATTTTTCTCGGCCGTAAGTCCTAAGAAATTTCTTCGAGTGTCTTGATGCTGATGCAAGAGGAAAGCAAGTGAGGAAAATTGACGAGAGAAGTTGAAAACATAAATAAAAAAAACCTAAATAATTCCATATTAAAATCTTCTACAAAACTATGAACAAAAGAATCTTATAATAATTGTAGCATTATTCACAACATTTTTTTCCATGTTATTTCTCTAAGTTCTTATCATTTACTCCTAATTCAAGTTTTCACAGAAGGGTCCTTCTTTAGCACCAATATTGACAACTCGTCGTAAATCAAACCGAGATAAATCAGGTCACTTCCTATAACCAACGACCGACCACGACAAAACCACGTTAGGTGGCCTAATCTAGTTTTAACCAAAAGTCCTGTAAATCTTCCCTGGCTACCTCACAAATTTGAACTGTAACCAATTTAGAAAGTTCGTCTTTTCAAGTTATTGTTCCTCTTTTCTTTATATACGACCGAAATGTGTACGCTGGATTTAGAGATAATTTGTCACAGACCGCACAATGGCACAGTAGTCAAAATATGGTGCCATATCTGGGTCCGGTGGCTTCGAAGTTCGAACCTTTACCCTTCTAATTGTGGGTTTCTATGATTTTATGGCCTTTGGCCTTATTGGTTGCGGTAGAAAAATCAAACCTTTGACAAATTTAGAACGGTATACATTTGACTTACCTATATAAAATTTGTTTCAAAAATGTATAACTATACCGGGTGTTGCATCGTCGAGCGGAACATAGGAAATCCCATGTAAATTTTAATGGGGTCAATTATTGGCTTCCCTAATTATTTCAGAGAATAATTCTATTTAGGTTTATTGAAGAGCACTAAAACCCACATTCAAAAGAATCACTTTAGATATTTTTGATTAGCTCGTTTACGAGTTATCGCCGATTTCTTTTTAAATATTTATCCTTTCTTATGGCCCTGTATTTACTTATGAGCACCAGTCAAGGTAAAAGATAACTGTCAAATGAAGTTAAAAAAAATAAACATGAAACTTCTACACCCTATATCTCCAAAACTAAGCATATCGGGACATTAGAATTTAGAATAATTTAGAATAAGTGGGAGGGGGGTTAATCTCTGCGACCTTAGAGATCTATTGTGTCCCCCTTTCTTGAGTTATAACTCATCATACAGTCCCAGGACTTCCTACGGAAACCCGTGTCCTTCACAGTCGAGGAGCTACGACCCAGGCCGGGTAGACGAAACGGTAGCTTGTGTCGCCTGTTGGGTTTAGAGGTAGGAGGTAGGCTCCCGACCCTTGGAGGAGGTGGTAACTTGTATGCCACTTGCGGAGGATGGTCTCACGCAAGTGTCAGCCACCTCTCCTGTAGTTCTCTTTGGGTTTGGCCCCTTGGAACTTTCATTGTTACTCTTCCCAGTGTTGCAAGGGGGTTTCCCCACAGCTTCACCGGTGATGTTTTTATTACTATTATTACCAGATCTCATAGTGTTCCCATGAGTCGCTAGGGACAGTCGGTCCACTTCTACAGAGCCCCGCATGTAGAAGTAAGGGGTAAAATACAATGGGGTGCCCCCCGGTGCCCCAAGGTTGAGGCTGTCCGTAGCCCCGCCCGGTATCGTTATATGTCTTGGTGCAATTCCCTGGCCACGACACTACAGTCAGGGACAAGACGATGAGTGAGATGCTTCTGAGACCAAGCCAAACGCTAGGGGGGATTCCTCCCAGCACCTGACCAGGAGCTTCCCCACCAACGACAAGGTCTTGCATCTCCTAGGGGAAGATATCGGGACATACATTTATACGAACTTTTTTACTTTTATCTGCAGAATATGCAGCCGAAGTTTCCGGAATTCAGTTCGTACCACCCTGTATTTTGTTCTAATCAGCCAATTTTGGTGATTTTTTAAGTAAATTTTATTTAGATTACTTTGACTATTAGAAACATTTTACTAAGTAACTAAAGTAAACGTAAGTAACTAAAAATAAAACAACCTAACCAACTGGTTAACAATAAAACAATAATATAAAATTTTGACATAACTTAACTTGGGAACCAGAACGATTCTGGTCCAGTTAGCGGTCCATAGCGTAGATTCCTGCCTGAAGGATGCTGGGATATACAGGTTATTAACTGGACAGTTACTTATAGGGGAACAGAATGGCAACACTGCCTATTGAGAACGCATGCACTGATAGGGTTTTCTACCGATTCGTCCCGTCGCGTCGTCTATCGACGAGCCGGCCGATGTTGCCATATTTCAACTATAAAGCTCTTGCCGCGAGTAATAAACAAATTAACAACCTGTATACTATAATACTATAAATAATACTATAAAAAAACATTTTCAACATTTAGAACTATAGAAACTATAAACAAATCGATATTTTTTTCCAAAACGACCATCTCTAGCATACGGAATCTTCGCCGTTGAAAACGTATTCCCCGATAAATATTTCCTCCGTTGACAATCAAATAAATTAACGGAATATCCAGCAACGGAAGCGTTGTCACATTGACAAATTGCGCGGCGACGTTGCCGCTGCCCGCCAGGCCATTTAAATATTTTTAAATAATTTATATAATCGTGTAAACAGAATCCGAGGAGCCGCATGAATTATTTATAATCCTTTTTCGGGCCGTTCGTACGGAAAGATATCTATATTATCGGCCCTGGGAAGGTGAGTTGTGAAAATATGCGTCGAGGGTAGAAATTCCTGTATATTTATTTGATAAATTTACGTGTCTTCTTCTTCTTTTAAAAGGCGTATTGCCTGTTTAGTTACGGTTTCCTCCTCGTCTAAGCAACTCTTGCGAGGTTGACTGCCAACTGTCTTGCCAACATTTAGGTGGTCGTCCAGTAGGTCTTCTGCCATGGGGTACGTTGTTGCGAATTATTATGGCCATTCTGTCGGGGCCCATTCTATTGACATGCTGGTTCCATTCTCTTCTTCTCTGCTTTATCCATCTGACAACGTCGTGTGTTTTGCACTTTTCTCTTATGTCTACATTTCTTTGTCTGTCCCTCAATGTGTATCCAGTTATCATTCTTAAGGTCTTCATTTCAGTAGTTCGTAGGATTCTCTTTGTTACTGATGTTTCAGCTCTGGTTTCCGCACCATATGTCATCACTGGTCGTATGCAGGCTTTGTATATTCTTGACTTACATTCTGTACTCAAATGTTTGTTTTTCCATATGGGATATTTAAGATGTCCTGATATTGCGGCAGCTTTATTGGCTTGTTTCCTTACTTCTTCTTCCAGGAATCCTGAGCTTGTAATTTTGCATCCGAGGTATTCGAACGACATTATCTGATCAATGGTTTTGTTTTTTATTACCAATTTGCACCGTCGAGGCTCCTTTGTAATGGTCATGCATTTGGTCTTATTTGTGGAAATTTGCATGTTAAGTTTTCCTGCCTGTCTGTTAAAAGCCTTGTAGCATTCTTTGGAGGTCGTCGTCTGACTCTGCAATAAGTACTGCGTCGTCGGCATAGCATAATATGTTTACTTTATGCATTCCCATTCGATATCCTAATCCAGTATTCTTGACGGTTTTTATTACTTGATCCATGATTGTGTTGAATAACAGAGGGCTGAGACTGTCGCCTTGGCGAATACCAGTTGCAGTTCGAAGATGCTACGTTAAGGTAAAGTTTGTTCTTATTTGGGTTGTCGTGTTTGTGTTTAAGTCCTTGATAAGTTCTGTGAGTTCTTTCGAGACATTACTGCTTTCCAAGATGGTGATGATGTCGTTTAGTTGAACTCTATCAAAGGCCTTTGTTAAATCTATAAAACATAGATAGGCTGGAGAGTTATATTCTAAGGATTTTTCAACTAGTTGCCTGAGTATGAATAGTGCATCGGTAGTTGATCGGTTTCTTCGGAATCCTTGTTGTTCCTCTCTTATTGGCACTATTGAGGAGATTTTGTCCGCAATGATCTTAGTCAGAAGTTTTAGCGAGGTGCTCAGTAATGTTATTCCTCTATAGTTTGCTGGGTCTGTTTTATCTCCTTTTTTAAAAATGGGTATTGTTATACTTTGTTTCCATTCTTCTGGTATTTTCTTATGTTGTAATATAATGTTAAACAGTTTTGTGTATTCCTCTATGATAGCCGTGCCTGCGTTTTTTTTAGCGCGTTTGGTATTTTATCTTGATTAGGAGATTTTCTATTTTTAAGTTTCCTTATTGTCTCTTCTACTTGCTTGTAAGTGATTTGCGCATGATCTTCTATATTATCTCTTTGGCTTGTCTCTTGTGCTTCCATTGGTTCATCTGTTTCTGCGTATAAGTCTCTGAAATATTTTTCCCATGTATCTTCTGCAATTCGGTCTTCTATTGTGTGATACAGTACGTGTTCTTAAAGCTTCTTTAGCACCTTTGCGGATGTTTTCTTTCAGTTTGTTCCAAGCTGTGTTAGGAGTATCAAACTGTACTATGGGGTTAAGAGTGAGATGTTGAAGTGAAATTTACGTGTGTACAGAATATCTGTCTTGAATTTCTTATTTTTTGTGCTTTACTTTTATACCTATGGGCGTTAAAATGAGACTTTTATATTGACCACTTTAATATTTTTTTTTTCAAACGTCACAAAAGTATTACATTTTGCGACGTGTTTGACAATATAAAACAGTCATTTTAATGCCTAGGCATAAAAGTAAAGCACTTTTACGCCTAGGCACAAAAGTACGAAAATATATTATTATACTGACATAAAGTGTTAAATTCAACGAGCGTAATATAACCATAGTTTTTCGATATATAATCTCTGATATAATTACTTAAAAGGTATTATTTTTAAATATTTATATATTATTTGGAACGTTTAAAATTGTTTAAAAAATTATTTGTGGCGTTTGAATAAAAAATGTTCTATTCGGAGCAAAAATGACTTTTTGTGCTTCACCTGTAATGTCGAACGTACAGTCTCGCTACAATAAGTATCATTTTTACTCCTAATAAAACAATATACTATTACTACCATAGATTACTAACATCTACAGATGCCCGAGCGATACATTTATTTTTATTAGATTGGATTAAAAATGCCTATGTCCCATAAATGCTGACAAAACTTAAACTTGTCGAAGTCTCCTTTTTTAAATAACCTTTTTTCTTTAATTCGGACATTTAACGGTCTAGATTCTAGATTATATAGATTTATAGTATTTTCAATTTTGTATATCACATTTTTTGTTTGTTATTCAGTGTTCATTGGCTAAGTGTGAGTTAAAATGGCGACCTAACTGTATTTTGTGTTCTGATTTTTGATGGATATTCGTATATTATATTGTTTTCCTATAGGTACTTCTTTTTTTTTGTCTGAAACACCCTTAATCTAAGGAAACACCTCGTATGTATGGAATTGTAAGTGTATAGTCTTTGTTGTGTGTATTCTTTGTCTATGGTTTGTGGTCTGTATATCATTTAATGTTTTATTTTTCTTAATAAGAGTGGCGGATAATCGTTTTCTATTAATGATGCGAAGAAGAAAAAAATTATATGATTTTCTCTTATACACATTTAAAATAAAAACATTCGAAAATTACTGGAAGGAAACGACCATTCATTTCGGGACTGTGTAATTTCCGAAGAATGCCGTTTGGACCGAAACGTATAATTTTTCGAAAAGGTCTCCATCCTCCCCCAAATTACGGCTTTGTATGTTATCAAATAAAATCGTTCATTTAGAAGAAGCCAGTGATTTCGATTTTTTTTGACTATTGGGAATGCCCTAAACGAATTTTATCAAATTGGATCACACGAAACTAACCGTCACTGGACGTTTATACAGGGTTGTTCACCACATACGACACGGAGTAATGTAGCTAAAGGATGAGATTTTTACAAATTGTAAGTTTTGGGTTCGATAAAGGACCATTAGAGGTACAATTTAAAAATAATTTTACAAGATACAGAGTGTCCCAAATAAGTAAAAAATATCAAAGTTGTATTTTTTTAAATGGAACACCCTGTATATTATTGCATTTTTAGTTTCTACGATTAAAATAAAGGTAAATTTTATTAAGGTTTATTACAGTTAAACCTTACCGTTTTTGAAATATTTTCAATTTTGTGAAATTGCAGCAAAAATTTTAAGGCTTCATTTCTCCAAGGGTATCAAAGTTTTTAATACTAAATATTTACTGAAGTTTATTTATTGATCAGTTATTGTGTTGCAATAACAAAAATAATACTACCTTATACAGAGTGTCTAAAAATTTATTTTAAATAATTATTAGCTTCAAACGGCAATAACTTGTTTAATTTAAATAGAACACCCTGTATATTTTATGAGAATCAGATGCACAATTTAATTGTCTATCAAATTGTATTATACCATTTTTTACCTATCTCTTTAAGTTTCCGTAGAAAATGCATTTTCTTGTAATTTAGAACTTATTTATCAATATACCCATGGAATATTGACATTTTAGATTATTCTTAAAGATGAGTTCATAAAGCATTCTATTTCCAGTTTTGTAAATACTTTTGATTTCTTTGCCTGATATCCGGAAGCTTTTCTTTTTAAAAATGCAATAAGGTTTGTAAATTTGCTAATATCTACATTGCTGTTCAGGTAAATCGTGGTGCGGAGCATATAATATTTACTCCACAGAGTTGACGGCTTTAAGGTAGTGGATAACTCCAGGAAATAGGCTAGCAATACCTTTTCTGTGAAATTCTCAACATGTCCCATGTCAACAGATGGTCTCGTATAAGTTTTTCCACTCTCGGGCACTAACGTGGATAGCGCAGTTTCAGCAGCTTGTTGAATATCCAAAAACTCGTTATTATCACTCATTTTTTAACAAAACTTTGTAGGAAATACTGCGACGTTTGAACCTGACAGAACTTTGTCATTAAACACTGCATAAACAATGCCTTAGAAACCGATTACCAGAACATTTTAAAAAATGTTTAAAAATAAATAATAATAATAGCATGAAAATCTCAAATTATCCGCTTTCACCAAAAATCTTGTATGAAATTCATTGCGATCATGTTACATAAATAGCTATTGTAGATTTTCTTTTAGTGACAAAAACGAATTATTTTCTAGAAACGAAAATTTTCATTGTGTCTGACTGTACTTACATTTAGTAATACCAAAATAAACTAACTTTTTTCCAATTAACCAATAGATCATTAAGCTTTGACTACACATATATCTACTCACCAATCTTCTGTTTATAACGACTCATATTTCACAGATCTGTTGAAACGTTTTTGTTTAAAAGAAGAAGTAAAAAAATGAGCCCGTTCCTTCGCAGCGGGGTACCGATGGTACCTTTAGGCGAAATACTCGTATACCGGGTGTATAAATAAACCCTGTTGCAATGAAATATCGTGATACGTACCTACAGTGTGGTCCAAAAATGATTAATATGAATTGGCAATAGTTTCAGTTGGTTTCAATAATGTTTATCCAATTTTTCACCTTCCAAACATATTATCCACTCTCATAGATTAGCCGAACTATCTTTTTTTTCTTACGTCTCTTTCTTCTTGTATTTTATTGAAAGAAAACCCCTGGTATGCCTTACTCTAAAGCCTTGCTGATGATGAAACAGCAAGCATAAAATGGAGTGGAGAATCTTAAAGTTAGTTATAGCTCTGATTACAAAATAATGACGGTGTAATGAAGAGAAGAGGTACTCCGAAGAACGGTAGTCATTTAGGACAGTTCGTGCTGACGAAAATTGGGACTAAAGACCTTTTAATTTGGTACTATAAGTGGAGCGCCTGGGGAACGGTTCCCACGAAGAATTAGGTATTAATTTAGACCGTATATTATATCTAGACACGTATAGTTGTATTGTAACCAACATAACTCTTAAAGTAAAATAATTCTTATGAAAGTTTAATATTTTAGTCCAGCTTAATAAAAAGATTTCTTATTCAGACCATATAGGAGTATCATAACTGAATTTACACTTCAGCACTTAAATTCACAGTCAACTGGCACTTTTTAAAACTTCTGTAGTACTTTTAGTAGATCGATCCCACTTCTGATATTAGAATGTAGTTCGTATTTTCCAAATAAAACACTGGATTTTCTTTGTAACTCCTTTATTCCGTCGTATAGTACTCAGGATGACTGGAATCTCTAGGGTTATTCTCTGAATTTTAAATATCTAAATCTTACATACATGTATAATAACGAATTTGTTTCTGTAATATTCTCATTTTAAATTCACACTAATCTATACTCTATACTAATATATAAAATCCTTAAGTGACTGACATACTGATTAATCACGATCCTGCTCAAACCACTCAACGTAAGAAGCTCAATTTTGGTATACAGGTTGATTCTAGGGTGTACCAGGTTCGATAAGAAGGGATTTTTCGAAATTCCAGTTCCAAGAGGGTGAAACCACCCCTCAAATATTACAATATTTTTTATTTAGAAAACGGTTAAGTTTCCGAAAAAACGCTTAAACACGTATATTTTATTTTGTTTTTTTACATATTTTAAGATTTTTTAAAAATGTATACAGGGTGTTTCGAAAAATCTGGTCATTGATTAATCACGATCCTGCTTAAAGCGCTTGATGTAAAAAGCTGATTTTTGGAAAACAGATTGACTTTAGGGTGTAGAGGTTCGATAAGAAGGGATTTTTCGAAACTCGAATTCTAAGGGGGTGAAACTATCCCTCAAATATTAAAATATTTTTTATTTAAAAACCGGTGAGTTTTTGGGAAAAACTCTTAAACAAGTATATTTAATTTTGTTGTTTTACATATTTTAAGATTTTTTATAAATTTATACAGGGTGTTTCATAAAATATGACCATTGAGTAATCACGATTTTGCTTAAACTGCTTGACCTTTAAAGCTGATTTTTGGCAAACGGATTGACTGTGGGGTGTAGAGGTTCGATAAGGCGCGGTTTCTCGAATCTCAAATTCCAAGAGGGTGAAAACGCCCCTCAAATATTACAATATTTGTTATTTAAAAAACGGTTAGTCTTTCGGGAAAACGCTTGGGCAAGCATAATTTATTTGGGTTTTTTTACATATTTTGAATTTTTTTTAAAATTCATACAGGGTGTTCCAAAAAGTTGGGTAATTTCTTAACCACGATTCTGCTTAAACTGTTTGATGAAAAAAGCTTATGTTTGGCAAACGGATTTTTCGAAAGTCAAATTCCAACGAGATGAAACTACCCCTCAAATATTACCAAGTTATATAATGATGTCGCCATATTGTTTTGTCTCATGCTGACATAAATGTGAGAAAATTTTATCCAGTTTGTATGTTAATGGAAATTCTTGCTTTGCTTTATCATCACCAATACAAATGATTAATTCGACGCGAACGAAGTGGCTGATATACGCTAGTTTGACATAAAATCTGAACAAATTTCGGCAGGATTTAGAAAGTTTTTCAAAGAAGCAAGTACCATCGGCACCCCAGAAAGGTGAAAACACACTCTATTAAAGAACTTATTAGTCACAGACCACAAAGTAGGACAGTAGTTGAAAAGGGCCTTTGTGTCGAAAAGTCATTATAGAATTTATGGCGTTTGTGGTTGGAGTACCATTTATATCGACGGCCCTTTTTGAAATATGGTGTCTTTGCGGTTCTTAAAATCGCTGGTATAGCAGCCTTTTAATTATTTTTGAGTCTTTTATATTCGATTTCGGTATGAACCGATTTTAGTACCTGTCAGCAAAATCGAGAGATTAATCTATACTAATATACAAAATCCTTAAGTAACTCACTGATTAATCACGATCCTGCTCAAGCCACTCAACGTAAGAAGCTGAATTTTGGCATACAGGTTGATTCTAGAAGAAGAAGAAGGGATTTTTCGCAATTCCAGTTCCAAGAGGGTGAAACCACCCCTCAAATATAACAATATTTTTTATTTAAAAAACAGCCAAGTTTCCGAAAAAACGCTTAAACACGTATATTTTATTTTGGTTTTTTTACATATTTTAAGATTTTTTAAAAATGTATACAGGGTGTTTTGAAAATCTGGTCATTATAATAATATAATAATCTGGATTAATCACGATCTTGCTTAAAGCCCTTGGCGTAAAAAGCTGATTTTTCGAAAACGGAATGACTTTAGGGTGTAGAGGTTCGATAAAAAGGGATTTTTCGAAACTAGAATTCCTAATCATTAGTCTAAATTAAAATTATTATTTACTACAATTATTATTAGAAAAAAATGTTAATAATATTCAATGAAACTAAATGTTATTAACGAAAATTACAACATTCCTAAGCCGAAAACCACTCGTAAACTTCTTACTGGCTGGAGATTACCAACGCTCCTTATCAACTTAATAAAAAATACGCTATACATCATAAAAATACATAGATAATAGTTAATTGCTTCAAAGGATTCGGTATAATTACTATTTCAGTTAATTTAAGTAGATCCAGTAAATTTTGTCGGTTAAAAAATTCGAGATTTGCGACATAAAATTAAATTAAGCTCATAAAAATAAATCTAATCATAAAATAAGTTGCTTTTACATCATAATTACTACTTTTATTGTTTAATCATTCCCATTATAGAACATCAACATTAAAATTTAAATAGTTTTGAAACATTCTGTTTGTTTTAACAAATTCATTAATTCAAATAAGTTTTTATTAACATACCAGACACTTACTACTATAAAGAAATTATTTACAATTAGTTTAAACAAAGTATTTTGTATTTTAGGAATGTATTTATCATAAAAATTAATTTTTAAATTCAAGCACGAACTTTTACCGCCATCTAACGGCATGTCGCGATACTAAAGCTTTGATTTAAACTGTACAGATGGCGCCACTTTACTAAAGAAGTTTGAATAATTCTTTTTTGTTATTATTGCAATAATTACGTAGTCAATTACAGGTTCAAGTAGTGATTTTAGGTTGAAAGAGTATTTTTTTGCCATTTGTGAGTATCCCGAAATGATTCCTCAAGTGTACTCAGCTTGGTTAAACAAATTAGAATATACATGTACGTATATTTTTTATTGTATTTTTAATAATAAAACTAATATTTTGATGAAGAAAATTTTATTTACCCTTGCGTACGTGCGTCTCATAGAACTGAAAACATAAATATATTTATATACATTCTATATAGGTACTAAAACGAAAACATATTTACAAATACATAATAATACTGTACAAAAAAACACTATTAATCTTTGGCATATCGTGTCATATTGAATACTTGAAGAAATTCTGTTTTTTTCGCCACTGGGTAAGAAATCAACAAAATAAAATTGTTTAAAGAGTTATTTTTTTAACACGACTGCGTTAAATTCAAAGTAAAACCCGTCAAACCGTCAAGAAATGCTTAAAGTTTCAGGAGATATATCTCCTCCATTCGTCAGAAATAAAAACAAGAAAAAAAGAAAAAACTATATAAATATCTAAACACTAATTTTAACAGATCGCCAACTGTCTATAATAGATCTGCTAAAAAATAAATTGTTTTTGAATAGTAGATATCTTGAAACTGTTGTTTCTTTGTGTTTTTCTCCTGAAGCTCCAAGCTTTTTTTGTCGATTAGACAAATTTCTTTTGCTAGTAAAAAGCAAAAAAAAAGATGGATTCCTTTCCACAAATTCTTTCCAGTGGCAAAAAAAACAGAATTTTTGGGCCGATAAGGCATAGACAATACGGAATACTGTTATGCTACAATTTTTGGATTAATAAAAGTTATAGGTATATAAAAACTAAAATTTCAAAGGTAACTATATCATTTTTGACATTAGTATGGAGGTAGTAAGAATGACTCTAACATCGATACGTATAAACACTCTTTGGTATCTATATAATAATAATTTAACATAAAAACAAATTCGGCAACCAAGTTATCTTTTCATGATGTCTTCTATCGTGAACCCTAATTTTTTAGGTTTCTCTGAACTATTTTTGCAAGGCTCCTTATCTTCTTTCTTCGACAAATCCAACAAGCTGATGTTCTTCTCCATTTCCACAGTCGTATGAGCCTCCTCTCTTCTGATTTCATCCTTCTTCACACCACATTGGTAGATTTCGTGGTTATTTAACTCATGGAAGGATACGAAGAATTTCTGACACCTGGAACACTCCAGAGGCCTCTCTGTGTGAACCAGGAAGTGTGTTTTGAGGTTGGAACGCTGATTGAACGCCTTGGAGCAAACGGAACACTTGTGAGGTGACTCTTCCATGTGAAGGATCTTGTGGACTGCTAGTGTTCTGGATTGGCAGAAGCCTTTTCCACATTCTGTGCATTTGAAGGGTTTTTCTTTTGAATGGATGTATCTGGAAAAGAATATAATTTTATATATGTATATATAAAAGAATTAGATATGAGCAATAGAATCAAATGACTTTAATTACAATTATTACTAAAAAGAGTATACCGGGTGTTGCATCGTCGAGCGGGACATAGGAAATCCCATGTAAATTTTAATGGGGTCAATTATTGGCTTCCCTAATTATTTTGGAGAATAATTCTATTTAGGTTTATTGAAGAGCACTAAAACCCACATTCAAAAGAATAACTTTAGATATTTTTGATTAGCCCGTTTACGAGTTATCAAATGAAGTTGTCATTTCAGAAATTTATCTATTTAGTGCTTTATTATTATTATTAAAAACTCATACCTACATCGAAGATATTAGCCATGAATTCTAAATTTTTTGAATTTGAAAAAGTATAGATGATTAAATGGTATTATCAAGGATCAAAAGGTGTCGGACATGTTTGCTGCTCTGTATCCGAATAGACCAATACCTGGAAAATCTACAATCGCAAGGAATATCCAGAGATGCTATGAGAGACCAAAGGTACTATAATAAAAAACTGCTGATATGAAGCAAGGTAGGAACAAAGAGAAGATGCAAGAAATGATACCGACTTGGAAGTTTTATTGTGCGTGGAAGAGAACGATGGAAAGATCAGCACAAGGAAACTTGAGGATGAAATAGGAATAGATCACACTACAGCGTTTCGAATTTTGAAACCACATAAATATTATTCCTTCAAATATGAAAAGCACCAAGAGCTACGAGATGGGGACGAAATACGGCAGCAGGCGTTTTGTTTTGATATGATGGAAAGAGCAAACACGGATAGGGAATTTTTAAAAACATATGTTTCACTAACGAATGCACGTTTACCTTAAATAATGAACCCAATGTTCAAAATTATCGATATTGGAACAAAGAAAACCAACACAGGTTTGTCGAAACAAGGACGCAATATCCACAGAAAGTAAATGTTTGGGCAGGGATATTCGGACACAATATTATCGGGCTATTATTTCTTACGCGAAATTTAAATGCAGAATAATATTGGAACTACTCGAAAATCATATTTTACCTGCTTTACATGATGCCGCTAGGGGAAAATCAGAAAGTTTGGTACCAAATGGATGGCCGCCCGGCACATAGTACCCTGGCTGTTCAGGAATATTTAGACAATAGTTTTAACGGAAACGTTATTGGCCTAAATCATACAGTAAATTGGCCAGCAAGGTCTCCTGATATTTCTCCAAATGATTTCTTTCTCTGGGGCCATTTAAAAAACAGGATATACAAGGATAAAAAATACCCAAATCTAGACGAGTTAAAAAATGCTATTTCTGCCGAATGCAATAGAATTTCAGTTTACCAACTAGCGAATGTAAGAAGATATTTTTATGATCGCCTGGGTTATTGTCTAGCAGTCGATCGAGGAATATTTGAACATCTTAAATCCTAAAGTTGTAACAATTTAATAGTACCTAAATTAATAAGTTATTGAATATTGTAATAATACTATAATTAACTTTGTAATTGATTACTTTAATTTACTTTAATTCATATTAATTTGTATTTATAAATACATCTTTAAGATTTCCGATGTAGGAATGAGTTTTCAATAATAATAAAGCACTAAATAGGTAAATTTCTGAAATGACAACTTCATTAATTTGACAGTTACCTTTTACCTTGACTGGTGCTCATAAGTAAATACAGGGCCATAAGAAAGGAGGAATATTTAAAAAGAAATCGGCGATAACGCGTAAACGAGCTAATCAAAAATATCTATAAAGTTATTTTTTTGAATGTGGGTTTTAGTGCTCTTCAATAAACCTAAATAGAATTATTCTCTAAAATAATTAGGGAAGTCAATAATTGACCCCATTAAAATTTACATGGGATTTCCTATGTTCCGTCCGACGATGCAACACCCGGTATAGCTTAATATTTTTGAAACAAGCTGTTGATTATTGGTATTTGGTGTAAATAAAAATCACTCGTTGCTTTACTCTTTTGTAAATAATAGAGAATATAAGTTTAGGTTTCTTAAACAATTAACAAAATTAATTTAAACAAAAAGAACTTAAAACAAGTACTATCTTGTATTACCTGTGATCTCTCAAATGATCCTGCCTCCTGAAAGCTTTCCCACAAATGTCACAACTGTAAGGTCTCTCATCCGTGTGAGTTCTTTCGTGTATCAACAAATTATAGCTTTTAGTAAACTGCCTGTTACAGTACTTGCAAATAAACTGCTTCTTAGGTCTGGCATTCCCTCCCATCTTGGGACTCGAAGGAAACAGTGCGTTTGGCCTAACAGGTACTCTCCTATAATCAGAAATCGGGTACCTAGACGGATGGTACATAGCTGCCGCGTTCCTCAGCCAATGGCTCATGATGGCAGGGGTGTAGGTCGGATGAAAGGGTACCAAAGTTCCTGGTACGGTGGGTGGAAGACTGCCAGGAATGGGTTGCATCCTGGGTCCTGGATAGTAAGATCTTTCCGCCATTTTGTCTATGGCTGTTTGGTACCAGTTGTTGTTGTGGTTCTGAAGGGGTTCTGAGCAGAACTGGGGAGGTGAATGCTGAGTGTATGTAGGGGTGTGAGGGGGTGTAAGAAGAGGTGAAGTTGAAAAATCGGCTTCTTGCTTGATTCTGGTACCGTGAAGTTCTGGCGGTATTAACACTGAAAAGATACAAAGAAAAATACGTTTATATAATAGTTTTTAAAAAGTAATTAGCAGAAAAATAATTTTGTAACTGTGTATACAGGGTGCGTAAAAAATAGTGTACCAAACTTCAACGGTTGATTCTACAAATATAAATAAAAGAAAAGTTCCTACGAAAATATACTTTACAAGGAAATTATAGTTCTTAAGAGACTACAGATAAAAATAATATATTTAGTTATTTTTAAGAATATTGGTAAACTGTTTTTCTTGAAATTTGACATTCTTACACATATTTTAATGCCAAAAAGAGTACATTCCACACACGTGTGCAAGTTTATATGATTACATGATGTAAGGGGATCTAAGAATAATAATAAATGAATTAAAAAAGACAAAAAACAAAATAAATATAATTGAAAGAATCTTGTAAAATAAAATGTAAAAATTTCGATATTTTTCTGAATATTTTTCTAAATTTAATAAAAAAAATTAGAGCCACTTGTTCATGATATACTGTAAGTTAAAAAATATTAAATTGTGACTAATGATAACCAGTGTCAAACCTGTAAAAACTGTAAAAATTTAATAATAAAAATCTATAAATGGTGTAAAAATATGCGAAAAAATAAAATAAAAGTTTTATATATACAGGGTTGGTCTTAAATAAGTGCAAATATTTTGGGGGTGGTATATTTCGACCCCAGAAACACGATTACGAGTTTTTTTTTCAAGAAATTTTGTTTTGGAATTTTTTTAGTGTTTAGTTAAAAAACATAATTTCTTGGTAATGTGGCAACATAGGTATTTGATTAAATTTACAAGAAAGAAAACCCAGAAAAAATCCAGTGGTTCTGAAAATTTAAGTAAAAAATATATTTTTTTAATTTTCAAAATAAAATAATAAAATAACTCCGTTATTTTGGATTTATTTCAAAAACGATAAAGAGAAAGTATGTTTCTTTTATCGATATCTACCAGTCCTGAAAATATTTGCGCTTAATTAAAACTCACCCTGTAGGTATAATAAAGCACAGAGACAAAATTAATTAACAAATAAACATACTAACACATATTAAAAATTACCTTGCCAAAAACGGTGTTCTTTTAACCAAGGTTATTTAGTAAAAGGAATACTGCTTGCAATAATGGCATATAGAAATTCTTCGAGAAATTCGGAAGCCACAAAAAACACACAAATAGATAGAGATAAGACAAAATATTCAGAAAAAGGCAGGCGATGTACACTCCTGGACAAAAGTATGGATCCTCAACTTAAATAATAATAATAATAAACAATTTATGCTGCTTTGATATTGGTTTGTATCAATCACAGTTAATTTTGATCATGAGAGCCACCGCTTTGAGAAAATCAACAGATTAAACTGTTTAAAAATTATGTTTTAGTTGAAAACTGAACAAATCAACCAAAATAAACCATATTTTATTGGTCTGTCATATTCTATAGGTCCCGCAGAGTTCATTACTTTTTCTACAATTTTTTTTTCTTAAGAAATACTAGAAAAATTGCAGAAGCAAACCAATCAAACTCGTATTAAAATTAAGAAAAAAAACAGAATCGAGACATAAAAAAGTTTGCATACTGTCACAGGATTGCGCAATCGCTGAACACCTGACATCGCTCCGCCTTCTCTGCTTTGTAAATAGTACCAACAGAGACAACTAGTCATTTATGGTACCAATTTGTGTTTTCAAGAAGACTTGCGCAAGACTAAGACCAAGCATTCAAGACTCTTGCGGTCTTGCATTTTTTTCACCGTTATATCATACAAGAAACTACTTCTTTATTCAAAATGATTGTTCCAATTAATTACAAATAGTGTTTTCTTACAAATAGTGTTTAATTACTTAAAATACTATTTATTTAAAGATTTTCAGTATGTAGAAAGTGCCTTTAGTAAAAATCTATTAAAAAATGCAATACTTGCAAGAGTTTTACAGAAAGACCAAGACCAGGAGAGTGTTTTGGTCTTGTATTTGCACATTAGCGTTGGAAATTGTCAAATCAAAAATGGTTCACTAATAAAAGGCCAGTTTTTTATAGAAATATCATTCAATCAGCCTGTAATGGATATAATTAACCACAGAAATAATATAAACTTGCTTACTATTCAGCATAACTATGTCAGCATCATCAGCAGATGACTAAAACTTAAAAAAAAAACATTTTTAATCATCTGCTGATGCTAACATGGTTAGGAAAACGCGCATCCAGTGCAAAAGTAAAGTATTTTGGTGTATTGTGGTGAATTAGTGACTTATTTTACAAGAAATAACAGTTAACTAATTACTAATAATAAAAAAGTAACAGTTAAACAAAAATTTACAATTTATCTTGCAGAATTACCGATAATATTGGTTTTATTCGATAAAAAAATACTTATTACAGACTCTAAACATATTTCTAGTGTACACACCTCTTTTTGCACATTCTTCATCACTTTCAAACATATTCCCGTTCATATTTATTCAAATAACTCAAAAAAAATCGCACAAAAGTTCTTTCAACGGGCGCGCACAAACTCGAAACCGCCCGTCAACGGCAAGCACAACGCTGTATATTTTGACACTTTCAATTTGACGTGACTGACATGCGTCCAACTCACTGACACAGCAAGCTATGATAAACTGGTGCAAAACAAGCAAGCGGACCACCGTTGCGCGTAGTAGAGCTACCTAACTGTCAGATAGTGAAGTAAAAGTAGCGCAGAGGCGGGGTTTTCGGTAAACCCGGCTCGTTCTCATTGGACGGAAGCGGCGGCTGCTTTTCACATTTTCACCCGTTTCCTGGGCGATGCAGGGGGCGCTGGCGACCGGGGGGTGAACGATAAGGGATGATTTTAAGCGGGGAGCTGAGGTAATTGGGTTAGGGTTGGTTTTTGATGGGGATTGAGGCTTAAAACAGCGAATTATTCGATTCGGAATGTTATTTGAGTCTGTACTGGATATAATTAAAAGGTATAATTCAAATATTGTTGATGTTTAACAAGAAAAAATCCTATAAATCTTGTAACTTTAAGAATTGTTACAGGACAAAGATTATAAATAATATTTATACTTTTGTGGGGAATTTGTTTCTTAAAAAATTGAAATAATACATACAGTTTGCAATTCCATATATACGAGGAGTTTTAGAAAAGATAAGAATGCTTATAGAGGGTGGTCAGAACTGTAATCCGGTTTTGGAGATAGTTTCATTTTTATTTCGATTTTTCCAAATAAACACACCGGAAAAGTCTAGGGATATTACAATTTTATCTAGCCATCGTCAGTAATTTTATTTTTTGCATTTCTGATATAATAAAATTAAAATAAACAAATAGTTTAGAGGACGTATTGGAAATAAAAATGCGAAATTTACCGGATTTTTGAAATTTACCTTGATTTGTATTGAACTCAAAAAAGTACACAATTTTTTTTATTCTAAACTGTGAATTAAAAAAAAAAGATAAAACCATTTTTACTTAATAAAGGGTATAGCCTCCTTTACTGTTCATTACAGCCCTACATCGTCTCTCCATGCTACTGATCAGATTGTCGATATCTTCTTGAGGTACAGCCTGCCACGCTGCATTCACGGCCCGAACCAGATCCCTACGAGTTTCACGAGGCATACCTATTCTCAAAATCTATACCTAAGTATACCTATTCTCAAAAATCATTGGCATATGGTAACACGACAGGCTCAAGAATTAAATCACGGTATGTGATTCCTGTTAGAAACCTTTCAAGAAAAACGAGATCGGTTTTTCGGCCTAACTGGACTCCTCCCCAGGCCATAACTGTTCCACCTTGATAAGGGTGCACTTCCTGAACATAATCCAACCGAATAAGATTTCCTGGTTCTCTCCATACCCTAAGCCTTCTCGAATCCGAATGAATTCCAAAGCGTGACTCATCCGTGAAGAGAACATTGGCCCATTCTTCATTCGACCACTGAACATGATCTTGATCCCACAAATATCGTACCTCTCGATTTCCTCTCGTTAAGGGTTGAGCTCTCCAGGGGCGTCTGCTTCTTAAGTTGACATCTGTTAATCTATTGCGGACAGTATCAGGACTAACGGTTACATTATGTGTTTCCTGGAGAATTAAACTAAGCTCTGGTGCTGTAAGAATCGGTCGGCGTCGAGCACTTAATTGTAAAAAATGATCTTGCTGAGGGGTAGTAATACGATGTCGCCCTGTGTGCATTTCAGTAACATCACCACTTTCACGGTAGCGTGCACTTAATCGCGATATTACACTTTGCGTTGTATTTAATGCTCTAGCTACGTCGATTTGGTGCATTCCAGCTTCGAACATATCGACGGCCCTTAGCATTTCGTCTCTTTTAAGATGTCTACGCTCCATAATGTCGTTTAATACTAAACAGAGTTATTTGAATGAATTCTGACCAGTTATCATAAAAACATAGCCAGTACAGGTTAAATTCGAACAATTGACGCTAGGTACTTTTTATACATTTGACAAAAAATGCACAAACACTTCTGCAAATATCCCAAATTTAGAAATAACTAGTGTGATTACTTCGTTTCAATCGAAGTAGAAAGAATCGGCCTACAAATATGTGGTTGTTTATTCAAAGCATTTATTTTTAACTTTAATAAAATGATATCCCTAGATTTTTCCGGTGTGTGTATATACAGGCCTGGTCGAATATAAAAAGTATTTAAAAAAGGGCGATTTCCACAAATCTAAAATTTGTCAGTATTCATGGAACACAGGGCACACAGTAGACTTGTGAAAAAATTACAATGAAAGTACTGATAGCTTCTAAACAAGAAATAGAAAAAGCTTTCTTAATCCAATCTAATAAAAATAAATGTACTTATTATTGCTTAGGCAGCTGTAGAGGTATGGCAATCGCTTCTTTCATTTTAAAAACATAAAATAAATAAACATATAAGTAAAAATTAAAAATAAACTAAAAATAATTATATTTAAACAGAAAGTATTATTGTTTTCAGGTACCAAGTAATTATTATTTGTCATATAATATCATTTTGAGAGAATGAAATTTTAAAAATACAAACGGTTTGGTTTGGGAAATACTAAAGTTATATTTAGGTAGATATTTTAAATAGTATTTTTCTTTGTCTTTTTTAACGACAGAAGGAGATACAGCTCCTGAAATTTAAACTATTTTAGTAATGAGAATGTTTGAATACTAAGTTTAAGCCACTATAAATTAGAAATAAGTAAACTAACCTGTCAGGTGTAACCAAACTTCATGAATTTATAATTATTTAGTTATTCTAACCAATTCATACAAAACAAGACTGTACCAATTCTGATCAAATGTAACTGAAATATTTAGATCAAAAACACCCAAAATAAAGAACCATCGCATAGTGCAAAGTTACATATCGGTTTAATCAGACCCTGTATCTAATTGAAAACCGATGTTCAGGTTTCGATAAAAACCACCCTTTTTATCGACCGCTTTTTTATGTCTAAAAGAGAAAAATAAATTTTTGTTTATGTTCGTTACTGTGATGACACCACGGTAGACCTTAACTGAGAAAGTCAACAAATGCGTCACGTAAAAATGAAAATAAACATCTCAGTTGACGCTTATGCAAGTCCACATAACTTTTGCCCATCGGAGACCAATAAAGTATTTTATGTTTGAGGATATGAAAGGAAATAAACAAGTTTAAACAGTATAAACAATCAAATACGTAATGTTAAATATGGTATGCCGATAGATCAGTAAGCAGTAGGAATTTACAAAATTAATTTTAAATAGGTATCAAAGAGTGATATATTTTTTTTAATTTTGTTTTAAAATTTCTGAAAAATACCAGGTGGTAAATCCGATGGTGGTAAATACGATGATGTAAAATAACCCCAGCAACACTAGAAGAAGTCTTCCGTGAATTGGACTGGGCCAATAGGATTAAAAATAGATGGAGAATATTTTAACCATCTAAGATTCGCAATTGCCAGTAGTCCTGAAAAACGACAAGCACAAATTAAGGAACTAAATACAGCCAGCATTAAAGTAGGTCTCAAAATAAATTTAGCGAAGACTAAAGTAATGTACAACGTACAACGACCTAGTAAACAGAAAGGAATAAAAAGGGATTTTTCGAAATTCCAGTTCCAAGAGGGTGAAACCACCCCTCAACTATTTCAATATTTTTTATTTAAAAAACGGTCAAGTTCCCGAAAAAACGCTTAAACACTGTATTTTATTTTGTTTTCTTACATATTTTAAGATTTTTTAAAAATGTATACAGGGTGTTTCGAAAAATCTGGTCATTGGTTAATCACGATCCTGCTTAAAGCGCTTGACGTAAAAAGCTGATTTTTGGAAAACAGATTGACTTTAGGGTGTAGAGCTTCGATAAGAAGGGATTTTTCGGAACTCGAATTCTAAGGGGGTGAAACCACCCCTCAAATATTAAAATATTTTTTATTTTAAAACCGGTGAGTTTTTCGGAAAAACTCATAAACACGTATATTTTATTTTGTTGTTTTACATATTTTAAGATTTTTTATAAATTTATACAGGGTGTTTCATAAAATATGACCATTGAGTAATCACGATTCTGCTTAAACTGCTTGACGTTTAAAGCTGATTTTTGGCAAAAGAATTGACTGTGGGGTGTAGAGGTTTGATAAGGAGGGGTTTCTCGAATCTCAAATTCCGAGAGGGTGAAAACGCCCCTCAAATATTACAATATTTGTTATTTAAAAAACGGTTAGTCTTTCTGGAAAACGCTTGGACAAGCATTAACACATACCGTTTTTATTAAATAAAATAACTCGATTACATTTTTTCAGTTTTATACAGTTTTTTTCACAATATTTTGAAGTAATCACTTGTCATCTTGTCAATCAAATTTTAATATATTGCTATGCGTTCCAGTTGTACCAACTTATTTCTTTGTAAAATAAAATAAACTACTTTGAAATTAAAATGACAGACACATCTATCATTGTCATGGATCTTCTCGTTGTACAGACTATAATAATATCGCCATATTGTTTTTTCTCATGCTGACATAAATGTGAGAAAATTTTGCTTTGCTTTATCATCACCATTACAAATGATTAATTCGACACGAATGAAGTCGCGGGTACACGCTAGTACTTTATTTTTGACGAAAAAAATATCCATTGCTTTTTTGCATCTGATATAATCCTTGTGTATTATGTATTAAAAAAGTGAGGTATCCTCAGAAAATAAATCAGAATTCGATCAGAAAATAATTTGAACAAAATCTCAATATTCCATTTTTGTTTTTCTCAAGTCTTATGACCTTAAAAATACATGCAACCTTATACTGATAATTGAATACAACCGAACTATAAACTATGCAGTTATGGCAAGGCCATTAAAGGATTAACAAGTTAACACAAACAATTAGTTGGTTCTTTAAAAGTGACCAAACGCTCGTAAAAAGCGTTTCGAAGATGATTGATTTGACAGTTTACAGGCTTTTTATAGCGTCTTGACCGCGCGCAAACCGCGGGACTTTGTCAACTAATGAGTAATTGTTTCTGCGGTGGTACCGTAAAATCGATGAAAACGTTTTATTATGATTGGATAATATTCAAAATAATGAAACGATCAAATACGGTTATACTTTTTATTAGGTTGATTTTTCTCAAATGGATATTGATGAAAGAAACAAGAGGAGAGATGCTATGTGGCTTTAGTAATGCCATATTTGATGTTGGTTAAATCATCCCTATTGCCGTAAGGCCTATAGGTATCTTCTTATTCTATGCCTTTTAATTAATAAAAAACAGCAGTTTTAAATAGTAGTGGGAACTATCGAATGAATACTAGTAGGAGATATTAGCCGATTGGGCTCCTCCACATGCGCAGTTCGCTTGACCTTGACATATGTGGCTTTCAAACCTCCTTGAGTGATTCCAGAAAGAACCTTGTTGTGAGACCTTAAACGACCTTTAAGGTTGACTTTCAGATGTATTTGAAATGCGTTTGTGTACCCTTCACAAGGAGCTTGAAAAAGCATTCGATAGTCGTGGCTCAACGATAACCATTTAGTCGCACGGCGAGGTTGTCACATATGCTTTAGTATACAAATGAATGAATGATTTTATTCGAATAAAACTATTCGATAGTTGAAATCATTCATTCATTAACCATTCGATAGTCTAATTCATTCGATAGTTCCCATCGCTAGTTTTAACACACTCAGTGACATGACAAAAATTTGCAATTTCAATTTCATTTAATGACATTCATTTATCGAATTTTAACTACAGAGCAGCCTCCCTATTTGTTCTCGTTATTTCACTACGTTGACCATGATCATTCGACTAGGCAAGTGCATTATTTTAAAATTCCTCAACACCGAACAGCTAACTTTCAAAAATCTTTCAGTTTCATAGCGCCACATTTGTGGAATAATATTTCTAATAACTTTAAATTTCAATCTTTTGCAGATTATAAAAAACAAATTAAAAATCATTTACTAAATTCGTAAAAATTATAATTTCGTCGACTGATTTGTGAGGTTCTTGTTCTTCTGATATACCCGTCATTGGTTGCTGTTCCGGTTTCGTTATGCCTCTCTGCTTTTCTCCGCTCATCCCTGATAAAATTATATTTTCACTATTTTTATCTAATTTTAATTCTTTTAATTCTGTTTATTTCTATAATTTAATTTATTTTAATTTTGTTTTTGGGGTCGCACCACTTTGTGTCATTGTATCGGTTTTTTAATCGCGGTGCGATCCCTTTAGACACACATTTATTAATAATAATATTCTGTAAAATTTAATGGGGTCTAATAAAGAAATTTGAATTTGAATTTGAAAAATTGTCAATTTTCATGCCTATATGTATGGAAAAAAGTCGAAAAATTGCCCATTTTTGGCTAGTTTTAATATACCCTGTATATTAAAAATAGCCGATAATAATTAAAAATAGGTCCGAACTGTATTCCAGAAACTTCGACAGCATATTCTGCAGATAAAAATAAGTAAAAAAGTTCGTATGAATGTATGTCCAAAAATGCTTAGTTTCGGAGATACAGGGTGTAGAAGTTTCATTATTATTTCGATTTTTTCCAAATAATTTCTGAAGTAACGTCAATATTTGAATGAAAATTAGTGGATGGGTGTTTTTTGACATGAGAAATTTGATTTTGATGTCAATATGACTCCCATTTGTAGGCGGCGCCACCTACATGTGATTTAACTGTTCTGAAGAGTAATAACTTTTCGTCGGTACCTGTATAAAACTACTGAGTAAAAAAATATACATTTGCGACTTTTTTTACATAAAAAAGGTCTCTTGGTAAATATCGCTACGAGTAATGGTTCTCGAGATATTTGGAATCGAAATTATCAATACCTGTCATTATTGACATAAATTAAATATGTTGACTAAATAGTTATTAGACTGAAATCATAAATTTGAAATCTTTTTGTGTCAAAAGTTCAAAAGAAACTGTTTAATTATCATTTATTCGCAGAAAAACTTATGACTAATTTAAATAAATAAAAATGTATTATTTCAGTCAAACAACTATAGGTTATACTCAACGTATGCTTATTTTTTGTCAATAATGACATGTATGGACTATTTCCATTCTAAGTATCTTGAGAAGGGTTGCTCGTAGAGATTTTTACCAAAAAACATTTTTTGCATAAAAAGTCATGGAAATGTATATTTTTTTATCAGTGGTTTTATACAGGTACGGTCGAAAAGTTATTACTCTTCAAAACAGTTAAAACACATGTAGGTGGCGCCCCCAACAAATAGGAGTAATTTTGATATCGAAATCAAATTTCTCGTGTCACAAAAGTGCTAGATACCGATTTTCATCCAAATATTGACGTTACTTCAGAAATTATTTGGAAAAAATCGAAATAAAAATGAAACTTCTACACCCTGTATCTCGGAAACTAAGGATTTTAGGACATACATTTATACGAACTTTTTTACTTATTTTTATCTGTAGAATATGCTGCCCAAGTTTCCGGAATACAGTTCGGACCACCCTGTATATTCAAGGATCTTGGTCCTAAAATTATGAAAATTACAGCACTTGTAGGAAATTTTATGTAGATTTCGAATATATACAACTTCAAAGGCTTAGATACCTTGATTTTGTGAGAAAATAAAATTTTTGAACCCGTGTTTTCGAGCTATATTTGATGGTGGTTGAAACATCCCTTACATCTACTGTTACCGAAAGACCCTAATGGCCTATATCTTCTTATTCTTAGCCCTTTTTCTTTTTATCTTCATTTTGTAAAAAAATAAAATTTTTGAGCCTCTGTTTTGAGCAATTTTTGATGATAGTTACATCCATTACTGTGCCGTAAGACCGCAATGGCCTATATTTTCTTGTTCTACGCCTTTTAATTAGTAAATAACAGCAGTTTTAACAAATTCAGTTACAAGACAAAAATCGCCAATTTTCATGACTAAAACGTATGGAAAAAAGTCGAAAAATTGGCAATTTTAGGCTATTTTTTACACATATTTAACACTTTTAGAAAAACAGTAAAAATAGTGCTAAAATTATGAAATTTTCATCACTTATAGTAAATTTATGTGGATTCAAAATATATACCTACAACTTTAAAGGCTCGCATTCCTTGATTTTGTAAAAAAGTATATTTTTTGAACCCCGGTTTTTAGCTATTTTTGAAGATACCTAGTTAAATCGTCCCTTACATCCATTACTGTTTTCGTAAAACCACAATGATCCATATTTTCTTATTCTACGCCTTGTAATTAGTAAATAACATTAGTGACACGACGAAAATCGCCAATTTTTATGAATAATATAGTAGGCAAAAATAGAAAAAATGCGCATTTTTGACTGTTTTTTTAAATGTTGTGTGAAATATACATAAAAACTACATAAGTAGCAAGATAGGAATTTGTATTAAAAATAGCATCTAAAGGGATATTAAAAAAATATTAAATAACTGTTGTAACAATAAGTCATTCAGTAGACATTGTTATGAATGTAAATATTAATATATGGAACAGTTTATCAGCCTTTTACAGTAAACAGACTCCTTTTTTCTTACTGTTTTGTACCATGAAAATAATGCAATGTTATGTATAATTGGCATAGAAATACCTTTTAAAACACTGACTCATGAAACACAAAAAAAAAATTAGTTGAAAATCAATTTTATAAATACTTATTTTTTTTTCTTTAATACTAGTATTTTTGTTTATTGTTTTTTATTGCATATTTTATAGCAATGAGTGGTTTCAATTAGCGTAGAAGTTTGTTTCTTTAATTTCAATATAAGCATTCAGGACGTCAAAATTAGTGGTAGACATTTTCAATTATTAGAAAAAGTTACCAAACTTTTAACTTTACCACTAGTTATACTTCAAAATTTGCGAGAAATGTCATTTTGGCCTTTGATTATCTTCCGTCAAGAGAAATTATGGTTAGAAATCAAAAGTTGATTGTTTTATAAGCTAAATACTTTGAATAAGAAGACTAAGGAAGGAGCATATAAAAAATCTTAGGTCCACAGCGATGGGACTCAAATATGGCCGACTTAAATTCCGGTTTATCAGTGCCGTTCTAATTTTATTTAAAAAATGTAAAAATTTGATGTAGGGTAGACGTGGGGTAGACTCAATAATTTGTTATTTTATTTTACGTTGTGAATAAATGTTGGTAGTTATTAAAATTGTTATAAAAACATATTATTATAATAAAAATAGATAAGTTTTATTAATTATTCATTAACACAAACATCCGATACGCTACTGAAGCAGGTAAGTCAAATTGACGTATCTAAATTTTTTGACATCTAATCTTTGACAAGTAGTAAATAAAAGCAAAAATGCAAGAAAAAATATATAATTAGTTAATTTAAGTGAATTTCATAAATGATCGGTTTACTACAGGTATGGTATATTATATAGTCACTTACTAGCGAAAAGTTGTTCCATTATTTCTCTCGATTTTTGCCGAGATCTACCGCACGCTACACGACCAACTATTTTAGAGTCTTTTTCGATAAATCGCGATAGTGTCACTGTTAATTTAAGTTCTGCCACAATTTCCCTCTAGATTTACTACCTTTATACAACTATCAGTAGTAGAATAAATAATAAATAACATAAAATAAGCTCCGTAAAGACTGACAAATCCACAAAATTTCAAATCAAATTCAAATGTGTCAAATGAATCGTCAAACAGAACTGTCAAGGATCCCCACCCTATAGAGTCCTTTTTCCGCCCACCATGCATGAATACATGGATAGCATTATGCTCCTTTCTTAGTCTTCTTATTCAAAGGCTAAATATTAGGCTTCCTCTCCATAAAGACCTCAACGTAGAGATAACTCAACGTTTCAACGTCTCCATAGAGATCTCAAGTTGTATCCATTACAACTGGCTAACGCAAGCTATTGCTAGGATATTCTATTAATTTTAATTGTGTTTTTCAAACATTATGAATGATAGTAAACTAAAAAATATAAAGTGTAATTGAAAACACTATTTATTCCACTAATTGCGAGGTTCTGAATGAAACTTAAGTTCGGTTATCTATGAAGCTGTATGACCTTCAATCTATACCTTACATAGATACACGTGTACAGTACTGGTATCTATGTAAGATATAGTAGATTTTTCCAAGATATTTCTACAATAATTTTATCTATCTCCATCCGGGTCTCTCTCTATATCTCTCATCAATAAGCCGCCTTGTAATTTCCAAAACATCCCAGCTATCTATCATTATTTATTTATTATTCCAATAAAATTGAAAATAAACGAGTCGCGCGAGGATCAAACGGGCCGACTCGCGCTTATCGCCGATATTGATTGCAATATATAGTAGTCAATATACTTAGATAAAAGTGTTAAGAAATTACGATTGCTGCTTTGATCTTGCCGCCACGCCACAACGATTACAAGGGAACAGTAGCGATAGATGTGTATAAAGTAGAGTTGGGCTAAAAAGTGTAAAACTTTTGGAAAACAAGTTCATTATAGTAAACTTTTATTGACCACTTTTTGACCATTTTCGTGACTGCTTTTGCAACGCCGGACGGTGGGGTATTAGCATGAAAAAGGTGATCGAAATTCGAAAAAGCAAATGTGTTTAAGATTTCCCAAAAAAAGATAAATGATAAGTTAAATCATCTCTGCCATGAATGGCGTTGCTATGGGTGTGTTTAGTTGCATTCATTTGTTTCAACGAAACGTCATAGTTGTTACTTCTCACAGATAAGAGGTAAATGGCTAAATTTTATGTGTTTAAAATTATAAATTGTTGTTGTTCTTGTGCTCTTTTTTATTATTTATTTTTGATATTCTCTATACTACAAAAACGATTTTTTTTTTGCAACTAAAATTTTTTTTGCAACTAAAAAAGTTCAGAAAATTTGATTAAATTTGTGACATTTTTATTATATTTAGAGATTTAGTTGCGCATTTCGAAGAATTCAGCATATTGTCTATATACGTTTTACTTAGTAAACATTGGGCTTTCATACAGTAAAATAAAATACTGCGACTTTTTGCGATTTTGCTGATAAAATGAGAAAAGCATTCTTGGTTTCCTCTAATTTGCCAATCAGTGATATACTAATGCGAGGTGTAAACCGCGATGGCATTGTTGTGTACAAAGCGATCGCATTAGTGCCATTAGCAGTATAGCACAATTTGGCATTAGTAGCGACTTTAGTGGTATGGGCATTGCTCGCGGATCACTCGTAGTAGTAGTAGTTGCGATATTACTACTGGCACTGACCGTGGAAACACTGGAACAGTGATATTTCTTTCTTTTTTTAGAATCGACGAATTATCCTTTATTTTGTTCATATTATTTCCTCTTTAATTGAAAATAGCAATAATTTATATAAGGTCTACATAAAAAAATTTCGATCAACTATCAGTGTCAAATACCCCACTGTGCGCCGCAGAAGGGTTCTGGGCCTATGAATGGGGGCATTGATGAGCAATTTCGTATTTTCCTAATAACGCTAAGATACCCTATTTCAAAGACAATAAGTATTAGTCCAAAATCCGCGTGCAAAAACATGGAAGAATTTTCTGAAGGTTCATATTTTAAAGGTCGATTGCATTTTACGCTGTATTCCGTTGCAAAACGAGGCGAACCAGACCGGTAAACTACGGTAAAGAGGTTCCTGAAAAACATCGGTTTGATATGGAACGGTTTGTAGAATGTAGAATGTTTAGGAGGGGAGTTAATCATCGCGACCTTATAAATCTATTGTGTGTTCCCCTTTCTTGAGTTATAACGAGTTATAACTCATCATACAGTCTCAGGGCTTTAAGAAAAGCCAGTATCTGAGACGGCTCCACAGAGGCCAGCTCTCCATCCT
Source organism: Sitophilus oryzae (assembly GCF_002938485.1). Lineage (NCBI taxonomy): Eukaryota > Metazoa > Arthropoda > Insecta > Coleoptera > Curculionidae > Sitophilus > Sitophilus oryzae. Next base: position 2,805,577 of record NW_022146782.1, read on the forward strand.
TGACATCAGCCGTACCAAAGTTCATGGCACGAATGGTCGTCGTCTCGGCGCACTCAGTGATGAGGTGTTCTGGTGTTTCCCCATATTCCCCACAGAATCTGCATTCGCCGTTGTTTCTCAGTTTCAGCCTACTGAGGTGTTCGTTGAGGAGACAGTGTCCTGTTAGAAACCCCGTGACAATCCGAAGATTGTTTTTACTTAAATCAAGGAAAACCTTTGATTTTTCTCGGTCATAAGTTCTAAGAAACTTTTTCGACTGTCTTAGACCGTTGGAGGACACCCATTCCAAGTTACGGATGGAGTCTTCCAGATTCTTCAGTTGGTTCCCGCTTTCAGTTGGTTCCCGTTTGGAAAACAGAACGGTTCTGGTTCAGTTAGAGGAGTGTTCGCTCCTTTTCTAGCTAGATCATTTGCTCTTTCATTGCCTTCTATTCCTTGGTGAGCAGGCACCCAGAGTAGGAGGACTTTATTTTCTCTGCCTAATTTGTTGAGCTTCTCCAGGCATTCTTTGACCAACTTCGAATTGATGGTTACTGAGTTGATCGCGTTAAGTGCTGCTTGACTATCGGATAGGATGGCAATTTCCTATTTTCGATAGTTCCTATCTAAGATAAATTGTACGCATCTTTCGATAGCGCAAATTTCTGCCTGAAGGATACTGGGGTAGGTGCCCATTGGTTCGGAGTATTCAGTTTTCGGCCCAAATACTCTTATCCCTGTCCCTGCTTTGGTTTTGGAAGCATCCGTATACCACATAATGGTATGGTCTTTTATATGCTATGGAACGGTTTGGTAAAATACTGGTTTGCAGGGGCGCAACTAGACATATACTTTTAGGGGGGCTCAAGTCTTTTGGGGAGGGGGCTTAGGTCACTATAAGATAATATTCATGTGAGGTTAAAACGGATTTTATACGAACGCACTGGTCATCGAACGCACTGTTGTGGCACTGGCCCCACCCTAGTTGCGCCTCTGCTGGTTTGGTTCTAAATTTCAATACCTCTGTTATAAAATTTATCTTTTATGCATTTTAATGTACCTATTCTCTGCTTTTACGTTTGCTTCTTCTTTTCAATGGAGTTTAATATTGAAAAGTACTTTATTAATAAACTCGTTAGACAGCTCAAGTGAAGATTTGCAGGTCCAATATTAAAACAGATCAATAATAAATAAACAAATCTAATCAATATTTATATTTTTATAACTTACAAAACATTCACAATTACTTGTTGTCTTGTTTTTCATGTTTTCTTTAAATGTTCCTGACTTTAAAAAACAATGGCAGCATGATAAGTTTAAAATGGTCCTAAAAAGTAATTCTGTTTAGTTAATGAAATTTATTTACCTTTACTGCCTACCTCCATGGCTTTTGGATGTAAATACAAAATATTATTACAAATTTGAGAAATTAAATGAGAATTCCACTCGAACTTCCAATATTTGCTTGATTTCTGTCACATAAATGACATTGATTGACAAACAAATACTTCCTGAATACAAAAAGAAATGCAACGGAGTTACAATTAAGGAATAAATAATAAATCAAATTCAATACAAATTTCACTGGTTTGAAATGACGCGTAGAAAATTGTGACGTCGCCTATTAGAATTTGACTGAATAGTTGACAGAGGGCGGGAGTCTCTGAAGAACAAATACGTTTAAATAAAATATACGACGGCCTCCCCATAAGAGCAATGAGAGGATATATACGTCCCAGTATTGAAGGAGGACAGAAAATCGAGTCATTGAACTATCGAATGAATTAGACTATCAGATGGTTAATGAATGAATGATTTCACTATCGAATGGTTTTATTCGAATAAAATCATTCATTCATTTTGTAAACTAAAGCATATGTGACAACCTCGCCGTGCGACTAAATGGTTATCGTTGAGCCACGACTATCGAATGCTTTTGATAAATGAAATTTAGTATTCGTTTGGATTTTGTATGCGTCAGTGCATTATTGGTTCTTCAAATTTTTATAACTTCGCCCTATAAATACTGTGCTATTTTTGCGTTTATTAAAATAGTTAAAATACTAAAATAGTTATTTTTTAATTTTATTTATTATTGACGATTGTGTGCATGTGCAGGTGGTCAAAATTTTCCGATAATTTGTGTGTGCTTTTCTGTAGTCCGATCTTTCCAATTGTATTTCATTTTATATGGTATATGGTCTATTTTTTAATGGGAAATTTTGAGAAGTAGCAATTTTTAGAGAGATGAGATGAACTTACAATTAATTTTAAAATACATATTTGTATTTTTAGATGTTTTAATAATATGAATTAGTTGAACTTAATAATCATATTTAAGTAATGTGGTTGTATAATCATATTTAAGTAAATGGTTATCGAACTCAAAACTATGGGGTGAGAAATTAAAATGGAAGTTTTACACGTGCCAATTCAAAAAAGTTAACGATGTTTATATTTTTGTTTATGCTAATTCTCTTACATGTAGTTTTTTGTGAAAGAAAAATATTTCATTTATTTTTTAAAGTAAAATGCCAGTAAAAGTAAATATAATTTTTAAATAGTAATATAAAGCACCTAATATAGTAATTTTTGATTTCTAATTTTTTATTTATATTTTCCTTCCATTACACCGCTTGCTTAGAAAATTAATAAATGTTTATATTTCATGATTTTAAAATTTGTTGTTAATATAACAAATTAGTTCTGTAATTATTATTATTTAATAAACCAACGTTGCCAAAAAAATTAGAGACTATATTATTTTTAAATAGGATCTAATATAAATAATTTTGACATCTAATTTGTTGTTAATAGGTATAACAAATTATTACTGTTATTATTATTTATTAAACCAGTCTTTGCTTAAAAACATTAAAAATAATTTTCCTACATCCAAAATAACAAGTATTATTGCAGTGTAACAACAGAATATTAATAAAAATGCAGAATATATAGACATACTATCTAACTAACTAAAGCCAAACAATAATATTCTTTGCTTTAATATCAACTAATACAAAAATATGGCGGCAGCGCCCTTCATAATGTATTTTCTGTGTAGATTACTAGCACCTCAATAAAAAAAATAATGTCCTTATCTATATTATATGACTCCGCAAAAATCAAAGATGCCGAGCTTCTTTCATTAGCATTGCCACCGACCGCTTTCTCGAAAAAAAACCTACGTCGCCGGGCGACAACTAAAATTCAGTTAATATTTTATTATAATCGATCCTGACGAATAAATGAATTTCATAAATGAATGAATTTTATAAATGAATGAATTTTATAAATGAATGAATTTTATAAATGAATGAATTTTATAAATGAATGAATTTTATAAATGAATGGTTTTTGCTGCCGAATTACTAGAATACAATATTTCAAGGCAGATGACGATATCTATTCGATAATTTTTATTCGAATAGTTTTCAACGAATGTTTTCTTCCTAACTATCGAATTATTCGAATGAATTGCAACTATCGAATGTTTCGATAGTATTCATTCGATAGTTCCCACTACTACTTAAAAGCACGTTAGATTTTTCTATTTTTATTAAGATCGTTAAAAAATACTTTTTTATGTGGAATTATTCTTTATTACCCCAATATTAAATTTAGTTTTATATTTTTTACTACTAGAAATTAAAACTTAAATTTTTAAAGTTAACAGGTTACTGTCATTTTTATCGAAGTACTAAACACTACCAAAGTTGTTCGGATGTTCGAGGCGTTCGAGGGTTCGAGGTTAGATTTGTATTTTGTGGATTTTGCGGTTGGCGTTAAATACTTTGAGTTTTCAATTTTGTTTTATTGTACCCTCTTTATTATTTTTGTAATGAAAGATGTTAAAGTGTTTGTTTTGTGAAGGGCTGTCTAAATAACTCTGAAGGCTCTCCAGAAAAAGTTTTTATAACAGTTCCTTTGGCCCAAACCCGTCGAAGAGCCTGGTTTGAAGCGGTAAGACAACAATATGTCAGCAAAAGTACGAGATTTTGCTGTGATGATCATTTTAACGTAAGTTCCTTAAGTTTTATTTTACAATTAATTTTATATCTACTTCAAAATACATTTAGAAAATGGTTTTTATTTACCTTTGTGCCTGGTGAATACCTGGTAAAATAAAAAAAATACGAGTGTCATAAAATTGTATGTGTATGATTAATAATTTGCAATAAAACAACTATGGTTAAACTCCGGATTGCTCCTATTATTTCACTGGTGTGAAAATAGTCTGACAGGTAGTGTTTTTCTGCCCATCTCTAGTATATAAGTTCGACGACAGTGGAGAGTAAAAAATCGTGTATTGTTTGCTGTGGCCGGATGATAGTAATTGAAACATCATCGATAGCGTAATCTAAGGTCAACTACGTGAGTCAGCTTAAAGTAGAAATTTATTTTTAATCACAAACATATAAATAGACATGGAAAATTGTAAGATGAGAATGAGAGCTTGCGAGCTTGTTCTGAAGAAGAGTTGATCTTTAGCTATAATATGGGCTGGCAAAGGTTAGTCTTGAGTCGAGATTTCCGTATGTAAGAAGAGTCCAATGCGTTTATAATGTACTGAACAAAGAGAGGACAGTAAACACGTTGCCAAACGTATGAAATAAACTGAGAAACTGTGCACATCGCTAAGAGACGTGGAAGGGGATATAGCAGATTTCCCATACAGCACATCAAATCACATTTACGATGTGTTTACATTATTAGATGTAGACACAGGGTGACACAATTCCCCCGATGTAAATATGCTACGTTTACACATTGTAGTTCAACACGTATGCACACAGGTTAAACGTCCGCCTCACAGTGTAGCCACAGTATAGCATTAACGTATACACAAGTGCAATCTAGAAACATTTGCATTTTTGGTAAAAATAAGTGGAATTGAGTGGGTGTTCGATAGTGGTCGCGCTATTAGAACTCTGAATTCAAAAATCGATATGTCGAAATCTATTAGAAATAATAGATTGTAGTTTTTTCAAGAACTTTGTTAATATTTCTGCTGTATTTTCTTTGTAGACAGTATGCGAAAATCTTACATGATTGCTGAAAATTGCTATGCTCATGGATTGTTTACAATTTTTGAATAGAAAAAACAACCTTATCGAATTTTTCTTATGTAAATTATTGTAAAATATCCGATCTTGAAAATAAAAAAAGTTTCAATATCTAAAGTGGTTCTTGAGTTACGGCCTGTTATGCCGTAAAAAAAAGTTAAGTTTAAGTTAAAAGTTGAGTTTTTAAATTATCGCGATTACTGACGTTTTCTCGTTATAAAAAAATGACACCCTAACGATATCCTTAAAATTCCATTTCAGATGCTCAGAAACATGTCTAATGATTTTATCTAGTTATCTCTTGAAAAAAAAGTCTTTTAAAAATAAGCGGTTTGCGATCGTGATTTTACTTTACTTGATAGGGAAAGGCGTATCGGCAACGCCGCAACAGCACACCGTCGCGCGTCGCGTCGGTCGGTACATGTAAATGCCGACCCAAAAGTAACAGTTGCCAGCACGGTATATAGGCAATAACACTCATTGAAGAGACAGTGTCCTGCTAAAAACCCCGTGACAACCTGCAGGTTGTTTTTACTTAAATCAAGGAAAATCTTTGATTCTTTTCGGTCGTGAGTCCTTAGAAATTCCTTCGAGTATCTTAGATCGTTGGAGGATTTCCCTTCCAACTTACGGATGAAGTTTTCCGGGTCCAGTTAGTGGAGTGTTCGCTCCTTTTCTATCTAATTCGTTTGCTTTTCTGTTACCGTCTATTCATTGGTTGGCTCGCAGTGCTGGTAGCCAGAGAAGGAGGACTTTATTTTCTTTGCCCAATTTGTTCAGCTTCTCTAGGGATTCTTTGATGGTACTGAGTCGATCGCTCTTAAATAGCCATCTGATCGACTATCGGATCAGATGACTATTTCTTGTTTCCGATAGCAAATAAAGTAGTAAAATTTTTAAAATTATTATCTTCTTCTTCTAGTACCATCTTCTAATAAAGGTTGGCAACAATCGCGACGAAACACTGTCTGTCCTGTGTATCTCGAAACAGTTCGTGTGAGTTCAGTCCACTCCAGTCTCGTAAGTTTTTCAACTTTCATCCAAAAGTGCTTGCGTCTCCGAAGTCCTCTTTTCCCTTCTACCTTTTCTTCTATAATCAACTTCAGAAGATGTGCTCTGTTATTGCGCTTGACATGGCTGTCTTTCGTTTTTTATATTTTCAAGTAATTCCCTTTCCTTGTTAAGCCTCCGAAGAACCTCTGCATTGCGTACATGATCTGTCCAGGGTATTTTCAAGAGTCTTCTGTAGATCCACATTTCAAAAGCTTCCAACCGTTTCATGGTGTTCATTTTAATCGTCCATGACTCACAATTTTGGTACGACTGATATTGGAGATGGAGAACTACCCTCTATAAAACCGTCCCAGATACTGGCTTTTGTCAAAGCCCTGGGACTGTATGATGAGTTATGATTCAAGAAAGGGGGACACAATGGATCTGTAAGGTCGAAGTGATTAACCCCCCTCCCACTTATTCTAAATTCTAAAAAAATCTAGCCAGGATCCCAGGTATTTGAACTTATTTACCATGTCTACGCATTGTCCGTATACTCGTATGTTGGGTGGTGGAATATTTCTCCTACTAACGACCATTATCTTGGTTTTTGCCATGTTTATTTTCAGGCCCAATGGATCTCCTTCCCCAACTATGTCGTCTGGAAGTTCTTGAAGAGCCTCAGAGTTGTCAGCGATAATCGCACTGTCGTTTGCAAACCTAAGGTTGTTAATTGGGACGCCATTTATTTTTATGCCAATGCCTTTATCTTGTAGGGCCTTATCGAATATATATCCCGAGTATATATTAAAGAATAAGGGAGACAGTACACATTCCTGACGAACTTCACGTTGTACTGGTATTTCGTCTGTTTCGTCTTGCCCTAACTTTATGTATGCTGTCTAATTTCAATATAGTGTTTTTAAGAATTGGATATCGTTCTTATGTCTAGACGTTTTTCTTGCAAGATATTAAACAGCACTGGATGTTCTACTTTATCAAAGGCCTTTTCATAGATGGTAGAAAATTATGATAAGCAAGGTAAAATTATTATAAGTAGTCAATGACTGAAAAGGGTCTAAACCGCAAGAAATAAGGTACAGCTATAAACATAAATTTAAATAAAATAGATAACCCATAGAGTCAATGTTTGCATGACCATTTAGTTATTGCAGTATTCATTTTTATGATATTTTAATTGTAAATAATCAGCATCTGGTCTTTATAATAAGGATTTTATATTTTATCCAATTTCGAAAGCATCTTAGGGTACTTATTGTATTTTAAATGACTAACGCGTGCGATAAACACTGTCCTCAGGATTATTCTCATGGGATTAATATGGGCCTTAATCCGGGGAAGGCCCAAATTGGAGGGTTGACAGTTACCGCCCCCTTTTGGCTACCTGTATTGAGCAGTTTTATTTAAACACTTCTTTGAAGTATTTTAGTACTTTATAGCAGGTGATATTAATATTCAACATCTTCTGTCTGGGGTCATTTATTTTTTATTTTATTGACACAGGTATCAAATTAAAATTCCTATTTAATAAGTTAATATTTAAGGTTAAGTGACAAAATATTATTAGCCAATAAATTGAAGTGTTTGAAGGATATATATTTTTTTATGAATGCTTTTTATAAACCTCAAAAAATTTGAGTTAATATAAAACCATACTATTCTAACTTTATAATTTTATAATATTTTTTTTAATTTTTATTAAAAAGCGATAATTCTATCACTCGACGGGATAGCCTGGCAGTTGACTACTAATAACTGCTACTAACCAACAATTTGTTTTGTGTGGTCTGTGGTCTGTTTTTGTTTAAATGTTTTGTTCATTATTCATATTGGGGATTTATTTTTAAATTAATGTTAATCGTTAGGCAAACTCATAGAATATGTATATCTTTTGTATACCTAATCAAAATTTTCACTCTAAATTTTACATAACCAAATTGTCACTCTAAATCGCTGTCTTTTTTAGACAGATATGTCAATATTCTCTTGTAATTATTCAATTCATTATTCGAATTCTCAGAATGTTGTCAACAAAAGATTCATTTTAAAATAAAATTTCAATCAATCACAATTGTTTATCTCCTTCATTTACCGGATTAATAATACAGAAATTACAGTTAAATTACAAACAATTCATTATTTATAGTGATTTACAGAAATTTTATTAAATTATACAAATACTAGCGTGTACCAGCGACTTCGTTCGCGTCGAATTAATCATTTGTAATGGTGATAATAAAGCAAAGCAAAAATTTCCATTAACATACAAACTGGATAAAATTTTCTCACATTTTTGTCAGCATGAGTAAAAACAATATGGCGATATTATTATATAACTTGGTAATATTTCAGGAGTAGTTTCATCTCGTTGGAATTTGACTTTCGAAAAATCCATTTGCCAAAAATAAGCTTTTTACATCAAGCAGTTTAAGCAGAATCGTGGTTAAGAAATTACCCAACTTTTTGGAACACCCTGTATGATTTTTTAAAAAATTTCAAAATATGTAAAAAAAACAAAAAAAAATTATGCTTGTCCAAGCGTTTTCTCGAAAGACTAACCGTTTTTTAAATAGCAAATATTGTAATATTTGAGGGGCGTTTTCACCCTCTTGGAATTTGAGATTCGAGAAACCCCTCCTTATCGAACCTCTACACCCCATAGTCAATCCGTTTGCCAAAAATCAGCTTTAAACGTCAAGCAGTTTAAGCAGAATCGTGATTATTCAATCGTCATATTTTATGAAACACCCTGTATAAATTTATAAAAATCTTAAAATATGTAAAAAACAAAATAAAATATACGTGTTTAAGAGTAAAGACTCACCGTTTTTTAAATAACAAATATTGTAATATTGGACGGATAGTTTTCACCCCTCTTGGAATTTGAGATTCGAGAAAACCCTCCTTATCGAACCTCTACACCCCACAGTCAATCTGTTTACCAAAATCAGCTTTTTTACGTCAAGCAGTTTAAGCAGAATCGTGATTATTCAATGGTCATATTTTATGAAACACCCTGTATAAATTTATAAAAATCTTAAAATATGTAAAAAACAAAATAAAATATACGTGTTTAAGCGTTTTTTTCGGAAAGTTGACCGTTTTTGAAATAAAAAATATTGTAATATTTGAGGGGTGGTTTCACCCCCTTGGAACTGGAATTTAGAAAAATCCCTTCTTATCGAACCCCTACACCCTAGAATCAACCTGTATGCCAAAATTGAGCTTCTTGCGTTGAGTGGTTTGAGCAGGATCGTGATTAATCAATATGTATTTTATATATTAGTATAGATTTTCGTTGATAATTGGTTTGAAATAAATACAACGGTGTTCTCCAAACCAACCTTGTGTTTCTTTTCGAAAAATTTTCACATTACCTATATCTATAGGACAGATATGATCAACTGAAATGAATTGGATTATTCCCAATAGCATTTTTGTTGTTTTATTGTGATTTAGACTAGTGTTCGGAAAATTCGAATTAAATAATACGACTAATTCGATAGTAAATTAAAACTAACTAATTCGATTATCTTTTTCGATATAATCGAGATAAAGTAGTATTTTATATTATATCTGTGGTAACCGAATTACAAATGAACATAAAACATAACCTCTTATGGACGAATATTAGTAATTAGTACTATTAGTAGTATTCTTTCGTTCTGAACGAACTGAAAATTTTCACTTAAACTGATTTATAAAGGGAATCGACAAAGAAAGGAACGATCCGATATAGAAAAATCCAGAAATCATTGTTATTTCCTATACCACGTAGGAATAAATCAGTTTAAGTGAAAATTTTCATTTCGTTCAGAACGAAAGAATACTACTATTATTTGGTTCATTTCCATCTCACCCAAATTTCACCGAACACCTGCCGAACACTAAAATTAGTTTTTTTCTTTTATCTAAATAATTATTGATTGCAACTGATAAAATAAAAAGAAATATGGGTATACCGAAATATGAACCGCACGTAAACAAGGACATACTTATATCGTTTTAGAAGAAGCTTCTATTTTAGATATGAGCTTTTCAATAGGAATTGAAACAATCATAAACTCGGCACTTTTAAATTTAAAACTTTAAATTATGGTTTAATTTATTAAACGGCTTCGGCACAGTTAATAGAATACATTGAATAAAGAATATTTTTTTTTATTTTTTATTCAGTGATAGAATACAGGTATGGCAATGGTTCAGATTTGTTTAAAATAGCCCCTAGACGAGCACTAGCTGGGACCTTTGAATAAGAAGACTAAGGAAGGAGCATATCAAAAATCTTAGGTACACCGCGATGGGCCTCAAATATGGCCGACTTAAATTCCGGTTTATCAGTGTCGTTCTAATTTTATTTAAAAAATGTAAAACTATGATGTTAGGGTAGACGTGGGGTAGACTCAATAATTTGTTGTTTTATTTTACGTTGTGAATAAATGTTGGTAGTTATTAAAATTGTTATAAAAATATATAATTCTAATAAAATAGATAAGTTATAATAAGTATTTATTAACACAAACATCCGATACGCTACTGAAGCAGGTAAGTCAAATTAACGTATCTAAATTCTTTGACATCTAATCTTTGACAAGTAATAAATAAAAGCTAAAATGCAAGAAAAATATATAATTTAGTTAATTTAAGTGAATTTCATAAATGATCGGTTTACTACACGTATGTATATTATATAGTCACTTACTAGCGAAAAGTTGTTCCATTATTTCACTCAATTTTTGCCGAGATCTACCGCACGCTACACAACCAACTATTTTAGAGTCTTTTCGATAAATCGCGATAGTGTCACTGTTAATTTAAGTTCTGCCACAATTTCCATCTAGATTTACTACCTTTATACAACTATCAGTAGTAGAATAAATAATAAATAACATAAAATAAGCTCCGTAAAGACTGACAAATCCACAAAATTTCAAATCAAATTCAAATGTGTCAAATGAATCGTCAAACAGAACTGTCAATGATCCCCACCCTAGAAAGCTTTTATGGTGGCTTTTCCGCCCACCATGCATGAATACATGGATAGCATTATGTTCCTTCCTTAGTCTTCTTATTCAAAGGCTGGGACGAATTTATTTTTAGGTTAAATTTATAATTCTACTAAATACCTAATTCGAATTATTAATTCGATTGTGAAATATGATTTATTACTAATTATTCGATGGTGAAAATAATTCGATTATTCCCATCACTACTCTAGACGTCTCGCAATGTATAACGGGACAAGCGGGTGTTAGCGGTGCCTTTGACTGCGTCTTGTTCAAATAGAAATAAAGCCGTTTGTTTGGTCTCTGGGTGTCGCCCCCTTTGACTTGATATTGGAAGGCACACGCTCTCCTCCATGGGCAAACATGGGCAAACAGAATCAATCAGTGGCGTACGTACGTGACATCATTGCCACTTTTAGCCAAATTACGTTATAGGTCCGATAAATCAACTTTTGTAGATTTTGTTCTTTTTACTTTCTGGAGTAGAGCTCATCATACAGTCTCAGTGCTTTAAGAGTCTATTTCGCTGTACAGGGTGGGACAAATTCGACGCTTTTAAATGGAAACACCCTTTTCTATAGGAGATAGACGAAAACTAATATCGGTGTCTGGAGCTCAATTCATCAAAAACATGATGGTGAGAACCGCACATCAATATCTGTTACCGTTTCGGAGTTACGGGGTGTTATTCACAAATGTGCATTTTTAACAAATCGCTGTAACTTTTTGCTATGGAAAATGTTGTATTTCTATGAAAAAAATTCCAAAGCACCTTTTACGTAGAATTTAATGGTTTAAGTATAATTTTTTTTAAAATTAATAATTTAAGAGTTATCAACACAAAAATTGATTTGTTATTTGGGACACCCTCTATATTTTTAATTAACTGAAAAGAATTTAAAATTACCTTTCAAAAAATATAGCACACTTGATATTTTGTTATAATCCCCTTCGAAATACAGAATTTTTAAAAATTCGCCACTTTTAACTAGTATGCTTTGGACCCCTTATTGATGATATGCCCTTAATGGAACTCGAAAACATATTTTTCCAGCAAGACGACGCACCGCCTCTGAACGCTGAAGTTATCAGCAAATTTTTGCATCCAATTTCAAGAATAATTGAATAGCTAACCAAGATTCCAGCCGTTGGCCGTCGAGGCCGCCTGACTTAGTGCCCATGGATCTAATCCTATGGATATATTTGCGGAAAAATAAAGGTTCCTTATTCTTCCGTATAATCTAGACAAGAATTAGAAATACTTAACAGAAGACGGTCGATATGTCGAACACCTGTAGCAAAATCTCATATCTTGGTTTGCTATTTATTTTTATTGTTATTAGATATAGTTTAAATGTGTTGATGTTGGTTAAATATATTTTAAATAGTTATAAAATTCTGCATCTCTCACAGCAAATATTATTTTCGTTTTAATTGATGCTCACAGCTAGATTTTTTTGCATTACAGCCGTTGCCGTTCAAAGCCCACTCATTTAAAGCGGGCGAATTTTTATATACTCTATATCTCGAAGAGGAATCGAGCAAAATATCAAGTGTGTTATATTTTTGTAAAAGTAATTTTAAATTCTTTGCAATAAATTAAAAATATACAGGATGTCCCATATAAAAAATCAAGTTTTCTGTTGATAATTCTTAAATTATTAATTTAAAAAAAAATTATACTTAAACCATAAAATTCTACGTAAAAAGGTGCTTTGGAAATGTTTTCATAAAAATACAAAATATTCCATAGCAAAAAAGTTACAGCGATTTGTTAAAAGTGCATATCGATATGCGGTTTTCACCATCATGTTTTTGGCAAAAATTGAGCTCCAGACACCGATATTAGTTTTCGTCTATCCCCTATAGAAAAGGGTGTTTCCATTTAAAAGCGTTGAATTTGACCCACCCTGTACTGTTCGGGTCGCTGTCATTGGTCGCTGTCATTGGATACTGTCGTGTTCAAACCCAAAATTCCAAACACACTTATTTTGATTAAGGCTTGATTAAGGTTTGCAGAGCTGCAGCATTTGCCATAAAACAGCGAGCAATTTGTTACAAAACCATATAAATTATATATCACTATAATCACAAAACTTCAATCTATTTCCGTATTGTAACGGAATTTTAAATTATGTCTTTATTTTCGAGAAAATTTAGTCCAAACATAAGAAATATTTTGTTGATTTTTGACCATCAAAATCTTAAAAATATAGAAGTTGTCTAAAAATGTGCTACGAATACGGATATAGTATAATCCTTTATCTTTAACAGGCACCCTGTATAGTGATATAAAGATTGATGACCTATAATTAGTTATATTATATCTATTTCCTTTCTCGTTATAATTTCACGATAATTATTACTAAATGTTCTGAGAAAACCTTTAAATGTGATAAATAAGCTATTGAATACATAGGTAAAGAATGTGTTTCTAACAATAGCTCAATACCTGTGGAAATTCCCACATCAGGCAACCACAGATTAAGACCTAATCTGTCTATTAGTATTCATAGATTAAAATACTAACAAATATACAGGAAATTGACAGAAGGGATGACTTTTTCTCATGTTAAACTGTGAATTAAAAAAAAAGATAAAAACATGTTTACTTAATAAAGGGTAAAGCCTCCTTTACTGTTCATTACAGCCCTACATTGTCTCTCCGTGCTCCTGATCAGATTGTCGATATCTTCTTGAGGTACAGCCTGCCACGCTGCATTCACGGCCCGAACCATATCCCTACGAGTTTCACGAGGCATACCTATTCTCAAAATTCTTCTTTGGACCGCGTCCCATACTTGTTCGATGGGGTTGAGGTCAGAAGATTGTGCCAGCCAGGGTAAGATGTTTAATTATGAATATGTGATTCCTGCTAGAAACCTTTCAAGAAAAACGAGATCGGTTTTTCGGCCTAACTGGACTCCTCCCCAGACCATAACTGTTCCACCTTGATAAGGGTGCACTTCCTGAACATGATCCAACCGAATAAGATTTCCCGGTTCTCTCCATGCCCTAAGCCTTCTCGAATCCGGATGAATTCGAAAGCGTGACTCATCCGTGAAGAGAACATTGGCCCATTGTTCATTCGACCACTGAACATGATCTTGAGCCCACAAATATCGTACCTCTCGTTTTCCTCTCGTTAAGGGTTGAGCTCTCCAGGGGCGTCTGCTTCTTAAGTTGACCTCTCTTAATCTATTGCGAACAGGGTCAGGACTAACAGTTACATTATGTATTTCCTGGAGAATTAAACTAAGATCTGGTGCTGTAAGAGTCGGTCGGCCTCGAGCATTTAATTTGAAAAAATGATCTTGCTGAGGGGTAGTAATGCGATGTCGCCCTGTGTGCCTTTCAGCAACATCACCACTTTCACAGTAGCATGCACTTAATCGCGATATTACACTTTGCGTTGTATTTAATGTTCTAGCTACGTCGATTTGGCGCATTCCAGCTTCGAGCATACCCATGGCGCATTCCAGCTTCGAGCATACCCATGGCCCTTAGCATTTCGTTTCTGTTAAGATGTCTACGCTCCATAATGTCGTTTAATACTAAACAGAATTATTTGAATGAATTCTAGGCAGTTATCATAAAAACATAGCCAGTACAGGTTAAATTCGAACAATTGATGCTAGGTGCTTTTTATACATTTGACAAAAAATGCACAAACACTTCTGCAAATATCCCAAATTTAGAAATAACTAGTGTGACTACTTCGTTTCAATCGAAGTAGAAAGAATCGGCCTACAAATATGTGGTTGTTTGTTCAAAACATTTATTTTTAACTTTAATAAAATGATATCCCTAGATTTTTCCGGTGTGTGTACATCAATATTTTAATACACCCGTTTTTCGTGCCAATGAGTGTATTTCGATATCTTTCTAGATTGCCGATGAGTGTATTTCGATATCTTTCTAGATTTCAATATGCCATTTTCCCGCACTATTTTCCGTTTAATTTCTATCCTAGAATTTCTAGTATGGTACTGATTTGCAGTGGACGTCGGTTATTACAAATAAGCTATAAGCCTGCGTAGTGTGTGCTGTGAATTCCGAAAAATGGCGGAATCCAAAGCAAGTCCACTGGAGAAATAGACCGTAGCACAGGCACAAAAATACCTTCATCCAAGATCCTGTATCAAGGAAGTTATTGTTGTAGATTCTGCGATAAATATCTTGAAACAGCAGATCACATAAGTCACTGGAAGGCTCTGGATGGCAAACAACAGTAACTTTCTATTTGGGAAAACAAGGCAAGAATCGGAGAAACTATGCTCTTATCCAATCAAGGACCTGCACAAGCTGGTGCCGGGCACTGGGATAGAGGAGACAGAAAGAGGACAAACACAACAGGCTTTAAAAACGACATTTATTTTTTCGCTTATTTCTTTCTAGACCAAGGTTAATGTATACACCTATCCTTCTCTCCTTGTAAGCTATTAAAAATAAGGATTTGATTGTTAATTCTGGAAAACGTTATCTGATAATCAAACAAGCCAACACAAACAAATAAAACGAGCGGTACTGATTTCTTTGTAGCCCACAAAAAAAAACGTTTTAGTAATCCTAATCCTCGGAACAACAAATTGCCGACAAATCTAGACGATTAGGTATACTTACTTGATGTGTGATAAGACAAACAACGGAAAGCGGATGTTTCTAGAAGCGCGTTTATTAGTACTTGTGTCAGTACCGGGTACGCCAATGAATCGGTTGGTAAAGGTGTGTGCGGACGGCCTTATCAATGCTACTATAAACTGTGTCACCTCACGGGCGGTCTGATAACGGTTCCTTTGATCCGAACCCTTTGAAGTCGCCGACGAAAGTCTGATTCGGTTGGCGAAAATCAAGAGAGAGGGAGATAGAACATGGAACATCGTTGGGGTCATACATGAATGTTAAAAATGATACTGATATTGAACTATTTAACAATATGGCTGTCTCATTCCGGTGTTTTGCTATACAGGGTCGGCAAGGTTTGGCTTGGGGTGACGATTTTTGTGTAATATGGAAACTACAGTACAAAGAGATGCACTGAACAAATAAAGAAGAGCAAGTTTTTTATAAACTGAAACTTACCTACTAAATATAAACACATCGACAAAATTATTGCATATAACGATATTTTTATTTTATTTTGGACCTAATATGATTCTTTTTATATTTTTGGATATATTGACTTACTACACGACTAACTAATATAAAACTAAAAATCTAAGTGCAACTAGGCTGTTATTATAATTTTATTTCATAATAAATGAAAATCAATAAAAACAAATTTTATTTTAAACAGGAAATATTGAAAACAATTTTAATTATTTCTCACAACTAATAGTCTGTATTGCCTCCTCGAGCCTCAATGCAAGCTGTGAGATGACGAGGAATGTTGAGGAATGGTTTCCCAGAAGATGTTGAGGAATGTTTCGCGCGCAGCAATTTTTCATTTAAAGTACGGGGGGATCATTTCTTTAGGCAATATGGCGTTTTAGCATGTCCCAAGCATGCTCGATCACATTCATACCTGGAGACATCGGTGACCACCACAGTTTTCTGATACCCTCTTCCTCACAAAATTCGCGAACCGCTAAAGTGTGATGGGGAGAAGCATTATCGTCCATGTAAACAAATTTATCCCCCACTGACCCTCGAAATGGACGCACAATAGGCTCTAAAACGTCTCTAAGATATGAGGCAGCTGTGCCATCAATAAAAACAAGAGGAGTTCGAGCTCCGTGCATTATACCTGCCCATACCATAATGCTTTCCCCTTGAAACGGGACACCGGGTTGAGCTGCATTCCAGCGTCTTCCAGATGCTCTCCAGACCAAAGTTCGTCGCGAGTCTGACACTAGGCCTATTCTTGTTTCATCACTAAACATGACGAAATTCCAGTTAGGTCCATTTGCTGTAAATTAAGCTTCGGAACAGGTAGAAGCCTCCTTAAATGTAATCCTCTGTCATAGAGTCTTCTTACTATGGTCTTTCTTGAAACATTTACTCCTTCAAGGCGAGCTAACTCATTTTTAATAGCAGTACTAGAAAGCAGGGGATTATGTCGTGCAATTAGGGATATTTGATAGTCTTGCACAGCAGTAGTAACTCTCTTTCTACCTCTTCCAGGCCGGTCTGTAACCTCGTTTGTCTTTCTGAATTTTTTTAATATTCGCGAAATATCTTTGGCTAACTCTTACAATTTGAGCTATTGCAACATGCCGGTAGCCCGGTAGCCTCTATTAAACTGTCAAATAATGTTTCTAGGCATTTTAAGGCCAAAACAATGGTCAAATCTCTTCTGGAATTCAAGAAACCACAAATCAAAATGTGCAAGAATTTGTAATAATATTGGATCTGAACAATAAACATTGTTTGCCATATCCATTTTAACAAAAAAATGTTTATTACAGATTATCAAAGCTATGTATAAAAAAAGATTCTTTAAATTCCTTTCCGTATATTTTTAAACGATATATGCAATAATTTTGGCCATGTGTATACAGGGTTGTTCACCACATACGACACGGAGTATTGTAGCTAAACGATGAGATTTTTACAAATTGTAAGTTTTGGGTTCGATGAAGGACTATTAGAGGTACAATTTAAAAATAATTTTACAAGATACAGAGTGTCCCAAATAAGTAAAAAATATCAAAGTTGTATTTTTTTAAATGGAACACCCTGTATATTATTACATTTTTAGTTTCTACGATTAAAATAAAGGTAAATTTGATTAAGGTTTATTATACTTAAACCTTACCGTTTTTGAAATATTTTCAATTTTGTGAAATTGCAGTAAAAATTTTAAGGCTTCATTTCTCCAAGGGTATCAAAGTTTTTAATACTAAATATTTACTGAAGTTTATTTACTGATCAGTTATGAATACTACCTTATACAGAGTGTCTAAAAATTTATTTTTAATAATTATTAGCTTCAAACGGCAATAACTTGTTTAATTTAAATGGAACACTCTGTATATTTTACGAGAATCAGATGCACAATTTAATTGTCTATCAAATTATATTATACCATTTTTTACCTATCTCTTTAAGTTTCCGTAGAAAATGCATTTTCTTGTAATTTAGAACTTATTTATCAATATACCCATGGACTATTGACACCTTAAAAATGATATTTCATTTTTTAATAAATGCTTATTTATAACAACAGAGACTTTAATTTGATAACTTATTATTATATTGATTTCTGACTCAAATCCACATTTATTTATAATAATTTATTAACGAACACAATTAAGTATGTAATTAATTTACTAATTAATGACATACTTAATTATGGGCGGAAATAATGGTGTTATATTTAATTAATGGTATACTCTTTTATAAAGATTTAAATAGTTTTCTTTTTGCATACAAATGGGCTAGTAATATCATCGTTTCGCTAAAAACGATAATATTACTAGTCTGTACATTTTGTACATTTGTTGCTTTAAAAACAATCTAAAATGTCAGTATTCCATGGATATATTGATAAATGAGGTCTAAATTATAAGAAAATGCATTTTCTACGAAAACTTGAAGGGATAGGTAAAAAATGGTAAAATACAATTTGATAGACAATTTAATTGTGCATCTGATTCTCCTAAAATATACAGGGCATTCTATTTAAATTAAAGAAGTTATTGCCGTTTGAAGCTAATAATTATTTAAAATAAATTTTTAGACACTCTGTATAAGGTAGTATTATTTTTATTATTGCAACACAATAACTGATCAATAAATAAACTTCATTAAATATTTAGTATTAAAAACATTGATACCCTTGGAGAAATAAAGCTTTAAAATTTTTACTGCAATTTCACAAAATTGAAAATATTTCAAAAACGGTAAGGTTTAAGTATAATAAACCTTAATCAAATTTACCTTTATTTTAATCGTAGAAACTTAAAATGTAATAATATACAGGGTGTTCCATTTAAAAAAATACAACTTTGATATTTTTTATTTACTTGGGACACTCTGTATCTTGTAAAAATATTTTTAAATTGTAGCTCTAATAGTCCTTCAACGAACCCCAAACTTACAATTTGTAAAAATCTCCTCGTTTAGCTACAATACTCCGTGTCGTATGTGGTGAACAACCCTGTATATGCGACTACTTAAAAATCGAGACCTAAAAAAAACTGGCCTATCTCTATAAATCAGCACCCACAATTCCGAAATAATACGGTTGAACAGGTGAATGCCCGTGGACCTGTATGAATTATTCAGATGGGCACAAGGTGGTTCGGGAATTTCGCCAGCGGATATTATGCCGTTTTGGGCGGGTACCACGGCCCCCAACTTGCGTATCACGGTACTCTAGGGACCGTAGAGCTATCAAACAATCCAAAAATTGACTCAATATTTATTTTGTTTGTGTTTTTTGATCTTTGGGATGACATCCAACCCATTAAATATGGGTTAACGCATTTTTGTCATGGCGGCAATTATTATCTTTTAAATGGCTTTACTGAAGAAACCAGAAGGTAAAAACATGATATATTGTTGAAAAGCAATTTATTGGGTTTTGATTTTTTTAAATAATATTCATTGGGTTGAATTTAATTTTATAACAAACAAAAATAACTATTTTTTGTTTCCCTGTTTGATATCCAATCAGTTGATTTAGATAGATTGGATATGCCGACTTTCCTTAACCTATAAACGAAATTTCAGCTTTCAATATGCCGAATTTATGATTTGCAATCATGTTTTTGTCAATTTTACACATGTTTTATTTTTTCTCTTGAAAACTATCAGAGATAGGTATAGGTTAGTATAATATAAAAATTATGAGAAAAGAAAGTAGTTTTCAAAAATGTAATAATATACCGGGTGTTCCATTTCAAATAAGAAATATGCTACCACTTTTAGTACGAAGCGACAACAATATAATGTTGAAAATAATTTAATCAACAGATGGAGCAGGTGCCTTTATGCAAAAATCCAAATTTTCAAAAAAATCCTACCATCACCGGTTCTTCATAAACGTCTAACGTGCCATGGTCGTGAATCACCCTGTATCAATAAAAAAAATTACATGAACTATGTGTTTATGTTTTTTTTTGCAAAATCATAATTCTA
Source organism: Sitophilus oryzae (assembly GCF_002938485.1). NCBI lineage: Eukaryota > Metazoa > Arthropoda > Insecta > Coleoptera > Curculionidae > Sitophilus > Sitophilus oryzae. The sequence goes on from NW_022146782.1 coordinate 2,825,726, forward strand.
TATTATGTTTTTAGCAATAAAAAAACATCACTTTCAAATCAACGACATCCGGTGTACTAATGAATTTTAGATTTTACTAATTCGTGAAAAAAATAATAATAAAAGTGATAAACATTCGGAATAGAAGTCTTTGATGTGTCGTTATGGATTCGAAAAATTTAAATGTTTGATGAGTTCTTTAATCTTTATTGCATTTTTGAAGATTATTTTGAACTAACGCAAATAATATTTTTCTCGAATAACGGAATAACCAGTTAACAGCTTATATTATTATATATGAGACTAACTACTATTTAAAATGCTTCTACTATTTAGAATTTTTGAACATAAACAGTAGATCATCGATTGTCATTCCCCAGCCATCTTTGACGCCGTTTTTTTTCTCGATCGTGTGGTACAATTATTATTATTCTCAATAAAATTAAAGTTTTAGGTATAATTTCAAAAATTAATTTAACATTTCTTTTATAGATAGATGCATCATCTATTGGTGTCGTTTTTTAGCTCAATAGGAAGCTCAAAATTCTAAAACCAGCTTGTCGGCGACCACCACCTGTACCTCGAGGCATCAAGAAGTCTTAATTTTGAAACATTTAATTGGTGGTTGAAACGAGACGTCAAAATCCAACATTAAATAGTCATTTTTACTTCCTACAAAGATAAAAGTATTTTACAGTGTTTTTCTGGTATTTGTAATATGTTTCTCTGTTAATTTAAGTTTTGACACAATATTCTTCTAGATTTACTACCTCTAAACAAACCCAATTGTATAGTAAATAATACATAACATAAAACAAGCACAGAAAAGCACCACAAATCCGCTAAAATTTCAAATCAAATTCAAATGTGTCAATTCAAATGTCAAACAGAACTGTCAAATACACGGATAGCATTAAACTCCTTGGGTCTTCTTAATGTTTAATCTCAATGGTTGCTGTTTGGATAAAATACTTTTAAAATTGTGAATTGTGATTGATTCTAATTTATTTTGTTGACTTTTTTTTATTAACGTTTAGTTTTGAAATTTAACGTATTAGATTATCTCATTTAAAATTTCCTCATCGTTTTGAATTTCATCTAAAGCCATTTATTGCTTTCTTCGCTCATAATTTTGTCAGAAAACCGTCAGAATTTTTGAAAGAATTTTAAGTACTTTTAAGTGGTCTTAAAAGGTCCGACCTGTTAGTTTTCGTAGCGCTTAAAATATAAACACTTTTCAAGCACCTTCAAAATGCCTGCTAGATGTATATACACGTTTAGAAGACTCTGCTTTCTTTTAAAATACTTGTAAGGTGTGAACAACTGTGTGAAAAAAATATCAAAATTAAAATGTGACTCAAATGCCAATATTTTTGTGTAATAATAGGTACTCTTAAAATTATTATCATCCTAACCACTTATTAGATACTGTTTTACTTCTGAAAATGTTGCAATATTCCTTAAAGAACAATAATAGATAATTTTTTTTATATTGGTTAACATTACGCAATTGAACCTTATTCTTATATGATACCTACTTTTTTTTTCTATTAACATCCATGTATGAGGGTAATCAATAACCTTAAACCGATAAAAAAGGACTTGACTTCAGTAATAATATTTATTTTTAAAATTTTATTTCAAATTTTTTAAATATTTTGTACTAAATTAGTCTGTGTTGATTGTTCAATATTACTTATTTTTATTACTTTCGTCATCGTTACAATAATTTTGTAAATAAAAACATTAGGTATACAGGATGAGTCTTAAATTAGTGCAAATATATTCAGAGCTGGTAGATCTCGATAAACGAAATATAGTCTAAAAATATATAAGTCCAAAATAACCGAGTTATTTTTCTTTGAAAATTTATAAAAAAAATGATTTTTGGTTAAATTTTTAGAACCACTGAATCTTTTCTGGGTTTTCTTTCTTGTAAATTTAATTTACTACCTTTGTTACAATATTATGAAGATATTATGTTTTTTAACGAAAAATTAAAAAAAAATCCAAAATATTTTTCGAAAAATTCCACTTGAAGGAGACTGAACGTTTTGTTGGGCTTGATAGATTTAGTATAACAGGGTTTGAGGTTTATATTGATTTTTACTTGTTTTTAGAGGTTGATTTATTTATAGGTGAAATCTTTTGTGTTCACTTAATAAGAAATATGTTGAAACTCATCATATTTCAGTATCATAAATGCTTGACTTAAACAAATTAAAAGAAAATATCTAAGATAACCTATATTTTAAATACTCACTCACTAGATGTTTGAATTAATAATAGTTGGCTAATACTTTGGCAATTATAACCTGTATAATTTATGAATTTTTTTTGTCCGGCAGAAGCACCCAAAAATCTCTCTTTGACGTTTAGTTTTTTTTTCTGTAAAACACTTATAAAAGTCTTTAAAGCCGCGTGTACTACAACACTAATGCCAAAAATGCATGCTTAATCTTGTTTTGAAAGAAATCTGCTGATGTCAAATGTGAAACTGACGTTTAGATTTTTAATGTAAAACAGTAGCTAGTTGCTTGAAATGTCAGGGGGCCATAGCCTACTTGTATAAAATGGAAAATAGATTAATCTAATTATCAAAATCTGAGAGTAGACATGTATAATGATAAGATTTGATTCTTTCTAATATGTATGGGCCGTTTTCTTACTTTACAATTATCATTATATAATATCAAATTATAATTATTTCTACCGGGTGTTGCATCGTCGGACGGGACATAGGAAATCCCATGTAAATTTTAATGGGGTCAATTATTGGCTTCCCTAATTATTTTAGAGAATAATTCTATTTAGGTTTATTGAAGAATACTAAAACCCACATTCAAAAGAATAACTTTAGATATTTTTGATTAGCTCGTTTACGAGTTATCGCCGATTTCTTTTTAAATATTTCTCCTTTCTTATGGCCCTGTATTTACTTATGAGCACCAGTCAAGGTAAAAGATAACTGTCAAATGAAGTTGTCATTTCAGAAATTTACCTATTTAGTGCTTTATTTTTATTGAAAACTCATTCCTACATCGGAAATCTTAAAGATGTATTTATAAATACAAATTAATATGAATTAAAGTAAAATAAAGTAATCAATTACAAGGTTAATTATAGTACTATTACAATATTCAATAACTTATTAATTAAGGTACTATTAAATTGTTAGAACTTTAGGATTTAAGAAGATGTTCAAATATTCCCCCATCGACTGCTAGACAATAACCCAGGCGATCATAAAATTCTCTTCTTACATTCGCTAGTTGGTAAACTGAAATTCTATTGCATTCGGCAGAAATAGCATTTTTTAACTCGTCTAGATTTGGGTATTTTTTATCCTTGTATATCCTGTTTTTTAAATGGCCCCAGAGAAAGAAATCATTTGGCGAAATATCAGGAGACCTTGCTGGCCAATTTACTGTATCATTTAGGCCAATAACGTTTCTGTTAAAACTATTGCCAAATATTCCCGAACAGCCCGGGTACTTTGTGCCGGGCAGCCATCCATTTGGTACCAAACTTCCTGATTTTCCCTAGCGCCATCATGTAAAGCAAGTAAAATATGATTTTCGAGTAGTTCCAAATAATATTCTGCATTTAAATTTCGCGTAAGAAATAATGGCCCGATAATATTGTGTCCGAATATCCCTGCCCAAACATTTACTTTCTGTGGATATTGCGTCCTTGTTTCGACAAACCTGTGTTGGTTTTCTTTGTTGCAATATCGATAATTTTGAACATTGGGTTCATTATTTAAGGTAAACGTGCATTCGTCAGTGAAACATATGTTTTTAAAAATTCCCTATCCGTGTTTGCTCTTTCCATCATATCAAAACAAAACGCCTGCCGCCGTATTTCGTCCCCATCTCGTAGCTCTTGGTGCTTTTCATATTTGAAGGAATAGTATTTATGTCGTTTCAAAATTCGAAACGCTGTAGTGTGATCTGTTCCTATTTTCATCCTCATTTCCTTGTGCTGATCTTTCCATCGTTCTCTTCCACGCACAATAAAACTTCCAAGTCGGTATCATTTCTTACATCTTCTCTTTGTTCCTGCCTTGCTTCACATCTGCAGTTATTTATTAGGGTATCTTTGGTCTCAAATCTCTGGATATTCCTTGCGATTGTAGATTTTCCAGGTATCGGTCTATTCGGATACAGAGCAGCAAATATGTCCGACACCTTTTGATAACTATTTCTTTGATAATACCATTTAATCATCAATACTTTTTCTTCGGTAGTGTAATTCATGGCTAATATTTTCGATGTAGGTATGAGTTTTTAATAATAATAATAAAGCACTAAATAGATAAATTCTAAAAAAAGTTCTAACAATTTAATAGTACCTAAATTAATAAGTTATTAAATAATATAATATTACATCTTTAAGATTTCCGATGTAGGAATGAGGTTTCAATAATAATAAAGCACTAAATAGGTAAATTTCTGAAATGACAACTTCATTTGGCAGTTATCTTTTACCTTGACTGGTGCTCATAAGTAAATACAGGGCCATAAGAAAGGAGAAATATTTAAAAAGAAATTGGCGATAACTCGTAAACGGGCTAATCAAAAATATCTAAAGTTATTCTTTTGAATGTGGGTTTTAACTTCCGCCACCTTCCACTGTGAGGGAAAAATGCTTTTTTCTATGCATGAGTTAAGTATTTCGGTAAGAATAGGTATGATTGTTGGACAACATAGTCTCTGCATGTGAAGCGAGATCCCATCGGCACCAGATGCATTAGATTTTATTTGTGAGAGTCAGCCTCTTGTATAAGTTTGAGTTCAAACTCTGATGTGGTGCATTTAGTATTAAGGTACTTGCTAATGGTATCATGGTTCACATTATTAGGGATTTCTCTAACAGAATCTATAAAGTATTTATTAATTACGTCAGGATTTTTCAAGTGATTAGGGATATCCACATTTTTCTTTGACCTACTGTGTATATTAAGGTGATCGAGGGTTTTCCAGATTTCTCTGAGGTTTTTGGTACGACTTACGTATCTGTATTGTGTTTGACTAAGAGTTGGTCCCATAGGGGACCCTCCACTGAGGCCGCGAGGGCCTATTGTGGCTCAGTTTCTACAAGCTCTAATTTACAAGAGCGTCAAAGTTCATCCTCAAGACCCAGTCTCTTAATATAAGCCGTTATGTCTGAGGGCGATATGTCTCCTAGGTCTGATAGGTCTAGCATGGGTTTGCCAAACATCTCAAACCTGGTCCTGCTCCCAGCGGGGCAGGTACACATAACGTGCTTCATTGTTTCATCATCTTCCATACAGAGTCGGCATTCGGCGTCTTCCACCAGTCCCGTCCTCTGTAGGTGAGATCTCAGCCGGCAGTGGCCCGTGTACACTGCAGTGAGCACACGCGTTCCATTCCTACCGGCCTTTAGGAGTTCTCCTGTTCTATGTTTGGATGGCCCTGCTAGGATTTTCTTGGCATGTTCCATTCCGGGACTGTCATTTCAGTCCCGGAACGTCTCACTCCTAACCCATTCACAGGGCCTGTCTCTTGCGAGATTTTTAGGAACGCTAAGTGTCGGTTCTGGGCCCACGAATGGCGAGCCTGCACCAATTTTGGCGAGGGAATCAGCACGTTCATTTCCCTCTAGGCCGACATGTCCCGGTATCCATATTAGCGACACTTTGTTCCTATCTCCCAGTATATTGAGTAGTTTCTTATAATGAAGAATCGTCATAGACGTGCTTTTCGTTGCCTCAAGTGCTTTCAGCGCAGCTTGACTATCCGAAAATATGCATATTGTTTTCCCGGTGTATTGCTGTTCTACCAGCAGTTGCACACAGGTTTCAATAGCATATAGCTCAGCTTGGAAGATCGTGGTGTGTTTTCCAAGACTGGTAGATCTCAGTCTTTGGACTGCTGCAGTAAATTCCTGCGCATTGACTTACGTAGTCAATATAAGATATATGACTCCTATAATATGACTCCTACTTGTAGAAGGCGCCACATACACATTTTTAAAGTGGGTTGAAGAGTAATAATTTTTTGTCCTTACCTGTATAAAACTACTGAGTAGAAAAATATACATTTTCGACGTTTTTTTATGTAGAAAAGGTAAAAATCGCCAAGAATAATGGATCTCGAGATATTTGGAATCTAAATTATCATCCAAATATTGATGTCACTTCAGAAATTAATACGAAAAAATCGAAATAAAAATGAACCTTCTACATCCTGTATCTCCGAAACTAAGCATTTTAGGACATACATTTATACGAATTTTTTTACATAATTTTATCTGGAATACAGTTCGGACCACCCTGTATAGAAATCTGCATTGCAAACTTCTTTCTTTATGGCAACACCTATTTTCCACTAACAACCATCGCGCGTACTTTATGAAACCCTTAAAACTTCCCTCAGAAGACCCTTTCCATGCTAATTTATTAGAAAGTTAAAGGGTATATAATATCATGTAAAATTGGTTCAACTACCATCGTAAACCGGCTCCCTTGCCCTTCGCAAGCTAATTTTTGGCAATCAGACGATTTATGGGACCTGGTACTGCACGGAAGTCCCTTTACATTGGACGTACGACGTCTTCTCCGTCCTTTGAAGGGCCGAGGGCCTTCAAAACGTCAATTTTCCACGGCGTTTTGTCAGGGTCTTCTGTGTAGTCGCCGTTTACAATGGACATCGTAAAAACATTGTCGTTGGAACGTAAACAGCACGTTTGTCGGCGGCATTCGGTCACAATCGGCGCTTATTGTGCCAATTAGGGCTATCTAGTCGGGCCATTAGTCAAGCTTTTACAGTTTTTACTAAAAAGGCACCTTTTTACAGCATAACTGCGTCTGGTTTTTAAGGACCCAACTCAAACTTGAACATTCACAATAAAATACAGAGTTTTTTTATCAAAATTCATCACCAGAAATGGGCAAACACCCGGTATATTGAAATTTAGATAAATACACCATATTTTGCATCTAGTATACGGGGTGTTCCAGGCTGAGCGTGCATTAGAAGTTCTAAAACAAGATTCTGCAACGAGATCTATATCGATCAAAAATATTTTCAATATGGCGAAAAAAAAAAGAAGAAAAAAAGTATAAAAAAAAAGTATTAAAAAAAAGTATAAAAACAATTATTAAATAGATAAAACAAACAAAACCACAAAAATATTTAGTAACAAAAATAGTACCCTAAAGAAAAAAACTGCCCCATTTTATATGAAATACATAAAATCAATAAAATTAAAAATATACGAAATAATAATGTACTGATTTCTTTCGAAAATCGACAACTATGAAACTATGACCCTTCCCCGACACAAACGCTATATTGTGAGACAGGAAACTGTAGAGAGAAACAAGCCCTATAACATAGGATCCAACATTTTAATGAACAGTGCTTTCCATAAAATCAATAAAATGAAAAATATACGAAATAATATACATGTACTGATTTCTTTCGAAAATCGACAACTATGAAACTATGATCCCTTCCCCGACACAAACGGTACATTGTGAGACAGGAAATTGTAGAGAGAAACAAGCCCTATAACATAGGATCCAACATTTTAATGAACAGTGCTTTCCATAAAATCAATAAAATGAAAAATAAATAGATGAGATCAATGTGCTGCCGACAGATTACCCTAGACTTGTTTATTCGGTGTGGCTAACGCAAAAAAGGCGCTAAGCAAACTTTATCCGGTGATGTATGTTTAAGTATTTGTTTATTGGCAAGAAAGCGTGTCGGTTTTTTGTTACAAAGTACTGATTGACCCTTTGATTTTGCGCCCCCAAAATGTTGCGCCTACGTGAATGAAGCGCCTGAGGAACGGCCCTGCATATCTACTACCCCTTATTTAACAGATATCTACCCTGTATAAGACAGGAATTTATTAAAATTAATAAGATTTTGACCAAGAAATCTCGGGTTAGGGTAACTTGAAAAAAAATATAAAAAACATTTTAATGATACTTCCAAAACATGTATGACACTTCATCTTGTATGCTATCTCAAACCGATAAATAGTAGAACAGGACTGCCACTTCAGAGAGTAAGATTATGAGCGCAACCACAGCTCACTAACACCACATGTGTCAATCGGTAGGGCCGTAATTTTTGGAGAAAATGTCACTTATATACCGATAAGCCACTTTTTTCGATAAAACAACTTATCTGCTAAAAGTTTTTAATTTTGTTCGCTTTCTAGGGTGTCAGATTTCGAGCATCTGGTGTGTCGGTTGCCACAGTGACAATTATGACAGTTAAGTAGCTCTGAGAATTTATCCTGATGGACTAAAGTGTTTTTTTTTTGTAGAAGTCCGTTAATTTTAAGATGATTGCTTTTCTTTAATATCACTCCAGAAAATATATTGTTTTAGGAATTCAGCCACAAGGTTTTTTGATTTGATATAAGTATCTAGTAGTAGTAAAGTCTGGGAGCCTTGAAAACAATAAAAAAAGCCAAAAATTGGCAAATTTTCGACGTTTTTCCATACATTTTGACAGACGATTTTGGTGAAGTTACCGATTTTGATAAAACTACTGGTATTTACTAACTAAAGGACGTAAAATACAAAAATGTACACCGTTGTGGCCTTAAGAGTATGGTATTAGATTTAGGCATTGTTTTAACAATCTTCTCAAGTCGCTCAAAAACAAGGGTACACAAAATCGATTTTAACTCAAAAATAAAGTATTTAAGCCCTAATATATCTATGTTTTCTAAAAGTACATAAAATTTCCTACAGACCATAAAATTTTCAATATTTTACGACCACGTTTACTGTATTTTTAAGGGCCTTGAAAAAGGGCAATTTTTAGACTTTTTTTTGAACTTTTGAAATTCGGTGATTTTGATAAAAGTACTAGAGTTTGCTAATTGAAGTATGTAGAATACAAAAATATAGGCTGTTGTGCGCTTATAGGAGTACATTATTACATTTAAGCGGGTCCCACACGATGTGTCAAACACCTTCTAAGGTTGCACACATGACCAAATAAATAAATGCCGTTATTGTCAAGAAACATTTTACAATTTGTAGACAAAGGTAAAGTAAACAAACTAAAGAGAATACAAAACAAGTATACAAATTACATTGTCAGTCTTATTGTTTAAAATAAACATTTATAAATGTTTACAATGTCAAAGAATAAAAAATAAAAATAAGATTCAAAAATATTTAGTAAGTTTATATACTAAATATAGTAATAACAAACATTAAATCAGTGTTTACAAGATCAAATTCGATTATCAAAATATAAGTCATTTACGGCGTAGTATAAGTCATTTACCTTGTCTAGTAAATTTTTTTAAAAAAGGTTTCAATGCTTTGCGATATGAAGAAATTGATGTTATAGATTTGATTTCAAATGGCAGGTGATTGTGCATTTTTTTCGAGTTGTATAATATTGAACTTTTAACTAACTCTGGGCGTGGGGTAGGTAGATAAAGATCTTGCTCCGCGTTCCTGAGTGGATAAGTGTGAGATGGCCTTTCTTGAGAGGCTGATACATGCTTACGTATTCGGCAAACGGATTCAAATATAAATAAGGAAGGAAGAGTTAATATTTTTAATTTTTTAAAAAAGTCCTGGTAATGAGTTTTGCTGTGTTGCCACACATTTGCCACATCGTGTAGGAAGTGAATTGTAATATTGTCGAAGCCTATGCCAAATGATGCGTCTAACGTTGGAAGCATCGTATGGGACCGACTTTAGGCAATGTTTTAACCATCTTCTAAAATCGCTCATAAACAGAAAGAGTTCACAAAAGCAATTTTAACACAAAACAAAATATTTAAGCTTCAGTCTATTAAGTAATTTGTTGTACCGCATGTCTTTGAAATCATTTTTTACACATTTCATCTCTACATAACTTCGTACAATATAGTTCAAATACATCAAAAAGTCAACAAAATTAATAATAACCTCAAATATTTTTCAACCACTTTCAGAAACCTATTTGATCAACAATCACAGAGCAAAATCAATATAATAACTACATACCTGATCAATAAACAGTGAATTTTTCGAGATTTTCCAAACGATATCTTCCCCAAATTGTCACAGAACAACAGAACAATAAAATTATGGTAATACTTGGGCCTTTTCTTTGATTTATTTTAATTTTTTCAGCGTAGTAGAAAGTTCAGAACAAGTGCAGTGCAGTTCTGGAGGGCAATCTGGTACAAAAATAAACCGATAAGATAAAAATAAAATAGATCGCGGAATGAGAAAGATGGAAATACTGTTCACACCTTCTGATATTCTATTGGTTGATGGAATATGTTTATGTCCATAGATATTTAAATGTGTAGATAGTATAGAAACTATAGGTAATGTAAGCATGTAAAAGGATTTGTTTGAGATCTGGATAAAAGAAACATATTTTCACTTCATCGTTTTTCAAATAAGTCGAAAGAGTTAGTTTAGAGGGGCAAACCGCTGGTGGTAGTTATTGTACAAGCACTTGGTAATACTGGTATTTTTTGGTACTAATTTGGTATTATTTGGTAATAAACTGGTTTTATTTGGTATTAAACTGGTATTAAACAGGTATTTTGTTGGACATCTGGCAACGCTGGATTAGACGCACGTGGCGACGACGGCCGGGAAGCTGATTGCATCATTTTTAGCCCATTTGCATCTAAAGCTAATACTGAAAAATATCTGGAATCTAAAGGTGCTTTGACAAAATCGTTTAGTTCTGGAAGTCTTTCAGAAGATACCACTCTACATGTTTTGGAAACTGATTATTTGGTATTCTTGCTACTTTTTTCCCAAAATTGGTACTTATTGTACACCATTTTTGGCAGCGGTTTGCCCCACGGTTATTTTACGTTGAAAATTTGCAAAAAAAAATATTTTTTGCTAAAATTTTGAGAACCACTGGATCTTTTTTGAATTTTCTTTCATGGAAATTTAATCTAATACCGTATTATCAAGAAATTATGTTTTTTTAACTAAAAAAAATTCAAAAAATTTCGAATTTTCATTTTTTTTCCCGAAAAAAAACTCATAGGCGTGTTTCTATGTGGTTGAACTACACTACCAGTTAAAATACTTGTACTTATTTCTGGGACGCCCTGTATAGTATGTTAGAAAAATGAAAATGGTGGACTGGCAGCCAGAATAGGAGTATTTTATTTCAGCTTCTCTAGGCATCTTAGGGATTCGTAAAAAATTGCGAAACCCTATCCTAAAACAAAAATATTTTAGACTTTTTCTATTTGGTATAACGTTTATGGTTTATCGCGTTATTTTTTCATGTATATCGTTTGCCGGCAACACAAATGAGTTTTAAATTTCAATTTGCATAGAGACCGACGAGCACCGACAATATACGTACGGGAAAAAAAGACGGCGAATGGGCGGGAAGTTGCTCTCAACGCGCCTTTGACAGCAAACAACGTTAAAAATTAGCTTTTGATGTCGGAGATTTATCACGATATCGACTCGCGCTTGTCTGTAGATCGTAAACACGACTAAAACACGAAGGCCGGGTAGTTTTCGGAGAAGAATGAACGGCAATTTTTGAAGTTAAGTTGCCAATTACCGTGGGCATAATGAAATACACAATTAAGGGAGAGTTGTTTAATATTGCACATCTGCATATCTCAGAAAATATAGTCACCGCGATTTATTGTGCCCCTTTATTAAGAGCCTATACGCTGTACTGTTCCGGTCGGTCTCAGGGCTCAGGGGTCGGGTAAAGAGGGTGTGTGGCCGAATGAAACATATACCGGGTGTTGTATCGTCGAGCGGGACATAGGAAATCCCATGTAAATTTTAACGGGGTCAATTATTGACTTCTCTAATTATTTTAGAGAATAATTCTATTTAAGTTTATTAAAGAGCACTAAAACCCACATTCAAAAGAATAACTTTAGATATTTTTGATTAGCCCGTTTACGAGTTATCGCCGATTTCTTTTTAAATATTTCTCCTTTCTTATGGCCCTGTATTTACTTATGAGCACCAGTCAAGGTAAAAGATAATTGTCAAATGAAGTTGTCATTTCAGAAATTTACCTATTTAGTGCTTTATTATTATTGAAAACTCTATAACCTACATCGAAAATATTAGCCATGAATTACACTACCGAAGAAAAAGTATTGATGATTAAATGGTATTATCAAGGAAATAGTTGTCAAAAGGTGTCGGATATGTTTGCCGCTCTGTATCCGAATAGACCGATACCTGGAAAATCTACAATCGCAAGGAATATCCAGAGATTTGAGACCAAAGGTACCCTAATAACTAACTGCAGATGTGAAGCAAGGCAGGAACAAAGAGAAGATGCAAGAAATGATACCGACTTGGAAGTTTTATTGTGCGTGGAAGAGAACGATGGAAAGATCAGCACAAGGAAACTTGAGGATGAAATAGAAATATATCACACTACAGCGTTTCGAATTTTGAAACGACATAAATACTATTCCTTCAAAATGAAAAGCACCAAGAGCTACGAGATGGGGACGAAATATGGCGGCAGGCGTTTTGTTTTGATATGATGGAAAAAGCAAACACGGATAGGGAATTTTTAAAAAACATATGTTTCACTGACGAATGCACGTTTACCTTAAGTAATGAACTCAATGTTCAAAATTATCGATATTGGAACAAAGAAAACCAACACAGGTTTATCGAAACAAGGACGCAATATTTACAGAAAGTAAATGTTTAGGCAGGGATATTCGGACACAATATTATCGGGCCATTATTTCTTACGCGAAATTTAAATGCAGAATATTATTTGGAACTACTCGAAAATCATATTTTACCTGCTTTATATGATGCTGCTAGGGAAAATCAGGAAGTTTGGTACCAAATGGATGGCTGCCCGGCACATAGTACCCTGGCTGTTCGGGAATATTTAGACAATAGTTTTAACGTTATTGGCCTAAATCATACAGTAAATTAGCCAGCAAGGTCTCCTGATATTTCGTCAAATGATTTATTTCTCTGTGGCCATTTAAAAAACAGGATATACCAGGATAAAAAATACCCAAATCTAGACGAGTTAAAAAATGCTATTTCTGTCGAATGCAATAAAATTTCAGTTTACCAACTAGCGAATGTAAGAAGAGAATTTTATGATCGCCTGGGGTCTAGCAGTCTGGAGGAATATTTGAACATTTTCTTAAATCCTAAAGTTCTAACAATTTAATAGTACCTAAATTAATAAGTTATTGAATATTGTAATAATACTATAATTAACCTTGTAATTTATTACTTATTTTACTTTAATTCATATTAATTTGTATTTATAAATACATCTTTAAGATTTCCGATGTAGGAATGAGTTTTCAATAATAAAAAGCACTAAATAGGTAAATTTCTGAAATGACAACTTCATTTGACAGTTATCTTTCACCTTGACTGGTGCTCATAAGTAAATACAGGGCCATAAGGAAGGAGAAAGATTTAAAAAGAAATCGGCGATAACTCGTAAACGGGCTAATCAAAAATATCTAAAGTTATCTTTTTGAATGTGGGTTTTAGTGCTCTTGAATAATGAGGCAATTTTAACAGTTGCTATGGAAAAAATAACACAATTTCCTTCTAGATTTATTACTTCTAAACAAAACCAGTTCTAGAATTATTAAAAATACCTTAGAAAAACACAACAAATCCGCAGAATTTAAAATCAAATTGAAATCTGTCAATTGAACTGTCAAGAATGAGGATTCATAACATCCACTCCGTCTTTAATGCATGAATACATGGTTAGCATTATACCCTTTCCTTATTTTTTTATTTAAAGATAGTAATCAATTACTACACAAGGCATCAACCCAGAAAAAAATATATTTTCCTAAGCACCCCACAGGGTGCAATCTAATCTCAATTATCTCGATTTCCTGTTTAAATCTATTAACCCTGTTAGCCCTAGGGCTAGCATGCACCAAACATCACCCTACGTCGAATTCGTGCATCGTTCTATTCGAGGGGGTAGTTAGAACTATAATATCAGGGGTGGGCTCGAGGAAAGATTCCATTTCTGACGGCGCTAATGACTTAATTTCGATGTCAAAAAGGAGGGGCGGGGTTGTAAGTTAACTATGCCTAACGAAGGGTAGATTTTGAAGATGTGTATCGTGAAATGGATTTAAACGTTCAAAGTGATTGATGCAGATAGGGGTAGCTATTAAATAGTATGTGATGAGTGTTTATATAAGATTTACTAGCTTAGTACTGCCTAACAATGAAGTGAGACTTTTTTGTTAATCTTGTGATTGAACAATTGAAACCTATCAATTTGTCAGTTGTTGTTATTTGTTCTCTAAGGATAAAAAGATCTACGCTCAGGCCGAAGATACTCAAGATGGTTACACAATTTGAGGTATGAGCCTCCAGAATACCCAACTCAAAATCTCTCAATAATCTCCATGGATTTCTTCTTCTCCATCTATTTGCAAAACATCAGGTTACTCATGGCTGGCCTGCTGAAACCTGGGTCACAGATTAGGTATCCTATAAATATATATATATATAACCCCCCCCCCCGCCCCTATGCGCTTGGCGCCCCTGGCGCCCTTTGAAAAAAGTAGAAAAACTAAATTTAACGCTAAAACAAACGGTGCCCTTCCGTGCCCTGAGCTCTTCAAGATAAAAAAATGACGTATATATTTCTCACATTTTATTTTTGTTTTTTAACTTAACTTAAATATAAGCAAACATTCTTATATTTAATAATTTAAATCTCTAATGAAGTAGGCGTATATACTACGTACGAAAGTTTCCATATGGGTTTGAAACTTGAAACTACGCTACCGCTAGACCATTGTCTATAAATAAAAATACAATGGCTAGACATAACGTTGCACCGGCGCGGCGCCGCCAAAGAAGAAGAGGAAAGCAGTCGCGATAGAAATAAATTCGGGGAATCACCGACCAAAATATAATCGATTATAATGAAGTGCTGAATAAAATTAATATATTGTCCAATCGCACTTGCAAAAGGTTAATATCAACTTATGTACAGCTGCTCATATGAGTACTGCAGTAACTATAGATCTCAAATCATTAAGAAGTGAAAAATATTTTGAAAATTTTTAAAAACAGGCTACTATTTTGACAAATAAATGCAATACGTCAACAACATTTTCCAAAAAAGACAAAGAATAAAAAAATTCATGATGAAATCCAGAATGATTACCTACATCAAAATTCTGAAGATAATTTGAAGATATCAGTGTTTTATGGTACTTTAGACATTTCAACTGGTACTCTAGAGAATCATTTTGAAGACTTTCTTAATATATGCCAAAAATTTAATTGTTTATTGGATATGGACCAATATGTATGGATATGGACGTCAATGATGACAATTTAAAATGTCTTAAGGATTGTTATGGATTATTCTTTAGTTGATGAATATAAACATTTTTGCAGTTTATCAGAAGAAATTAATGCAATGACAACAAATTTGCACCTGACGAATATTTATCATTTTTAATTTCCAATGGCCTAGAGTCATGTCCTATCTACATAAAGATGTGCATTACTGAAGATTTTTTACACTATAGCCACCAACAGTGCTGGTGCAGAAGGATCTTTCAGTAGATTAGGAAGAATTAATAATTACCAGAGGATTATTTATCACTTCTCAGTATTGAAGCAGACACAGCCCTGGATCTAAATATAGACGAAATAATTGATTCTTTTAAATCGGTTAAAACAAGACGCTTGTATCTTTGAAATAACTGTTTTGTATACTAACTTTTTTAATAAACAAATTTATAATTAATAAAAATAAAAGTTTTCATGTAGTCTTATTATTTAAAAAAAGTTTGTAATTTATTTGATCCTTTATTGATCATTGCGCCCCTTAAGGTCTTCGCCCCATCCGCCCTTTTATCCACGACACGCTACTGTTTACTAGGTATTTTAAAACTAAAGGGCTAAAGTGCTTATTTCCAGTGCTTTATTGTTCAACGTCTGCCAATGGGTTTAGGGCAACAAGCAACAAATTCTCTTAGAAGGGCTAAGTCGTCATCTGCTGTAAACCTAAGACTCTTTATAGGTTCAGTATTGGAAGAGGTGGAATCCATATTTTGGGCCATATTTATTTAATTAAAACTAATCCCAGCTACTTAAATATCAAATTACCTAATAAAACTAAAGCAATAATTCAAAACAATTCAAACATAACCTAAAATAAAAGATCTCGCCAGCCGGCTCCGGTTGTCAAATACCCGCACATGCCCATTTAAGCAATTTTTGAACGTTATCAGAGGTTATTTAGAAAGAGCGCTTGGTGTAATTGATCCGCAAATTACGTCAGGCGGTAATGTTATTAGCGGGTGTTGCGTTGACTCGCGCATATCGGAACCATGATAAGGTACGCGTAAATACTGGATGACGCTATTCGGTTTTCCGATATCTCTCTAATAAATGTGCCAGTCAGGCGCTGTGCACAATTTTAGAGGCCATAAGTGGGCGTGCTATGTGCGCAAACTAATCACCTAACTAGTGCCCGATTCCGAAAATTGGAACCACGAAAAACAATAAAGAAAAAACAAAGATTATAATCTGTATAATCTGTGATAATACTGTTACTTTATAACAAAAGATTAAATTAATTTGTTAAAATTATTTATTTGAAACCTTACATAAACGTAGTAAATTTAATTAGCCTTTTACTGCATGGATGCGCACCTGGAAATCGCCGCCGGTCGCCTATTCCTCCTTCATGTAGGTGTTATTGACCTCGAACGCAAACGGCAAATTTAAGCCGGAAAATCGCGCACAGTTGCTAGCCACGGCAGCGATCTTTCGGCCGCATTCCTCGACTTTTAATTTATCGGGACGGGTTCGCTTGCGATTTTATAGGTAATATTGTATTTTATTTGGATTTAACTTAGTGTTTACTATTTCGTTTGTAATGGAGAGTCAAGAAGGACTATATTCTGCTTCTGCTAGTGTGGACAATAATTTAGCCTGGTTTGTGTTGTATGTGTGTTATTAAAAAAGGGATTTTCTAGTCGGAACTTCCAAGAAATAAGTGACATTATTAAGTCTGGTAGGCCAACGGTTCCTATCAAGAAAATGTAAAAGTAATGTCTCAAAATAGGGTTTTTTACCGATTCGCTTCCCCGCCTATAATTGTCACCGCACACACGACAGCTTTATTTATTTGTCAAATTACATAGAAACCAACGCCTACCCAGCACAATATTTTTTCTACTCGTAATAAATTCCTTGAAATAATAATTTCTGGATATTTCTTAAAAAGTAACTCGCTATGGAAAAAAATATTGTTTTGTACACGACGATAAAATTGAATTATTGCCTCCCGAAATTAATTCACTGGCGATTTCATCGCTCGTGAATTAATCTTTTGGGTCGACGATAAAATACCATTTTATCGTCTTGCATAAAAAATAACTAAAATTGTTCTCAAAATAATTGAATTTGGACATTTTAAAGAGTTTTAAGTATACTGAATCTAATAATTCCGTACTGAACTCGGTACAATAATATATGTCAATATCAGTAGCTTAAAAAGGGACAAGTTTGACCTTCACTTCTTTGTACTGTTATAGACTTGTTATAGACAGTGCAGTAAATCAATTGCTCCTAACTATGCTCCTAACATAAAAAGGATCTATCTAACAGTTTCGGACTTCTCGAACTAGCAGAAAAAGAATATTTCGGCCCACCCAAGAAAAGGAAGCAGTTTGTGAATTGTAGGTATCCAATAAACAAGGTCTTCGCTTTTGTCTAAGATGCTGTAAAGGAAATTAGGAATATTCATGAAATTAGATGGTTTTTGTCACGAAACCATTAGCTATTGACTTTTTATGTTTTTATAATTTTACCTGTCTTTAGAAGGTTGGTATATGGGTATTTATTGTTATTAGATGGCTGATATAAATATACCGTATGATCGAAAATAAAATGGCATCAATAACAGCTGAGAAATGACGTCATTTGTTAAAAATTGACACTATATAATTATGGAAAGATTAAAAAAGTATACAAAGCTTCGAGACAAAAATATCTATTCCTCTGCCATCTTTAACGCCTTTTTTAAATCGTATGGTATACATATTCACTTACTTTTTCATAAAACTTATTAGAATAAATTATAGTCCGGTATTTTTTTATATACTTTTTTCTAGATACAGGAAAGCGCATATATTTTTTTCTGTCCCAGAAACACGTCTTTTTTTCGATTTTTTTTGGAAAAGTTTTGAATTTTCAGTACAATATCACCATATCTTGATAATATACCAATGTAGGTAATAGATTAAAGAACGTAAAGAGAAGGACAAAAAATAAAATAAAACATCCAGAAAGTTCTCAAAAATTAAGCATTTTGCTTGCATTAGCTATTTATCTATGAAGAAATGAATATGTTTTAAGCACGGGACGCAAAATTGTCAAAGGACAATGCTTCGAGTGCTTAAAACATTCTTTTCGCAACGAATTTCATACAAGATTTTCATGCTATTTTTATTATTTATTTTTAAACATTTTTTAAAATGTTCTGGTAATCGGTTTCTGAGGCATTGTTTATGCATTGTTTAATGACAAAGTTCTGTCAGGTACAAACGTCGCCGTATTTCTTACAAAGTTTTGTGAAAAAATCAGTGATAATGACGAGTCTTTGGATATTCAACAAGCTGCTGAAACTGCGCTATCTACGTTAGTGCCCGAGAAGTCGAAAAACTTATACGAGACCACCTACAACAACTTTGAACCCTGGGTCGAAGAAAAACATGTTGAGAATTTTACAGAAAAGGTATTGCTAGCTTATTTCCTGAAGTTATCCACTACCTTAAAGCCGTCAACTCTGTGGAGTAAATATTCGATGCTCCGCACCATGATTTACCTGAACAGAAATGTAGATATTAGCAAATTCACAAACCTTATTGCATTTTTAAAAAGAAAAGCTTCCGGATGTCAGGCAAAGAAATCAAAAAGTATTTTACAAAACTGGAAATAGAACGCTTTATGAAAGAAGCCGATGACAAACAATTCCTGTTAGCTAAAGTTGTCTTAATCGTTGGACTATTTGGAGCATGTAGGAGGGAAGAAGGGAAATATTGCACATAGAAAGAGTAAGATATTTTCGCCATTAATTCGAATGGGATTAAATGAATTTAGAACATCGTTTCTAACATGATATTGTAACTCTGTAAATATAGTTTGTAATGTCACCTTTGATTGAAAATCTTAAAAAATGAACAAAATGCATTTAGTAAGTCTGCTTCTCAATTATTGTGTGTCGTATGATTAAAAAAATCTAAATTTTTGAGCTTTTTAAGTTAAAGAAACAATGTTTGCCAGAGACATTTAAAGCGTTTTAGGAATGTTCTCGGCCATTGGTTTCGATTTGTGCGGTCGTCCATCATCAGGACGACATCCTGAGGTTAATTGGCCTGACGGGAAATAGCTACTTAAAATTGTTTGCACGTGCAACAATCTTGGATGCACCCCGAGCGCCACATCGGGGCTTCTTTGGTAGTTTTTTTTCGTCACTTGGCAAACGTGTTTTTCGAGGTTTAATATGGTGTGGATTAAATGTGATTTAGTAGAGGGCCACCTAAATGAGAGTTTGAATATTTACAGGATGTTAGTGTTTTTTTAAAATAGTTTTTTTGTAATTATTTTTGAAAATTTGGAATCTTTTGAAAAAAAATGGATGTTTTTTTTAATTTTTAATTAAAAAACTTAATATATTCATAAATGGCAACATATACAGGGTTTCCCAGAAATAAGTGCAAGTATTTTAAGGAGTGGTAGATATCGATAAAAGAAACATATTTTCTCTTTATCGTTTTTCAAATAAGTCAAAAACAGTTATTTTACTTTCGAAAATTTCAAAAAAATAATGATGTTTTGCTCAAATTTTAAGAACCACTGGATCTTTTCTGGATTTTCTTTCTTGTAAATTTAATCTACTACCCATGTTGCCATATTATCAAGAAATTATGTTTTTTAACTAAAAACTAAAAAAAAATCCAATTTTTTTTTTAAAAAAAATTCCGAATTTTCAAAAAAAAAATTAATGCGAAAAAAAACTCATAGGCGTGTTTCTGGGGTTGAACTATACTACCAGTTAAAATACTTGCACCTATTTCTGGTACACCTTGTATAGGTAGTAGATTAAATTTACAACAAAGAAAACACAAAAAAGATCCCGTGGTTCTCAAAATTTAAAGGAAAAAACATTTTTTTTAAATTTTCAAAGTAAAACATCTCAGTTATTTCGGATAACTTCCTATGATCGAAGCTTAAAATTAAGGTACCCAAAGGCATTAAGCCCTAATACCAGCCACAGTAGGCTGGCAGCATCACTCGGCATTCTGCAGGAATCGCGTTTGCAGGACGGGCAAATCGATTGAAGGCGGTACCAATCCTGCCGGCCATTTGCATTCGGCGCAGGAGCGGTACAGGCCGCCTCCCAAAAAAGGCAGGACACCGCCCAAAGCCGGCCCCTTCCTGCAGCTCGCTGCCGTCTGCTGCCGTTCCTGCTGCTGGTGCTGCTATCGCTTATGTTCTATCGATCGAAGCTCCGGCCGGAACAAAACCGGAGCCACAGAATGCAGAGTAATAAAAAATAAGTGCAGGACATCAATGACGTAGGTATATACCGGGTCGGCAAGAGGTCTTGGGTCTGTATTTACTATTTACGTCTCTAAAAGTAAATCTCTGGTCGACTTTACCACAGATTAGGTATACTATAGGTATGTATACAGATAAAAATCTTATCCCTAATTCGTGGTACGAAAATTGTTTTTTATGACGATGTGCAAACGAGTCAAATTTCCTGTGCGCAAAAATAAACTCGCGTAAAATAACAATAAACAGCGTAATAGAGAGATATCGCTAAACCGAATAGCGTGTGTGGACGTTAATAAGGCCAGGTGTTATTTCCTTTACGTGAGGTGGTATTAACTCTCTTCATTTATAGTTATCGGATCGGAAAGAATTCTGTTCGCGTCGCGTCCGCTATTTAAACTTAACCTAACTTTGAATTTAAAACTTTGAAATTGTTTTGTTTACTAGGTATTTCAAAACTAAAGGGCTAAAGTGCTTATTTCCAGTGCTCTATTGTTCAACATCTGCCAGTGGGTTTAGGGCAACAAGCAGCAAATTCTCTTAGGAGGGCTAAGTCGCCATCTGCTGTAAACCTAAGCCTCTTTATAGGTTCTTTAATATTGGAAGAAGTGGAATCCATATTTTGGGCCATATTTATTTAATTAAAACTAATCCCACCTACTTAAATATGAAATTACCTAATAAAACTAAAATAATAATTCAAAACAATTCAAACATAACCTAAAATAAAAGATCTCATTGATTGCAGCCAACAATTTCACAGGTGAATGCTCGGCTCTAGTTTTAGTATTTAGTTTAGTTCACACTTCACAATGTTCTTGAATTCTTCTATAAGTTGGTTTCCACTTGGAAGTAATATGTTTGCTTTTTATCACTCTGAGGCACAACCAGGGCCAACTAGACCAATTTGCAGTGTTTAATCTGATTTCCTTGAACGGCAGGGGGAGTTACGAGCCTTGCCTGATGGAGTTGCAGCTCTGGCCAGGGAATCTGGGGATGTCGGTCCTGAAGCCTCCGGGCATTTGCCTGGATATAATCCAAATCCTTTGTTTCTGTCAAATTAGTCGGGTAATTTCGTTATATTATAATCTGTGTTGTAGGTTTGGGAAATATGTTTTACTGCAACTTTTTTATCTTTTAATAAGTATTTTTTATATTGAAAATTCATGTTTATTCACTTAGGCCCGTATTTATAGTTGCGTCTCGAGACGCCAAGACGGTCTTGGGCTCTTGAGAGCGGAATTCACAGAATACACGAGCAAACGTCATTTTGGAGATTGCGATTTTCATTTTGGAGATTGTCATTTTGGATAGTTTATGTGATCTGTGGATAGTTCCTTTTTTCTTTACCTAACTTTTTTCGTAAACAAAATAAATCCCTTGTAAATCCGTTTTGTCTGATTATACAGTTTTGAATATATTAGATGAGTTTGAGAATATTTTGGACCATGTGGAAGAAGAAAATCGTCGTTCCAAAACGATATATAAGGGATGCAGGAAATCCAATAGAAATGTTTAGCGAGGGGGAGTTTAAATACCGATATAGGTTTAGCAAGGCTACAATTACAGAAACTATTTTACCTCTTGTAATTGAAGACTTGCAAAAACCTACCAATTGTGGTTTATCTATTCCCCCCGTTATTCAATTATTAATTTGTTTACGGTTTTATGCGACTTCTAATTTTCAGATAGCAAGTGGAGACTTGCATGGTGTTAGCCAAGCTACAATAAGCCAGATTATCAAGAGGGTGTCCATTTTAATAGCAGAACATTTGAGTGAATTTGTGTGATACAACCATAAATGGTTGAACAGCATTATTATTCTAATGATACTGGCTTCGGCTTGTGCAGATGATGACAACAAATGGGATACATATATTAAAAATATAGAAAGAGCTATAAATACATCTGTGAATAAATTCACTGGCGAAAAAAACACCTGAATTATTATATGGATATATTCCGAGGATTGAAGATTTATTTGAAGATGGACAAGTGAGGTTATTGACAGTAGAGAATGAAAAGTACTCGATTACCTGAAAAATTGAGAGAAGAGGTCAAAGAACATATAGAAATGGAACAAAGGAAGTATAAAAAAATTTATAGGCTAGCAGACTAGCAAAAATAGAAAAGAGAAGAATGTCATCTAGACGACAAGAAATAAGGAAGCAGTAAAAACCAATAATCATAGAATGTGTATTGTGAAATATTATTTGAAATAAAACTATAAAACATGGAGTATCAACTTTATATAGCGTGGTCAACTCAATAAGAATACAGAATTTACACCAAGCAATAAAATCTTGAAAATTATAGGTATATGGTGTATACATCCAATATTGTATATTATGTGATATGATATTTATGTAAATATTGATGATGAAAATAAAAAGATAATTTTTTTAGTTTTAATGTATTAGTGGGAAAATTCTGTGTGACCAGTTAAAACAATCACTTAGCTGTCTGGTCATAGTGAGCGTAAAACTACTAAGAAATCATATATTATTTAAGTATAGAAAAACAGTATATTTAAGATAACCAATAAAAGACTATAAGGAATTACTTACAATTATGTTACATGTAAATATATAAATACTAACTTAACACTAATAGAAAAGTAAATAAAATTATTATATAGGTACTAGTTACCTTGGAACATTACTTAACATATTACATAATTACTAGATATACATATAATAATACAATAAATACATTAATTTGCAAAATGTTGAATAAGATTTCTTCAAAAATGCATTGTCTCCAAGAAGTAAATCGGGAATATCACTCCTTTCCATTAGCATTCTTAAATTACTTGGATCGAATATAACACTATCATGACTTGACCCTGGATATCCAACTATAATATCCATAATTTCCCTTTTGGTACCTGAACATTTAGACTAAAAAAACTTTTGCAATTTTGAAATACTTCCACATTATTGCATTATTCTTGATTATCTGGCTTATTGTAGGTTGGCTAACACCACGCAAGTCTCCATTTACCATCTGAAAATTACAAGTTGCATAGAACTGTAAATAAATTAGTAACTGAATAACGGGGAGAATGGGTAAACCACGATTGGTAGGTTTTTGCAAGTCTTCAATTTATAAGAGGTAAAATAGTTTCTGTAATTGTAGCCTTGTTAAACCTATATCGGCATAATCCCCCCTCGCTAAACATTTCTATTGGATTTCCTGCATCCCGTATATATCTTTTTGGAACTCGAAGACGATTTTCTTCTTCCACATGGTCCAAAATATCCTCAAACTCTTCGAACATATTCAAAACTGTTTAATCAGACAAAACGAATTTACAAAGGATTTACTTTGTTTAAAAAAAAAGTTAGGTAAAGAAAAAAGGAACTATCCACAGATCACATAAACTCTCCAAAATGACAATCCCCAAAATGAAAATCGCAATCTCCAAAATGACGTTTGCTCGTGTATTCTGTGGATTCCGCTCTCAAGAGCCCAAGACCGTCTTGGCGTCTCGAGACGCAACTATAAATACGGGCCTAAGTGAATAACCATGAATTTTCAATATAAAAAATACTTATTAAAAGATAAAAAAGTTGCAGAAAAACATATTTCCCAAACCTACAACACAGATTATAATATAACGAAATTACCCGACTAATTTGACAGAAACAAAGGATTTGGATTATATCCAGGCAAATGCCGGGAGGCTTCAGGACCGACATCCCCAGATTCCCTGGCCAGAGCTGCAACTCCATCAGGCAAGGCTCGTAACTCCCCCTGCCGTTCAAGGAAATCAGATTAAACACTGCAAATTGGTCTAGTTTGCCCTGGTTGTGCCTCAGAGTGATAAAAAGTAAACATATTACTTCCAAGTGGAAACCAACATATAGAAGAATTCAAGAACACTGTAAAGTGTGAAAAAAAGTTGGGTTGTTGGGTTAAGAAACTATCCACAGATCCAAATACTTTAAAATAATAAATTTTATTTAAACGTATTTGCACAGATCACATAAACTATCCAAAATGAAAGTCGCAATCTCCAAAATGACGTTTGCTCGTGTATTCTGTGGATTCCGCTCTCAAGAGCCCAAGACCGTCTTGGCGTCTCGAGACGCAACTATAAATACGGGCCTTAATTTCTGTTGGCATATTTATTAATTTCTCAGCTAAAAAAGTGAACTTTTAATGAAAAATGTCTTCTTATATGGTCACTGGTCTCAGCTACGAAATATACCTAAACTCTGAATTTGAAAACACTAAATACGTGAAGAAAACATTGAGTTCTGTCTGAAAAACCCGAATTGAACATATCCCCTAACCTTGAATTTACAAATAAAAAATACTTAACGATTTCACATATTCGTAAACTGTGATTTACTACCAAACTTCTACAAAGGATCGGATTTTAATGACTGTCGCTCGAAATAGCAGGGCTACCTAGAATTTTTTAAACCGTAGTACCTAAAAAATATAACCGTTTATTTCTTTCTGGCAATAAAAGGAGTCAGATTCCGAAACACTTTAATGGAAGGTCGTATAAAAAGTCTCTTTCAAAATGACATTTTCGAGTCGTTTTTTCTTAAATGCAATCGTAAAGAAGGTGGATTTTTTACTGGTCATTTCAAATCTGTAGGTACGTTTTATTTTTTTGTAATGAAAAAAATACACTTAGAAACGTTAGACATTTAAAAAAAATATGTTTTTGAGAATACAAAATGTTAAAAACGGTATTTTTTCCAATTTTTAATTTTTTTTGCCACAATCATACCGTGAGTTATTTTTTACAGTTTCAAGAAAGTTGACGAGGTTCTAGGTACATTTATAGCCCCAGATGTTATCTGTGTTTATAGGCTCTAAATTTTTTATTTTTAAATAATTAGAACATTGATTAAATAAACAAATAATTGAATTTTAAGTCAAGTTTTAATACAACTGGGTGTTTCAAAAACCATGTGCCATCTCTCGTGGGCAGATTCTTAATAAGATTTATTGTTTCTATCATCATAGGTCCGATTCTGCTTTGTTTAGGGTTAAAGTCTTCATTTTTTTTTCGATTTATTATAATTTTCTAAGGTGCTTTTAACGATTCAAATGAAATTTTGAGGGTAAAAGTTACTATAGTCTGTGAAACGAATAACTTTGAATTTGACAGTTCCCGCGGGCTTTTCTAGTGTTAATTTTATTAGGTTAGCAACTTGCGGCCATGCTGATGCAATGCTGTCTCTAATAGAACAGCCTCGGAGCGAGATTTATGACGTCACGCTAGTTAGATATTACGGATTAATTATGTTGTAGAATACATGAAAAACATAATTGTTCCTCGTATATGTAAGTTTTTGAAATTTTATTCGACACTATTTTTTTCATATGACACAACACTGATAAAGGCTATAAACAGTAGCTATGACATTTTTTTAAACCAAAAAAATAATGAACAACCAAATGAAAACTTAATCAGCGTTTTTCCCGAACCTAAATCCCAAGAAAATCAAAAATTTTAGAATAATTTTACATATAAAATGACAGCGATCTTTATTTCATAGCCATCGCTATTAATATCGCTTTTTCAATGATATTGTATTATTTGCAAATATAATTTTTTCGAACATTGATGCTTGCAAAATATACATATAAATTTTGTGAATGCAAATAATAATACATCACTATTATTATCATCCAATATCTAGACTGTTTTTTGTTAAATTAGATCGATTTTCAAACCCCAAAATTTAAGATGTATTTTACATTTTACATGTACCTATTCATTATTTGTATATTGTAAAACATTTTATGCATTTGTATGGTTCATAGTTTATTTGCCAAAGTATTTATTACTAGAAATAGGTATATATATATTGTATTTATTAACTGTATATTATGTATATTTCATGTAAACTATATCATTTTTAAAATACAAATCAAAAATACGAGAAATAATTATGTTTTCCGTGTATTCTACAACATATTTATTAATCTGTGGTATCTAACTAGCGTGACGTCATAAATCTCGCTCCGAGGCTGTTCTATTAGAGACGGCATTGGTCTGATATTTAGAAATGTCAAAGGCTGATGACATTTTACTTTTGTCAATTATGACATTTTGCGTTGATTTTTGCAAGAAGAGGAAGAACTGTCACCCTGTTTTATTATTTTCCTTTTCTATTTCACGAAAGTAAAAAGAGTTACCTATCTGATTCGTTCAGGCACTCATTTTAAAGAATATTAGTAACTTTTTGGATAGAGGGCTTTTATATTTGCCATGTTGGTAAAAAATAACGGTAAAAATTCAAAGTTATTCATTTTATAGACTATACAACCTAACCTATCCAGAAAACATTTGCATTACTAACTTTTTTTCTCTTGTTTACAAAATTGTGTAGGCCATTTAATGCTCACTAAAATTTGTATCTTGATATTTTGTCGATTTCGATGTTCTTGATGAGATAAACGCAATTTTTATAATATTACTAGCGTATACCAGCGACTTCGTTCGCGTGGAATTAATCATTTGTAATGGTGATGATAAAGCAAAGCAAGAATTTCCATTAACATACAAACTGGATAAAATTTTCTCACATTTATGTCAGCCCGAGAAAAAACAATATGCCGATATTATTATATAACTTGGTAATATTTGAGGGGTAGTTTCATCTCGTTGGAATTTGTCTTTCGAAAAATCCGTTTGCCAAAAATAAGCTTTTTACGTCAAGCAGTTTAAGCAGAATCGTGGTTAAGAAATTACACAACTTTTTGGAACACCCTGTATGATTTTTTAAAAATTTCAAAATATGTAAAAGAACCAAAGAAATTATGCTTCTCCAAGCGTTTTCCCGAAAGACTAACCGTTTTTTAAATAACAAATATTGTAATATTTGAGGGGCGTTTTTACCCTTTTGGAATTTGAGATTCGAGAAACCCCTCCTTATCGAACCTCTACACCCCACAGTCAATCCGTTTGTCAAAAATCAGCTTTAAACGTCAAGCAGTTTAAGCAGAATCGTGATTACTCAATAGTCATATTTTATGAAACACCCTGCATAAATTTATAAAAAATCTTAAAATATGTAAAACAACAAAATAAAATAAACGTGTTTAAGAGTTTTTCCGAAAAACTCACCGGCGGCTTTTAAATAAAAAATATTTTAATATTTGAGGGATAGTTTCACCCTCTTAGAATTCGAGTTTCGAAAATTCCCTTCTTATCGAACCTCTACACCCTAAAGTCAATCTGTTTTCCAAAAATCAGCTTTTTACGTCAAGCGCTTTAAGCAGGATCGTGATTAATCAATGACCAGATTTTTCGAAACACCCTGTATACATTTTTAAAAATCTTAAAATATGTAAAAAAACAAAATAAAATATACGTGTTTAAGCGTTTTTTCGGAAACTGGACCGTTTTTTAAATAAAAAATATTGTAATATTTGAGGGGTGGTTTCACCCTCTTGGAACAGGAATTTCGAAAAATCCTTTCTTATCGAACCTCTACACCCTAGAATCAACCTGTATGCCAAAATTGAGCTTCTTACGTTGAGTGGTTTGAGCAGGATCGTGATTAATCAGTATGTCAGTCACTTAAGGGTTTTATATATTAGTATAGATTACTAAATTTTATTAAAATTTATAACACGGATGTTCAGTGCTATCTACAGTAAAGTCAAGAAAAAAATAATGGTTGAATTTAAGATAATTAACTAACCTGTTTTCTAATATTTTAACAATCCTATAACTTTAAAATTATGCATTTCTGCATCCATGTTTATAGGAACTTTTTTTTCATATTTCTTCAAAGAGTACTCAAAGAGTAAAATCAAAGAGTACTTATTTAACACTTTGGCCAGATAATGACATGTGAAGGGTACACAAACGCATTTCAAATACATCTGAAAGTCAACCTTAAAGGTCGTTTAAGGTCTCACAACAAGGTTCTTTCTGGAATCACTCAAGGAGGTTTGAAAGCCACATATGTCAAGGTCAAGCGAACTGCGCATGTGGAGGAGCCCAATCGGCTAATATCTCCTACTCATATGCACGTCCCTGGTGAATCTGTCGACATTTTTTTTAACATTAAAATATGTCGCACTTACAGTAACTTTTACCCCCAACATTTCATTCAAATCTCTAAAAGCACTTGAAAGAAAAGTATAATAAATCGAAAAAAAAAATAAGACTAACTCCCTGTAGCTAGGAAACAAAACAGAATCGGCCCTATGTTGATACAAGTAATAAATCTTATTTTTAAATGAGGAATCTCTCCACGAGACCTCGCACATGTTTTTGAAACACCCTGTATTTACGTTAAAATCTTTCTTCACTACTCAAACCTTTTTTCTGTTCAACAGAAAAAATCAAACCGAAAAAAATCATAATTTGTTACAATGTAAACAATTCATGGACGTAATTTAATATGTGTGAAGCCTTTTCGAGCCTCTCAAAGAAAGTAATGACCAATTAAGGGCTGGACTATACTGCCTAGTACTCTTTCTCTGGCGGAAGTCGTACTCGTAACTCACTGGGGCAGTACGCGGTCGTAAAAATAAACAATTTTTATTAACAATCCGTTTATTTAGCCACGACTGTGACCTTTTGCCTGCCAGTTAAAACGTCAGATAGGAAATTGGAGAGCGTGAGTTACGGCTCGACGTCACTTTATGGCGTTTTCGATATATTTCCGATAGGGTATCGGATTATTTTTCCATTAAATTTGTTAAAAAAGATGCAATAACCAAACCAACAATATTATGACGGTATTATAAAAGAGCTCAGACAGATAATGTCAATAGACAAACTTTACTGTTCAAAACAATCAAGGTACTAGTTCAATTTGCGAAGTTTGAAACTTTCGTCATCATTTTCGGCGCCATATTGGTTTTCTCGTATTTCTTGACTTGGTCCATGAGTTGTTTATATCTCTGGTTGTAAACTATCAATAACAAATTCAATAACAAAATATTAAACAATGGCAAATTTATTGTAGCCTACCCGCAGTGTATACAAAGAATAAATACGTCCTCTATTAATATGTTCATGGATCTTATAAGCAGGAATTCCAGGGGACAAACAAATATTGTGACTTGTTTTGCTGCTTTTTGTTCTTTATCTTTCACGATTCCTCTGGAACTTATTCTTTGCACAGTCGAGCATGAAATTCCTAAAGCCTCCGATGCTCTCTATCAAACACGTGAATATTTTCGAGTTAGTTACAACATATTAACTCGTACATCGTAAAAAGCCGACACAGGTAAAAGGTTTTTTTCCACCATCTTTTTCGAGTTTCAAATACTCGATAACTTTTAATATGAACAGTTGTTCTTTTTCACTAAAAGGGGACGACATTTTAAACACAAATTAAATCACAAATAACTAAATAAACACAGAAAATCCCACAAAAAATTACGGGAAAATATCGGAGTCGTTAAAATTTAACGACAACGTTGACAGTCGGCGATATTCTTTTGTTTATTTATTTTTTTGATATTCTGCCTTTTTCTATTCATGCACATTAAACAAGGAAGTACGATTCTTTATACGTAATGAAGGTGATCCGTATGTAAAACGAAAAAAATAATCGTATGATGTAAGAAATATAATGGACTTACGTTTTTGACACAAAATTTCCATTTCATGTGATATACATGGATTAGAGAGAGAATGACAATATGTGACGAAGGACTCAAACTTCGCAAATTGAACAGTACCCAATCTATACTAATATAAAATCCCTAAGTGACTGACTGAATGATTAATCACGATCCTGCTCAAACCACTCAACGTAAGAAGCTCAATTTTGGCATACATGTTGATTCTAGGGTGTAGAGGTTCGATAAGAAGGGATTTTTCGAAATTCCAGTTCCAAGGTGGTGAAACCAAAGACATCTAAATAAAAGGAGACGAAACAATTTACATTTTACCGCGATCACGAACCGTGTTGCACAAAAATCGATGATGCCAATTTTAAGTGACCGGTGGTAGATTTCGGCTGATCACGGTTTGAGTTCTAAATGCTATTGTCATTACAAGGTCATTAGACTAAATATTTGTTTAGATATATAATTTTAATTATAATATATAAATTATACTAGGATTATACCTTTGAAATTATTATTAGTTTTCTAATTAAATTATATTAAAATTACGATTAAAATATATTAGGGAAATTACTAAGACAATCCGGCATCGCTACGGATTAATTTTTACTACGAATTGGCGGAATCTGTAGAAATTACGCTGACATTTGACGTATTCATTCAACTTTTGTCCAACGGAGCATTGTTGCGAGTTTTCTGCGACCGTTGGAAGTGTTTGTGGATTTCGGACAACTTTCGAGTAATTATTAGTGTTTATTGCAAAGAAAACTATTTAAAGTAGTTTTTTAACTATCTACGATCCTGCTCAAACCACTCAACGTAAGAAGCTCAATTTTGGCATACAGGTTGATTCTAGTGTGTAGAGGGGATTTTTCGAAATTCCAGTTCCAGGGGGGTGAAACCACCCCTCAAATATTACAATATTTTTTTATTTAAAAAACGGTCAAGTTTCCGAAAAAACGCTTAAACACGTATATTTTATTTTGTTTTTTTACATATTTTAAGATTTTTTAAAAATGTATACAGGGTATTTCGAAAAATCTGGCCATTGATTAATCACGATCCTGCTTAAAGCGCTTGACGTAAAAAGCTGATTTTTGGAAAACGGATTGACTTTAGGGTGTAAAGGTTCGATAAGAAGGGATTTTTCGAAACTCGAATTCTAAGGGGGTGAAACCACCCCTCAAATATTAGAATATTTTTTATTTAAAAACCGGTGAGTTTTGTGGAAAAACCCTTAAACACGTATATTTTATTTTGTTGTTTTACATATTTTAAGTTTTTTTAAAGAAATGTATAGAGGGTGTTTCATAAAATATGACCATTGAGTAGGTAATCTTTCATATTTAGTAACTGCCAAAACATAATAATATCGCTATATTGTTTTTTCTCATGCTGACATAAATGTGAGAAAATTTTATCCAGTTTGTATGTTAATGGAAATTCTTGCTTTGCTTTATCATCACCATTACAAATGATTAATTCGAGGCGAACGAAGTCGCGGGTACACGCTAGTTTAATAATATATACGAACCAGATTTATTTTTTTATTTAGCCCTATTTTAATATTTTTTTAGCAGACTGTATATAAATATATCAACTTTAAATCATAAACTTATTTTTTATAAATTTTAGTGGTTGGTTAATTATACAGGATTATTCGACGTTTTCAATTAGTAGAAAAAGTTATCAAACTTTTAATTTTTCCTGTAATTATACTTCAAAATTTGCGAGAAATGTCATTTTGGTCTTTGATTATCTTCCGTCAAGAGAAATTGTGGTTAGAAATCAAAAGTTGATTGTTTTCTTTGAATAAGAAGACTAAGGAAGGAGCATAATGCTATCCATGTATTCATGCATGGTGGGCGGAAAAGCCACCATAAAAGCTCTCTAGGGTGGGGATCCTTGACAGTTCTGTTTGACGATTCATTTGACACATTTGAATTTGATTTGAAATTTTGTGGATTTGTCAGTCTTTACGGAGCTTATTTTATGTTATTTATTATTTATTCTACTACTGATAGCTGTATAAAGGTAGTAAATCTAGATGGAAATTGTGGCAGAACTTAAATTAACAGTGACACTATCGCGATTTATCGAAAAGACTCTAAAATAGTTGGTTGTGTAGCGTGCGGTAGATCTCGGCAAAAATTGAGTGAAATAATGGAACAACTTTTCGCTAGTAAGTGACTATATAATATACATACGTGTAGTAAACCGATCATTTATGAAATTCACTTAAATTAACTAAATTATATATTTTTCTTGTATTTTAGCTTTTATTTATTACTTGTCAAAGATTAGATGTCAAAGAATTTAGATACGTTAATTTGACTTACCTACCTGCTTCAGTAGCGTATCTTAGTTTGTGTTAATAAATACTTATTATAACTTATCTATTTTTATTAGAATTATATATTTTTATAACAATTTTAGTAACTACCAACATTTATTCACAACGTAAAATAAAACAACAAATTATTGAGTCTACCCCACGTCTACCCTACACCATAGTTTTACATTTTTTAAATAAAATTAGAACGACACTGATAAACCGGAATTTAAGTCGGCCATATTTGAGGCCCATCGCGGTGTACCTAAGATTTTTGATATGCTCCTTCCTTAGTCTTCTTATTCAAAGATTGTTTTATAAGCTAAATATTAGGTTTTCTCTATGGATACAACTGACTACCGCAATCTGTTGCTAGAATATTCTATTAATTTTAATTGTTTTTTAAATATTGTGAATGATCGTACTAATTTATTCTACTAATCTCGAGGTTCTGAATGCAGCTTTACTCCGAAAGTAAATAAACATGATTTAAGTAATCGAAAAAGAGTAATGGATAAAAACAACGTCAGCAATTCCAATATTTATCATTAATAATAGTAGAAATGTCTGTTCAGGTATCTGTTTGTGTGATTAGGCTGATGCGACGGTCTGTGCTGTCAATATTAACCCACCTAATTCGGTCCACCTAATTAGAAAAACTTGTAAATGAGTTTGCTCAGGTCTATAACGTGACATAATTATCTGCAAAACAAATTGAAATAAGTCTAGTTACGAATATAAAGCCAGTTTAGCCTTTTATCGTGGCTGGGGCCATCTGTCTCGGACACAATTTCGCCATTTAGCCACAGATTATTAGCGCTCGTTTACGTTACGATTACTACTAGCTTTTAATTATGTTTGATTGTATATTTCCGATAGATCGATCGGCTTATAAGCGGCGGCATCTCGCCGTTGGCATATGGTGGAGATTTGCTCCCATTTTTAATAACCTACCTCGGTCTTCCTAGAACTCTTTGCTAGAACAGAATAAATTTATTTAAAGGTTCCCATACACTTCGGTTATTTTGCTCGGTTTTAACCGAACGGGCAGGACTGTTGCCACGCCCTTTCTAATTTGAAGTTCAATAAAACACAAAGTTTACTTAATCTGAATGAGTTACATAGAGGCCACTAGCTTTTCAATTTTAACAGCCGGGTGGTCGGGGTTCAAAGATATTAATAAAAGGGCGCCACGAGATTATACTCTATGAACTCGGCATAAAAGATGTTACTATATTACTTATTCCCATAGTAAATATATGATTTTTGGACGAAGGGACGCGAGGAAGGAACGAAGTGAAGTAGCGAAGTGTGAGTATGGGGCTTTAAGGATCAATATTTTTTTATAAAATTACTTATAGTTTTTTCAGTGCATCTTTTTATCATAATAACGTGAAAAAATGCAAAATCGCAAGATTCTTGCATCCCTGGTCTTGGTCTTGGTATTGCAGATCAAACGCTAGTCTTAGTCTTGCTTTTTGTACAGGACCAAGATCAAGACCGCAAAACCAAGACCAGTATTACGCGTGAATCTAAATATTGCGTATAGATTTAACTGAAAGTACAAATTGTTTTTTTTTGGTTTAACACCTCTACTCTATCCAACACATGGCCTTTTCTCTCTTTAACACACACTTGCATTATCTCTTCCAAAAAAACTCTCACGTAGGTACCTTATCCCTTGTCAAGTGGTTAGTTCCAGCGTTCAGAGCTACAGAACCACCAAATCTGTCACCGAATTATCCGTATAGAGTCTTATCAGCGAGGCTGAAATGTGAGAAAAACCTTTTGAAAGAGACGGTGACCGAAGCAAGTGACAAAATCCACAAGTCCCTAAATAAGTGTGACTGATAGTACTGTTGATAGTGTTATGTGTACGTATGTGTGACGTAACAAGGTTGAAGGTACTTAAGTACCTGAAGAATGGCCGTGAGAAGGTCGTAGGATGGAGTATTCTAAATATTTGTTTACGAAAAAAATTAAGATAATACCTTCTGACATAATTTATAGTGTTATATGGTTTGAAATTCTTTTCAGCTTCAGGAAGGAATGCACTACAGTATCTATGTTCCCGGATTGTCTTTGTAAAAAGAGATTTTTTTTTATTATTGACATCTTCAGAAAAATGCATTTTTCATAAAACTTTTGAGGTTAAAAAAAACATGAAAATATGGTTGAATTTTTTAAGCCCTAAATATCAGAACGTTCTATGGTAATATAATTTGGTTTTAATCTTTGGAAGGAGCATAATTCTATCCATGTATTCATGCATGGTGGGCGGAAAAAGGACTCTAGGGTGGGGATCCTTGACAGCTCTGTTTGACGATTCATTTGATACATTTGAATTTGATTTGAAATTTTGTGGATGTGTCAGTCTTTACGGAGCTTATTTTATGTTATTTATTATTTATTCTAGTACTGACAGTTGTATAAAGGTAGTAAATCTAGATGGAAATTGTGGCAGAACTTAAATTAACAGTGACACTATCGCGAATTATCGAAAAAGACTCTAAAATAGTTGGTTGTGTAGCGTGCGGTAGATCTCGGCAAAAATCGAGTGAAATAATGGAACAACTTTTCGCTAGTAAGTGACTATATAATAGACATACGTGTAGTAAACCGATTATTTATGAAGTTCACTTAAATTAACTAATTATATATTTTTTCTTGCATTTTTGCTATTATTTATTACTTGTCAAAGATTAGATGTCAAAGAATTTAGATACGTCAATTTGACTTACCTGCTTCAGTGGCGTATCGGATGTTTATGGTTAAAAATAATTATTATAACATATCTATTTTTATTAGAATTTTATATTTTTATAACAATTTTAATAACTACCAACATTTATTCACAACGTAAAACAAAAAAAAATATATTGAGTCTACCCTACGTCGACCCTACATCATAGTTTTACATTTTGTAAATAAAATTAGAACGGCACTGATAAACCGGAATTTAAGTCGGCCATATTTGAGGATTTGAGGCCAGCGCGGTGGACCTAAGATTTTTGATATGCTCCTTCCTTAGTCTTCTTATTCAAAGGTTTTAATCATAGATAAAAGAAACAAGTTTAGATTGGAATGCTCGGCTTGTCGCCAAAACTTATAATTGTTTTGGAGCGCATACGTTGTAGGGCGCTGCTGTAGTGTTGCTAAGAACAACCGCAAACAAGAACAGAAATAATTTTATCTTGTCAAAGTCAGAATCTTTAAAAATTGTAAAATATTTCAAAATAAATCGCCCTCATTGAAAAAATACCGAAAAGTTTTTAAAGCGTCCATTTTCAAAGTAATTATTGCTATCTTGTGAGTTTAATTTAAATGTTATTTACTCGAACTCGTATTAGTTTTGAAAAAATGGCATGAAAAACTTAAAAAGCTGTGTGAAATGTGAATTGCATCATCGTGGATCGTGGTATAACGTCGATTTCCAATGTTTCATAGGTATTTCATACATGTTCTTATATAAAATAAAGTTTCTTATATGCAAGACACTGTATTTTATTTAAAAAATTAAAAGAAAATAATAATAAATTTGAATAAACAATATTTGGCGACATAACTCCGGAAAAAGCCGAACCGCTCCGAAATTATCAAAAGCTTTGGAGAGCGACCGCTGTGTAAATAGCGCCAAATAGTATTTACATTGTCCTTATGAGCATTTCCCAATCTAACTTGTTTCTTTTGTCTATGGTTTTAATTCTTTGATAGATTTGATAGAACAGCTGTTCATTTTTTTTATTAATGTATGAATGTATGCATGTATCAAAATCTTCCAGGACTCCTTGAAAAGACTTTAATAAAGTTTGAAACAGTAACTCCAAATTCAAAATATCTTCTTGACAGCATGATATAAATGCATTCTCCTCTTTTACCATAGCTGTTTAAGCATGAGAGAAGTTGACCTCGATGAGACGACTCTATATTATACAGCACCAGCTTTTCTCCTTTTATTTTTTTTTATTTGTTTATCGTTTTATAACTTTTACTTTTCGGGACCCGTGTAAAATTTTATTGCCTCCGCACCACGCGTCCCAGAAGGCCGTGACTGCGACAGTCTTTTGTCGCGCGTCGTAAACCGAACGCCATCTACCGGCCGGTCTCTTTGTTTCCCTTCGCCCTGTATAAAGCGAGATTAGGCATGCTTTCGACAAAGATTATGGAATTAAATGTAAAAGGTAAACAAGGGGATGTTTTATTTTCCTTTTCTGGGAATACGGTGGATGTTATAGCCTCCAGTAGGTACTTAGGATGGTGTAATAAATTCTTGGAGTGAAGGGACATGTCAAAGTGTCAAAACAATTGAAGATCTAGCTCAAAACGAAAAATGAAAGAACGTCATGAAATTTAAATTAGGAATAGAATTTTTTTTTCAAACGTCACAAAAATATTAATTTTTGCCCCGTGATTGACAATACATTTTTTATTTTTTCAGATAAAAAAACGAGATTTGGTATGTTAGTATATGACATAAAATGGATTGACGTATTCAATTGTTTTCGGTCACTTCCT
The DNA here is from genome assembly GCF_002938485.1 of Sitophilus oryzae. Taxonomy (NCBI): domain Eukaryota; kingdom Metazoa; phylum Arthropoda; class Insecta; order Coleoptera; family Curculionidae; genus Sitophilus; species Sitophilus oryzae. The sequence goes on from NW_022146782.1 coordinate 2,862,682, forward strand.
GTTTCACCGGAAATGACTACAACTTTTTATTTTTAAATGGCATCTTCGGTATTTTGTTACTTTATTCGATAGAAAATAACACTCTGAATATAATGACATATCGTATGTCAACTTTTGACATTTTCAAATATGGTTTATTTGAAATTGTAATATGCAATTCATAACGACAATTTGACTCGAAATATCAAATGTGTAGTACCAAATTATTCGTAAAAAAATGTTTTTTCCAAATATGCTAATGAGCCACCCTCGTTTCATTTGAAAAAATTGAGATATGATTAAAAATACGATTTGGGCATCTTTTAACCGGTCAGGACAAGACACTAAAAACATTAAATGATTAAATATCTTTTTCCAAGGCTCCTTGATTGAAAATTAGTGTTTTTAACACAGCCATGACATTCTAGATTGAAATTTAAAATACAATTTTACTAAGCGAAAATGTCAAAATTTAACATATGATATGTCATTCTATTCAGAGTGTCATTTTTTATCAAATAAAGTAAAAAAATACCGAGAGTGCCATTTGAAAATTAAAAATTGTAGTCATTTCTGGTAAAACAGGAAGTGGCCGAAAAGAATTGAATAAGACAATCAATCCAAATTTATGTCATTTACTGACATATCAAAAATCTTGTTTTTTATCTGAAAACCTAAAAAAGTTATAGGGGTGAGACCTTTTTGAAAAACACCCTGTATATTATGTATTGTCTTTATTGTGTATTCTGGCCTATAATTTTTGTTTTTCATTTTTTCGTTTTTTAGTGTGAAGAAGTAACAAAAATTTTACAAATAAAGTTACAAAAAAACCTTATTAATTATAAAAAAATTAAGTCACAATTAAAATAAAAGAATTAAAAAATCTTAACTTTATTTTATTTTTATTGAAATAATTTTTAATCTCAATTAATACTCTCTATTGTAAGAACGATTATTTAAAAACTTTAATGAGAGTCCAATAATAATTTTGGCTACGATGGTATATTTTATATTAATTTATTAAAATTCATTTTTTCGGCATACAGAGCCATCTAGACAAGAACTTCTTGAGTTATTTCTTTTTTATATATTGGTACGACTAAAAATGGTAAGATGGCGCTAGAAAAATAAGTGTAGTACTGTAAAGTAAAGCTCTCTACCTAGTACTGCCACGGTACGCACTTCTGTATACTCATAGAGTCTATACTAGATGGCGCTCTCGACGTAATATTGATTTTTGGTACTACATTTAATTATTTTTACCGAAAAAAATGTTTATAAATTGTAGTACCGTATTTTTCGCAAATATTTCTTTGATTTTATCTTTACACCTCGAAAATAACTATAAAATTGCTGTTTTATTAGCTATAATTTGTTTTATAGCCACCTTTAAATGCTCGAAACTCGAATTGGTATGCTAACTGTAGCGGTAAATTACTTTATCAAGCACATGTACGTTATGACTTTAATCGTTATTTTATGGGCACTATCAGCTGGCAAAAAAACAATTAAAATGACGCTAAATACCATAAAAACCACGCGCTGTTACACGGTACATGTCCAATCGTGAATAACAATGGAGAAACCCTCGGGTACTTCCGAAAGTACTATTGTGCCAGGTGACAGGTGCGTCGTACGGTGTACTTGCAAGACTTTAAAATTTGGCAGGTGTGGAATATCAGAAGGTGGTACTAGGGCAAATCAATTAATAGTAGATTTCTTCTTCAGGTGCCTCTGCTCAACGAAGATTGGCGATAACCACAGCAAATTATTCTCGTCTTTCATTTGTACATATTTTTTGGAGGGGTAAATATGAGAAAAAAAAAGACAAAGAAATAAAAAGAGGAAGTTTTATGAGGAAAACTTAATTAAAACAGAAAAGCATTATAAATCAAGGCAAATTAAAAATGTATATTTGGGACTGAGGAATGAAAGATAGGGATACCAAGATAGGACACTATATATTAAAGACAAAGAAGGACAAATAATATCAACTGAGGAGGATGTTTTGAATAGATGGAAAGAATATTTTGAAGAACTATTAAATGAAAGCGAAGATACTCGAGACAAGCAGGAGGAGGATGAAATAAATATAGAGCATCAGAATAAAGAGGTACTCCCACCGAATTATGAAAGTGTACAAAGAATTATCCAGAACTTAAAGAATGACAAAAGTCCCGGAAATGATCACATGCCGGCTGAGGTATTTAAGTATGGAGGGTCCAAATTGATAGAACACAGCCAGGAACTACTGAAAGACGTATGGGAGAAAGAAGAAATACCGAAAGAGTGGAAAGAAGCAATAATCTGCCCTGTACATAAGAAGGGAGATAAGAGCAAGTGTCAAAACTACAGAGGTATAGCTCTCCTAAATGTAGCGTAAAAAGTACTGGCAACATATATAAAAGAAATGTTAGTGGAGGAGGTTGATGAAAAAATTGGAGAGTACCAATGTGGATTTAGGAAAGGAAGAAGTACCATTGACCAAATATTTACCCTTAGAGAAATACAAGCGGAGAGTTATGAATACGGAAAACAGACAATGCTCCTATTTATCGACTTTCAGCAGGCATATGACAAAGTTAAAAGGACGCAGGTGTTTAGAGCATTAACAGAATTAGGGGTTAGCAAGAAACTGACCAAGATGATAAAATTGACACTCCAAGAGACAGTAAATGAAGTCAAAGTAAACAAGAAAACAACGGAAAAATTTATAATCAGGGACGGATTAAGACAGAGGGATCCACTATCTCCAGTATTGTTTAGTGTAGTATTAGAAAAAATTATAAAAGACGCGGGAATCAACAGAGAGGGTCTTCTGTATACAAAAAGACACCAATGCTTAGCCTTTGCCGATGATCTTAGCAAGAGATCGGAAAGAGCTGATATCGGTGACCAAAAGACTAGAAAATCAAGCGCAAAAAGTAGGCTTAGTGTTTAATGAGAAAAAATCGAAATTTATGGAGTGGTCAGATAGAGATTTTGAGAAGGGAAGATGTCTACAATTGAAGTCTGAGACAGGTAAACGATACAAGTTTGAGGAAGTAGATACATTCACATATCTGGGAGCAGTATTTCAAAGGAATACAAATATAACTCAAGAAATTATGGCAAGAACAATGGCAGGAAATAGATGTGTCAGCGCATTACAGAAAATTATTAAGAGTAAGAACATTTCTAGAAGTTTAAAAATCAGAATGTACCAAACAATGATACGACCAATAGTGCTGTATGCATGTGAAACGTGGACGTTCAATGCAACAGAAAGTTCGAGGTTAGAGATTTGGGAAAGAAAAATACTGAGGAAGAGTTTTGGAGGAAAGAAGATAGACAACATATGGACCAGAAGAACAAATGAAGAAATAAAGCAACTATATCGGGCACCGAGTATAAAGGGAGTAACAAGAGCACAAAGACTGAGATGGCTGGGACACATTGAACGAATGGCCGAAGCAAGAATTCCTAGTATGATAATGAAACGTGAAATAGGTGGAAAGAGAAGGAGGGGTAGACCGAGAATCGGATGGAAAAAGGACGTAGAAGAGGACTTGAGAAGGATAAGAGTGGATGGGTGGAGAATAAAGGCGAAAGACAGAAACAAATGGAGAAAGATAACCAATCAAGCCATGAGCCTTTTAGGCTTTTAGAGCTATTTTATATATAAATATGAGACATACACAGGGATAATAATGAGACCAGGTACAGATAAATATGACACAACTTAATAGCATATACAGGGTGGTTCGAACTGTATTCCGCAAACTCCGGCAACATATTCTGCAGATAAAAATAAGTAAAACAGTTCGTATAAATGTATGTCCTAAAATGCTTAGTTACAGAGATACAGGGTGTAGAAATTTTATTTTTATTTTTATTTTTTCCAAATATTTTATGAAGTACCGTCAACATTTCGATGAATATTGAGAAATTCGATTTTGATGTCAATATTACTCCTACTTGTAGGGGGCGCCACCTACATGTGTTTTAACTGTTTTGAAGAGTAATAACTTTTCGTCCGTACCTGTATAAAACTACTGAGTAAAAAATATAAATTTACGACGTTTTTTACGTAAAAAAGGTCTCTTAGTAAAAATCGCTTTTAGTACGAGTAATGGTTCTCGAGATATTTGGAATTGAAATTATCAATACCTGTCATCATTGACATAAATTAAACATGTTGACAAATAGTTATTAGGCTGAAATCATAAATTTGAAATGTTTTTGTGCCAAAAGTTCAACAGAAACTGTTTTATCGTCATTTTCTCGCAGAAAGAATTATGATTAATTTAAAAAAAATAAAATTTCCCAAATTTTTTATTTCAGTCAAATAACTATAGTCTGTAAAACGAATAACTTTGAATTTGACAGTTCCCGCGGGCTTTTCTAGTGTTAATTTTATTAGGTTAGCAACTTGCGGTCATGCTGATGCAATGCCGTCTCTAATAGAACAGCCTCAGAGCGAGATTTATGACGTCAAGCTAGTTAGGTACTACGGAGTAATAAATATGTTGTAGAATACATGGAAAACATAATTATTCCTCGTATTTTTGGTTTGTATTTTTATAATGATATAGTTTACATGAAATATACATAATATACAGTTAATAAATACAATATATATACGTATTTATAGTAATAAATACTTTGGCAGATAAACTATGAACCATACAAATGCAGCAAATGTTTTACAATATGGCTGAAATCGTACTCCATAGTCAATGTATATAGTTTTTGTGTTAAGAATAATAATTTAAAAAATATGTGGTCATCTTTTGACAAGTTTATATTAGTTTATTAATAGCAGTAAACATTATACTATATAAATAAATTTTGTGAATGCAAATAATAATACATCACTATTAGTAGATATTGAATGTTTTTGTTAAATTAGATCGATTTTCAAACCCCAAAATTTAAAATATATTTTACATTTTACCCATTATCTTATGTACTACCTATTCATTATTTGTATATTTTAAAACATTTGCTGCATTTGTATGGTTCATAGTTTTATTTGCCAAAGTATTTATTACAATAAATAGGTATATATTATATTGTATTTATTAACTGTGTATTATATATATTTCATGTAAACTATATCATTTTTAAAATACAAACCAAAAATATGAGGAATAATTATGCTTTCCATGTATTCTACAACATATTTATTAATCCGTAGTATCTAACTAGCGTGACGTCATAAATCTCGCTCCGTGGCTGCTCTAGTAGAGACGGCATTGGTCTAATATTTAGAAATGTCAAAAGCTGATGACGTTTTACTTTTGTCAATTATGACATTTCGTGTTGATTTTTGCAAGAAGAGGAAGAACTGTCACTTGTTTTATTATTTTCCTTTTCTATTTCACGAAAGTAAAAGGAGTTACCTATCCGATTCGTTCAGGCACTCAATTTAAAGAATATCAGTAACTTTTTTGACAGAGGGATTTTATATTTGCCATGTTGGTAAAAAATAACGGTCAAAATTCAAAGTTATTCATTTTATAGACTATATCTACTCAACGTGTTTATTTTTTGTCAATAATGACATGTAATGAATATTTCCATTCTAAATATCTTGAGAACGGTTACTCGTAGCGATTTTTACCAAGAGATATTTTTTCCGCAAAAAGCCACGGAAATGTACATTTTTTACTCAGTAGTTTTTTATACAGGTAGGGACGAAAAGTTATTACTCTTCAAAACAGTTAAAACACACGTAGGTGGCGCCTCCTACAAATAGGAGTCATATTGACATCAAAATCAAAATTCTCATGTCAAAAAACTCCCAGACACCAATTTTCATTCAAATATTGACGTTACTTCAAAAATTATTTCGAAAAAATCGAAATAAAAATTAAACTTCTACACCCTGAATCTCCGAAACTAACCATTTTAGGACATACACTTATACGAACTTTTTTACTTATTTTTATTTGAAGAATACGCTACCAAAATTTCCGGAATACAGTTCGAACCACCCTGTATATTTTTAAATTTTAGTCATACTACTTTTGGTATATTTTAACTTTTACAGTAGTTTCGTTACTACAAAATCCTTAGAAACTACTAAGAAAAAAAATAAAAGTTTTGAAAAGTATCTCATTTTTACACCACTTGACCCTATACTTATATTTAAAAAAAAAACGTCAAAATATAGTAGAGATTGTCTTGACTTTAATTTTCCCTGAACGATAATAAAATCACACTTTATATCAGCCTGGACTCATAATAAACTGACATTTTCCGTACAGATTACTGAAGGTCCGGTTCCAATCAGTAGAACAAACAACATAAACTGGTGTAACAGCTTTAATTCCGAGCCTGTAATAGACCACCCCACATTGGTCAATATGTCTACGGAAATAAGGCTGAAATTTACGTTAGAAAAGACCTACTTTACTATTTCTGTCTCCTAAAACTATAGTAAAGAGAAAGAGAAAAATGGTTTGATTAGAACTGAGATTGAAGCGGCTAATTTTTGGATACGTAGTGGCGATGTGTTACGATGTTTACCGAACATGTCTGCCGATATAACTTAATTAATTTATAGGGTATTTCTGTCATGCTTCGTCAGGGTTGTAAGAATTAAAGGAGGGGTGATATATTAGGGCTCAAAACGTATGTTTAATTAGAAAAATGTCCTGCTACTTTGAGAAACTATCTCAACAAAACTGCCAGATTCCAGATTCACTAGTGAAACATCTTCAGTCAAATTGACGTATCTTAATTAATTTTGATGAGTAATAAATAGAAGCAAAAATGCAATAAAAATATATACAGGGTGAGTCTTAAGTAAGTGAAAATATTTTCAGGGCTGGTAGATCTTGATAAAAGAAACATATTTTCTATTTACCTCTTTACAAAATAAGTCCAAAATAATGGAGTTATTTTATTTTGAAAATTAAAAAAAAACTATATTGTTTTATTAGGAGTAAAAATGACACTTTTGTGGCGAAGCTGTACGTTTGACATACAGGTGAACCACAAAAAGTCATTTTTACTCCGAATAGAACATGCTATTATTTTTCAAACGCCACGAATAATTTTTTAAACAATTTCAAACGTTCCAAATAATAAAAAATATTTAAGATTAACATCTTGTATGTAATTATATATCGAGAAACTATGGTTACGCTCGTTTAATTTGACACTTTATGTCAGTTTAATAATATATTTTCGTACTTTTGTGCCTAGGCGTTAAAATGACTTTTTTAAATTGTCAAATATGTTTCTTTTATCGAGATCTAGGTACAAGCCCTGATAATATTTGCACTTCTTTAAGACTCACCCTGTATACTATGTAACAAAAATCAAAGTTATATAGTTAATCATAAAGTCCATATTTGATATTTATCACCAAAAAAAGAAAGTACGTATAGTTGTATTGAAAATTAAAGTATTTCTTGCAAATTTAGGCGCGGTTTGCGAGTTACTGCGTTCAATCCAACCGTAAAATTATGCAGCTAAAAGCTCAGAGAAATACGTAAACATAGAGGAACTCTAAAGAATATTTCATTTAATATACAGAAGGACTACATATCGACGGCGTCACGACAAAAGGGCGTAAGCGCCAAAATAGCGAAAATGAGATTATGGTTCCAAAATGTAATACTAATAAATGCGCACCTATCTATGAAACGGTTTAACCAACAAAAATTCTTAACGTGAGAAAAAAGACAGTTTTAGTTTCTAACCGCCAATACACTTTCAAACGAGACTCGACGCGAAAATCAGTAACCGCCATTCACACGTGTTGGAAGGTCGCTTACGCCTGGGATGAAAAAATACCATTTTCCATTCAAAGGTACGTAGAAAAACTTATTAATAAGATAGGTCTTATTCATATTTGGTAGCCTAGATTGTTTTTTGTGCTTCAATCTTATTCAAATAGTAATCACCGACATTTATTTGTTATTGTCGGTTACGTCTTTTCGTGTTAATTTATTTGGTTTCCGTAAGCGCCATCCGCCTATGTGATCGTAATGGCATATTTTTTTGCTTTTAACAAAACTACCGTTCAGCAGATTTCAAAAAATTGTAAAATATCAAAATTGTATACAATATTAATTTTCAAAAAAACCTTTGCTACAAGTCAAAGGTCTTTTTCTTGATTGTAATAATTGTTTGAAATTTGATTTTTTTGATGTCGCTTAAGCCTTTTTTATATTTTTTCTCCACAGTGTGATAATGACTTCCCGCGGGAAGAAAATCAGAGATTTGGCATTAAAATGTGGAAATCAAGAGGTTGAGGTTGAGAGCAATATCATAGATAATGATCTGGCAGAAGCATTGCAGCATGATGCGCTGTTGGAGTCAGAATTATTCATGTTAGAAGCACCACCTTTTGCCACCAACGAGGAATACGGATCAAGTTCACCCGTGTTTTGCTCAGAATATTAGTTAAATTTAATTTTCCAGTTATTATTTCAAGCCTAATGAGTTTGAAAATATTGAAAGTATCAGTTTGAGTATTTTGTACTGTGTTTTCTTAAAAAATTTAAAAAATCCAAGCGACATTTTTAATTTTATTTGTAAAACTCAAAAGGCGTAAGTGCACCTAAACGACAAAAAATGACTAGAATAATAAGACACAAAAGTCTTAAACGCCTTTCAAAAAGACGTAAACGCCAATCGAGCCTAGAAAGAAAGGCGTAAGCGCCAAATATTAAAATAACTAATTAACAGTTTAATATTTTATAAGCAAAAAATTCTTGAAAAATGTGCCATATAATCTATAATACTGTAGCAAAAAATAATTCACAAAAAATAAAAAATATAGATTTTAGACGTTTTTTTCGTCTCCTGAAAAAAATGACGAATGGCGCTTACGCCCTTTTGTCGTGACGCCGTCGATATACAGGGTTGCTCACCACATACGACACGGAGTATTGTAGCTAAACGATTAGATTTTTACAAATTGTAAGTTTTGGGTTCGTTGAAGGACTATTAGAGCTACAATTTAAAAATAATTTTACAAGATACAGAGTGTCCCAAATAAATAAAAAATATCAAAGTTGTATTTTTTTAAATTATATATATTACATTTTTAGTTTCTACGATTAAAATAAAGGTAAATTTGATTAAGGTTTATTACACTTAAACCTTACCGTTTTTGAAATATTTTCAATTTTATGAAATTGCAGTAAAAAATTTAAGGCTTTATTTCTCCAAGGGTATCAAAGTTTTTAATACTAAATATTTACTGAAGGTTGTTTATTGATCAGATATTGTGTTACAGTAAAAAAATGTTTACTACCTTATACAGAGTGTCCAAAAATATATATTAAATAATTACTAGCTTTAAACGGTAATAACTTGTTTAATTTAAATGGAACACCCTATATATTTTACGTGAATCAGATGCACAATGTAATTGTCTATCAAATTGTATTGTTTCATTTTTTACTCATCTCTTCAAGTTTTCATAGAAAATGCATTTTCTTATAATTTAGACCTCATTTATCACTATACCCATGGAATATTGACATTTTAGCTTATTTTTTAAGATGTAATAAATTTTCAATACTAATATTGTCGATATTAATATTGTCGATATAGTTCGCTTATTTAATTAAAAATAAAAAAACAACTGTTTAAATATTTTTTTGTTAAAGAGGACCAATTAATATGATCCCAGTATTCAAACTACATTAATTGACTGTTTACGTTGTAGTAATAATTGCTCCAAATACTAAAAAACTGAATTTTGTGTGTGTATTAGACAGTGTGGTAAAAAGTAACATCTTATAAATTTTATTTCATTTATTGACGAATGCTTATTTATAAAAACAGAGACATTCATTTTCATAACTTATTATTATATTGATTTCTGAGCCAAATCCACATTTATTTAGAATAATTTATTAATTAAATCAATTTAAAGGTATGTAATTAACTAATTTTTGCTGTTTTTGGTAGGAAATAATGGTGGTATACTTAATTGGTATACTCTTTTACAAAGATTTAAATAGTTTTTTTGTATGCCAATAGGCTTGCAATATTTACCATCTGTACGTTTTGTACATATTATGGTACTATAAAAAAATCGAAAATGTCAATATTTCATGGGTATAGTGATAAATGAGGTCTAAATTGTAAGAAAATGCATTTTCTACGAAAACTTGAAGAGATGCGTAAAAAATGGTATAATACAATTTGATAGACAATTACATTGTGCATCTGATTCACGTAAAATATATAGGGCGTTCCATTTAAATTAAACAAGTTATTGCCGTTTAAAGCTAGTAATTATTTAATATATATTTTTGGACACTCTGTATAAGGTAGTAAACATTTTTTTACTGTAACACAATATCTGATCAATAAACAACCTTCAGTAAATATTTAGTATTAAAAACTTTGATACCCTTGGAGAAATAAAGCCTTAAATTTTTTACTGCAATTTCATAAAATTGAAAATATTTCAAAAACGGTAAGGTTTAAGTGTGATAAACCTTAATCAAATTTACCTTTATTTCAATCGTAGAATCCAAAAATACAATAATATACAGGGTGTTCCATTTAAAAAAATACAACTATAATAATTTTTACTTATTTGGGACACTCTGTATATTGTAAAAATATTTTTAAATTGTAGCTCTAATAGACCTTCAAAAAACCCAAAAGTTACAATTTGTAAAAATCTAATCGTTTAGCTACAATACTCCGTGTCGTATGTGGTGAACAACCCTGTATACTATATACAGGACTTTACGCTGCTATATGATGTTGGAGCTGTAGTAAGGCAGGTTCGAATCCTAGCAAGGTGACTTTTTTTAATCGTTTTTTTTAATTTTTACATATTTTTACATATTTATTTTTACTTTTTACATATTTATTATTGATTAATACAATTTTTAGTAATGTGTTTCTTCATTTTTTTTAAATTACTTATGCGCGCATTCAAAATTTCAGCTAAATCGGAAAAAAAGTTTATAATAATATAGTATCTAATGTTGTATAGATAATGAATGGTACGGAACCCTTCGTGCGCGAGTCCGACTCGCATCTGACCAATTTTTTCTCTTTAAAAATTAAATATTAGTTTTGATTTCTACAAAAACCAGATTCAAAACAATGATTCTACTCAATGGACCCGTTTTTTTTGTAAAATAACGCATCAAACACATGCTAAAACAGTTTTTGCTATTATCTTGAAGCAAATTTTTTGGAATAAGACTGGTTTTGCAACTTGACGCCTCATTTGTATTAAATTTATAATTAAGCCACTCTATGTTTACTTATTTCTCTGAGACCCAAAGAGACAGTAAGCGACTTATTAACACTCTACGCCGATGATTTCATACACTGCCTCTTGTCTGTAACCGTTGACCTTTTCGCAGATCATTTTTTTCGTAGATCATTTGTACGGTCGGTACAATCAAAACGCCCAGTATACTATTCATAATTCTCTATAGATCGTACCGAGGGAATAAATCTTAATATTAATGTGCGAATAATTGTTGCCCATTACTTGCCTACATTGGTAATAGATTTTTTCCTGCAATAATTTTATTTAACAGCAGTACAGTGGCAGTACGCTTGCTTTTTTTAAACATAAATAATTTATTTTTTCGGTTTTCCTAACTTTTTAGAAAAGCTCCTTTCTCATTTTCTTTTTGATATAATATAATATAAAGTTTTTAACCTATCTTCGCTATTAAAGTATCATTTAATCTATTCTTGCTGTTAAAGTACTCTATTTTATCTATTATTTTTGATAGATATAAGGCAATTTTAACAGTTGCTATGGAAAAAAACATAAATACACTTTTGTAGTATAATTCCATGTTTCTTTTTTTTCAACTTCGCCATAAACACAATGCTATAAATTGGTAAAACTGCAGATAAAACTTTCAGTGTAGGCTAACCTTTAATCCGGTTTACCTGACATGTAAAACGTTACGTCTAGATAGGGCTTTAGTACTACTTTAAGTCATTTCATCAAACAATTTGTTTTTTTTCAAAATTTTCCTTTATTAAAGTAAAAATAAACTTTACAATCGATAAAATCTTAAAAGTACACAAAATAAAAATTAACATCAATTTTGTTGTACATAAAATTTGTACACAGGATTTTTCGTAAAATTACTTAAAATAAAACCCTATTATAAGTTTGAGAGATCCGTACAAAAATTTATATGTATATACAAATTAAATTTTCTAATTTTAATAATATAAATTTAAACTATCATCTAAAATACTAAAATCTTGTTTGAGAGAAACGTATGAAATTTGTACAATATAAAAAAATACGTTGGAATGTTTAATAATAAACTTATAGTCCTTGAAATACTTTGCAACACTAATAAATCACTTATAAAACATTATAATTGTACTTAATAATAATTTATTGTAACAATACTGCTAATAATTCATAAATTAAAGCAATTATTCCTAACTCTAACCTATTTGTATTCTATACAACACTAAAACGTTCTTCACCAAGAATTTATCATAGTAAAATATAATATTATGATACAAAATATAAAAAAGTATTTTTTACAAATATGAATTGCGAGTTAAGGTCCCTTTTAAAAATTTACAAAATGTTTTACAAAATATACAGAGTTATCTTAAATTTTAATTAAAAAAAAACGTAAAAAATACAAGTAAAAACATACAAGGAACATAATAAATTTAAATGTATATTATTTAAAGACCGTTACAGCGATATAATGTCCCACCTTAGGTGGTATAATGTACAAAAATATAAATCGAATTAATGAAAATATCGAAAAAAATGTACAAATTTGTGAAGGGTAAGAGATTTTAATAAATACATTTGAGCATTACAGTAAAATACGTTCAAAGGCCCCCACAGACGCTCAGTTTTTTCGCACAGACAAATCTGATTTGTAAAGGCATATCGGTGCATATGTAGTTAAACTGAGCAAAATTCCCTGCGCATGTAGCCTGTACTAAACACCTGAGCTAAGTTTGCCGGGGCTCATACAAACTTAAGAATATTTGTAAAAAGAATATGACTTTTATATTACATGTCTTCGAGTTTTGACTTTTTCAAGGTTTCATATACGAAAAATTATGAGAGAATTATATTAAAAACTAATCAGTTTCAATCAAGATAGCTTAACTAACTTTGCCTTATAAACTCAAATTATGTCACAAGCAAAAGTATCAATCACTAAATTCTTTTACTTAAAATTACTTCTTTGCAAACATCTTCACATAACACCACAATATCTACACTTACACATGACTCAATTACTTTTACCGACCCATTATGTCAGCTATGGTAAAACCAGTCTTCTTAGGAGGCGGTCTCTGCTGAGCCGGAACTTGGACTTCCACCTTTTTCATACTCAAATCACTAGGCATACTGTTTGGAGACACCTGCCCAGAACAATTCGGTCCTTTGGAACCTCCGGGGTGTCCTAGAAGTCCTGGACTGTGCATTGGAGCTGAGTAAGTCCCTGGACCATCATTAGGTTTGATTATTGAGCTCGGTGTCGGTGGTAGAGTGACATTCTGGACCGGCAGAGACAAGTTTTGAGCATACTGAGGATGAATGCTGCTAATGTTGGTCATCCCACCCATTCTCAGCGACATTGGTGGGCTGAGAGGACGTGAATGGGTGTAGGAAGATGGTGTTCTTGGCCTGGGCGAGCCCAGGAAGCCTGTGGAACAGCTGGGACGGTCCTGGTCGAATGCTCGTTTACGGAATGGACCTAGAAAGCAAGGTTCCATGGATTTGCTGGTTATGGTGCTGGGTTTAGCGAGGAGATCCCTTCTGATTTGGAGCTGCGGTAGTGGGGATGGTGCAGGACGTATCGAAACCTAGAATAAAAAAAAGAAGATTTATTAGAATAACATTTAAATAAATAAAAACTAAATAATTGTCTTCTTTTATTGCCATTTTCTTCAAGTTCAAAAAAAGCCTGTGTTTTTCTTTTGTCTTTATTGTCAGTAGCTATTTCCAGTGGAGAAAACTGAACAAAGATATACAGGGTGGTCCGAACTGTATTCCGGAAATTTCGGCAGCATATTCTGCAGATAAAAATAAATAAAAACTTCGTATAAATGTATGTCCTAAAATGCTTACTTTCGGAGATACAGGGTGTAGAATTTTCATATTTATTTCGATTTTTTCCAAATAATTTCTGAAGTAACGTCAATATTTGGATGAAAATTGGTGCCTAAAAGTTTTTTGGCATGAGAAATTTGATTTTGATGTCAATATAACTCTATTTTGTAGCGGGCGTCACCTACGTGTGTTTTAACTGCTTTGAAGAGTAATAACTTTTCATCCGTACCTGTATAAAACTACTGGGTAAAAAAATATACATTTCCGTGAATTTTTACGTAGAAAATGTCTCTTGATAAAAATCGCTACGAACAACCGTTTTTAAGATATTTAAAAAGGAAATAGTCAATACATGTCATTATTGAATAAAAATAAACACGTATAGTTATTTGACTGAAATAATAAATTTGGGAAATTTTAATTTTTTTAAATTAATATTAATGTTTTTTTAATGATAAAACAGTTTCTGTTGAACTTTTTTGACAGAAAAAATCATTTCAAATTTATGATTTCAAACAACAAAATATTTAGTCAACATGTTTAATTTATGTCAATGATGACAGGTATTAATAATTTCGATTTCCCAATATCTCGAGAACCATTACTCGTAGCGATTTTTACCCATACATTTTTTACGTAAAAAACGTCATAAATGTATATTTTTTACTCAGTAGTTTTATACAGATACGGACAAAAAGTTATTACTCTTCAAACCAGTTAAATAATATGTACGTGGCGCCCTCTACAAGTAGAGTGTCATATTGACATCAAAATCAAATTTCTCATGTCAAAAATCTCCCAGACACTTTCTTTTTCATCCAAATTTTGACGTTACTTCAGGAAATATTTGAAAAAAATCCAAATAAAAATACAATTTCTACACCCTGTATCTCCGAAACTAAGCATTTTAGGGCATACATTTATTTGAACTTTTTTAATTATTTTTATCTGCAGAATATGCTGCCGAAGTTTTCGGAATACAGTTCGGGCCACCCTGTATAATTTATCTTTATATAATTTTTCTCTCTTATTCTCCGAGTGTTATTCATCATAAATATAAGTTGATCATTACTTATATCATCACTTACGTCATGATCTAACTCATTAATGACTTCAGGACAATCTTCCTGGCCTGGATCTATCTCCGGATCATCCTCGTCATCCTCATCGTCATCCATGTCATGCCGGTAATCCAGCTTATCCATTTGAGGTCTCATCGTGTATGGAGATGACGAAGTTGAAGGCTCGTGACAGTGAGTACGATCCGGAGTTGGTGAACATATTCTTAGGTCATCTCTTGAGTCTTGTGATGGTGATCTACAAATGATGATAACCTTTACTAGAAAAATATCTTAAAAAACTTTAATAATAAATATAAATACGAATTAAAAATAAGAGCTTACCTTGGTCTAGGTGACATCCTGTCTCTTTCTCCATCCAAATCACCATCAGGTGGCACATCTCCAACAGCGTGAGTCAGTGCATGTCGTCTCAAATCACAATTTCTTCTAAATACTTTGCCACAGCTGTTGCACTCGTACGGTTTGTGATCTGTGTGAGTCAGGAGGTGGGTTTTCAAGTTGGAACGCTGGTTGAAGGACCTGGAGCAGACCTGGCACTTGTGAGGCGACTCTTCCATGTGGAGGATCTTGTGGACTGCCAGCGTTCTGGACTGACAGAAACCTTTTCCGCATTCGTTGCATTTGAACGGTTTTTCTTTTGAATGGATGTATCTGCAAGTAAAAGGAGGATATTAGAGTTTAAATTGGAACTACAATAAATAAATAGTTTTTTGGAAGATGCTTTTTCTTATATTTATAGTTAAAATAGATGCTTGTCATATCTCTGATAATTGTAAGTCTTTTAAGGGGTATAAACCATTGTTTATGGATAAGAACTAACCATAACCATACAGAGTGCTTCAAAAAACATGAGCCATCTCTCGTGAGGAGTTCCCTCACGTAAAAATAAGATTTATTTTTCATATTAACATAGGTCCGATTCTGCTTTCTTTCATCTACAGGGTGTTAAACTCTTAATTTTTTTCGATTTATTATAATTTTCATCCAAGTGCTTTTAGTGATTTGAATGAAATTTTGAGGGAAAAAGTTACTATAAGTACAACATATTTTAATGCTAAAAACTAGTAGTGGGAACTATCGAATGAATACTATCGAAACATTCGATAGTTGCAATTCATTCGAATAATTCGATAGCTAGTAAGAAAACATTCGTTTAAAACTATTCGAATAAAAATTATCGAATAGACGCGTCATCTGCCTTGAAATATTGTATTCTAGTAATTCGGCAGCAAAAACCATTCATTTATAAAATCCATTCATTTATGAAATTCATTTATTCGTCAGGATCGATTATAATAAAATATTAACTGGATTTTAGTTGTCGCCCGGCGACGTAGGTTTATTTCCCAGAAAATTTTTTATTCCCAGAAATTTTTTGGCAACGGTTGTTTTTTAAATAATAATAATTACAGAACTAATTTGTTATATTAACAACAAATTTTAAAATCATGAAATATCAACGTTTATTAATTTTCGAAGCATGCAGTGTAATGGAAGGAAAATATAAATAAAAAATTAGAAATCAAAATTATTTATATTAGGTGCTTTATATTACTATTTAAAAATAATATTATTTACTTTTACTGGCATTTACTTTAAAAAATAAATGAAATATTTCTTCGCAAAAAACTACATGTAAGAGAATTAGCATAAACCAAATACAATCATCGTTAACTTTTTTTTAAAATTGGCACGTGTAAAACTTTCAATTTAATTTTCTCACCCCGTAGTTTGAGTTCGATAACCATTTACTTAACCACATTACTTAAATATGATTATTAAGTTCAACTAATTCATATTATTAAAAGATCTAAAATACAAATATCTATTTTTAAAATTAATTGTAAGTTCATCTCATCTCTCTTAAAAATTGCTACTTCTCAAAATTTTCCATTAAAAAATAGACCATATACCATATAAAATTAAATAATTGAAAGATCGGGCTACGGAAAATCACAAAAATTTTCGGAAAAATGTTGACCACCTGCACACGCACACAATCATCAATTAAAAAAAACTACTATTTTAGTATTTTAAATATTTTAATAAACGAAAAAATAGCACAGTATTTATACGGCGAAGTTATAAAAATTTGGAAGAACTAATAATGCACTGACGCACACAAAAATCAAACGGATACTAAATTTCATTTATCAAAAGCATTCGATAGTCGTGGCTCAACGATAACCATTCGGCGGCACGTCGAGGTTGTCACGTATGCTTTAGTATACAAATGAATGAATGATTTTATTCGAATAAAACCATTCGATAGTTGAAATCATTCATTCAGTAACCATTCGATAGTCTAATTCATTCGATAGTTCCCATCGCTACTAAAAACGTGTCCATATGTTAACCAGGGACGTGCATATTGGTTATCATTAAAATATTTTTCTAAAAGAAAACATGTGCGCCACTGACCTTTTTCAAAATTGTGTAGACGTTTAATGTCTTGATGAGATAAATGCGATTTTATTAATAACAATGGTATGTAAGATAATTACAAGAGGCCTATTTTTAAAAAGTTTTAACATCCTGTAACCTTAAAACTATGCATTTCCCCACCCATTTCTTGTGGAGAGTTTTTTCATATTTTTTGATGAGGAATTAATGAGTAATCATTTAATACTTTGGCCCCCAGTTAATGACATTAAAAATATTTAAAGGTTACTATTAAACCTGGATTGTAAATTAGTAAAATTGCGTTTATCTCATCAAGAAGGCCGAAATCGGGAAAATATCAATAGATAACTTTTAATCGGCATTAAACGGCCTACAGAATTTTGATAACAAAAAAAAGGCAGCGGTGCACATGTTTTTTTTTATAAAAATGTTCCATTTATAACCCATATGCACGTCCCTGGTGAATTTTACGACACTTTTGTAGCATTAAAATATTACTACATTTATAGTAACTTTTACCTTTAAAATTTCATTCAAATCGCTAAAAGTACTTGGAAAGATTGTAATAAACTAGCGTGTACCCGCGACAATGCAAGAATTTCCATTAACATACAAACTGGATAAAGTTTTCTCACATTTATGTCAGCATGAGAAAAAACAATATGGCGATATTATTATATAACTTGGTAATATTTGAGGGGTAGTTACATCTCGTTGGAATTTGACTTTCGAAAAATCCGTTTGCCAAAATAAGCTTTTTACGTCAAGCAGTGTAAGCAGACTCGTGGTTAATCAATTACCCAACTTTTGGAACATCCTGTATGATTTTTTAAAAAAATTCAAAATATGTAAAAAAACAAAATAAATTATGCGTGTCCAAGCGTTTTCCCGAAAGACTAACCATTTTTTAAATAACGAATATTGTAATATTTGAGAGGCGTTTTCACCCTCTTGGAATTTGAGATTCGAGAAACCCCTCCTAATCGAACCTCTACACCCCACAGTCAATCCGTTTGTCAAAAATCAGCTTTAAACGTCAAGCAGTTTAAGCAGAATCGTGATTACTCAATGGTCATATTTTATGAAACACCCTGTATAATTTTTTTAAAAATCTTAAAATATGTAAAACAACGAAGTAAAATATACGTGTTTAAGATTTTTTTCCGAAAAACTCACCGGTTTTTAAATAAAAAATATTCTAATATTTGAGGGGTGGTTTCACCCCCTTAGAATTCGAGTTTCGAAAAACCCCTTCTTATCGAACCTCTACACCCTAAAGTCAATCCGTTTTCCAAAAATCAGCTTTTTACGTCAAGCGCTTTAAGCAGGATCGTGATTAATCAATGACCAGATTTTTCGATACACCCTGTATACATTTTTAAAAAATCTTAAAATATGTAATAAACAAAATAAAATATACCTGTTTAAGCGTTTTTTCGGAAACTTGACCGTTTTTTAAATAAAACATATTGTAATATTTGAGGGGTGGTTTCACCCCCCTGGAACTGGAATTTCGAAAAAGCCCTTTTTATCGAACCTCTACACCCTAGAATCAACCTGTATGCCAAAATTGAGCTTCTTACGTTGAGTGGTTTGAGCAGGATCGTGATTAATCAGTGAGTCAGTCACTTAAGGATTTTATATATTAGTATAGATAAGAGAAAAAAAAGTTTAACCCTCTGTAACCACGAAACAAAGCAAAATCGGACCAGACGGTTCTTGTTTTCTGAAACACCCTGTATAACTTGTTGCCCGGCTTCGTTCTCCTTATAAAAAGTCGTATATTACGGATTGCTCCGATTAATACGCTGCGGAATGCAGGGATCTGCGGAGATTATATCCTGGCCGCGTATAGCTTAAAAAGAAGAAGACGAAGAGTTTAAAGAAAAAGAAGAAGAAATATGGCGGCCCCGTGTGTGTCCACACGACTCTCGGGGAATTTCTCTTAATTAGTCTTGAAACGGATTCGCGGACGGTACTGAATTTATATCGGTCTCACTGTATTTAAACTGATATAATAAATTACAAGCTAAAAATTCAACGTATTTTGTAATTTAAGGCTTTCAACTAAGTAACATGACTTTTTGCACTAAACGGTATGCTTATTTACCAGAGATTTTAGAACTTCTATTAATCCAAGAGCGGGGTGCAAAAATATATTCTCAAAATCGATTTTAGTGTTAAAAAGCAGAGGTACAGTCAGCAGTTCCAATTCCGGGACACCTGGCGCTGAGAAGCGTACAAAGGTGTTAATTTAACACCTCCAAACTGTTTTCTGAAGATCTTGAACATTCGAATGCAATGGAAAACAAGAATATTACAGTCAGACAGAGTAGCAAACTTTCGACCGAGATTTGAAAAATTAGTCGAGATCACCTAAGTAGTTCGCGCACGAGTTGCAAACAACATTTTTTCTTCAAACCTTAAAATCGGGATATCCCTAAAAAATATTATTGTTATATTATTGCTTCGAAAAAAAAAGCGTGAGCTTGGAATGTATGTTTTTTATTACTGAACATCGTCATCGATTTCCTTTTAGGTCGATTTAATACTTGGTATTTCTGGTGCTTGCCGCCGTGAGGAACTTACTAAAATGACGGTCGATAACATAGAAGATATAGATTGAATTTTGATTGTTAAAGTACCCTATACAAAAACAAACATAGACCGAGTCTTTACCGATTTCGTGTCAAATTTGACTTATATTGATATTTACCGAAAATAGGCAGCTCTTCGTCCAAGAAATGCTACCAGACGCAGATTGTTTTTAAAATATCAAAATAAAAGATGTGTTAACCAAGTTGTAGCAATAAATTCTATTGATAAGATGCCTAGCGTGATAGCAAAACACTTGAAGCTGCCAGATTATGAGGCCTACACTGGGCATTATTTCCGGAGAACTTGAGCCACACTCCTTGCTAATATATTGGTGATATATTTAGTTTGAAGCGCCACGGAGGATGGAAATCTTCGACAGTGGCCGAGGGATACGTCGAGGATTCTATCAACAATAAAATTCAAATATCAAATAACATTTTAAAGTGTCAAATACCGGGATCAAGTAACTCTACATCAAAATTGGATAGTGTCTCAAATCCCAAAACCCCCTTATCTCAAGCACTCAGAACTATCTAGTTTGGGATTAAGCCCACGGCCACACAGAAAGCGTTTTTAGCGTTTTTTGCGTCTCAAGCGCTTTTTGCGATTTTACCGTTTTAAGCGTTTTTTTCGATTTGTGTCCATTAAAAGCACGCGAAAGACGCGGCAGCTCGTGGATTCCCGGCCCGTTCAACAATCAATCCTGTGAGAAAAAGATAGGCGAGATTGGCGCGGTTAGCGTTGAAAAAACGAAGATAAAAGATGCTGGGATTGAATTGTGGACAGGCCGGGGCATATATTCGGCGACAAACACAATCTACTGCTAGTGCCCGTGGTGTGTGTAAAAATAATAATTTGCCATTTATTTTACGAATTTTAGTTTATATGTGTATAGTTCTCGGTATAGTTATTTTATGTTGTATTGTTGTGGTTACTTGTTATAGTTTTTTATGTTGTAGTGTTGTGGTTACTTGTTGTAATTATAATATAATATAATATAATAAAGAATTATAATTATATAATAGAATAGTAAATATATATTACTAGTTGCTAACGCAATTTTAGGACATGATTTATAAAAGTTTTTGGAATGAAACTTCTTTACGCGCGCTGGGAGTAAACATTCAAGGCCGTGACATACGAGCTAGCGAGACGGCTCTGACACACGAGCTAGTTGTAACGAAACGTGTTAACGGCTTAGAAATACGTAGTGACGCGACGTGTAGTTGTGAGCAATCCACGTGTTTATCAAAAATATTGATATTTTAATACAAATTTTTTAAAAGTGAATCAAATTATTACTTGTAAAAAAGCATTTGTTACACGTAAAAAACTATTTTTATTATTTTACGCGAATAAAACTGTTATATGTAAAAAACTATTTTTACGCGTATAAAACTATTTTTACTGGTAGAAAACTATTTTTACGCGTATAAAACTATTTGTTAAACGTAAAAAACTATTTTTTTACGCATCAAAAACTTATTGTTTCTGGTAAAAAAACTTTTTTACGCAAAAAAAAATATTTTTTACGTGTAAAAAACTATTTGTTACACGTAAAAAAACATTTTTTACGCGTCAAAAACTTATTGTTTCTGGTAAAAAAACCTTTTTTACGCAAAAAAAAATATTTTTTACGTGTAAAAAACTATTTGTTACACTAAAAAAACATTTTTTAACGCGTCAAAAACTTATTGTTTCTGGTAAAAAAACCTTTTTTATGCAAAAAAAAATAGTTTTTTACGTGTAAAAAACTATTTGTTACATGTAAAAAACTATTTTTTACGCGTAAAAAACTTATTGCTTTTGGTAAAAAACCTTTTTTACACAAAAAAATATTTTTTACGTGTAAAAAACTATTTATTACACGTAAAAAACCATTTTTTTACGCGTCAAAAACTAATTGTTTCTGGTAAAAAAAACATTTTTATGCAAAAAAAAATAGTTTTTTACGTGTAAAAAACTATTTGTTACACGTAAAAAACTATTTTTTTACGCATCAAAAACTTATTGTTTCTGGTAAAAAACCTTTTTTACGCAAAAAAAAAATATTTTTTACGTGTAAAAAACTATTTATTACACGTAAAAAACCATTTTTTTACGCGTCAAAAACTTATTGTTTCTGGCAAAAAAAACATTTTTATGCAAAAAAAATAGTTTTTTACGTGTAAAAAACTATTTGTTACACGTAAAAAACTATTTTTTTACGCATCAAAAACTTATTGTTTCTGGTAAAAAACCTTTTTTACGCAAAAAAAATATTTTTTACGTGTAAAAAATTATTTGTTACACGTAAAAAACCATTTTGTAACGCGTCAAAAACTTATTGTTTCTGGTAAAAAAACCTTTTTTATGCAAAAAACAATAGTTTTTTACGTGTAAAAAACTATTTGTTACACGTAAAAAATTATTTTTTACGCGTCAAAAACTTATTGCTTTTGGTAAAAAACCTTTTTTACACAAAAAAAAATGTTTTACGTGTAAAAAACTATTTGTTACACGTAAAAACTAATTTTTACGCGTCAAAACCATTTGTTTCTGTTAAAAAAACCTTTTTTACGCAGAAAAAAACACCTTTTACGCATAAAAAACTATTTTTTACACGTAAGAAAATATTCCCTTAATTTATTACTTTTTCAACATTTCATTAATAGAATCTTCCTAAACAGTAGATATTCTCTATAAAAATATTTTTAGATAATATCCTAAACTGAAAAAAATGCTATTACTATTTAATTTATTTTTATTGTATTATTAAATATTACGTCCGCCTATGACGGGGTCTCATCTTAGAAAACGCTAAAGACGCTACACAAAACAAATGGATTTGTTTTCATTTGCGTTTTTTGCGAGACACGCCGACCGCTAGACGCTTTTGGTGGGGCCACTCCTATATAATCCTGTCATTTTGTTTTAGACGCAAAAGACGCTTCACGCTAAAAACGCAAAAAACGCTTTCTGTGTGGCCGCGGGCTAAATATTGGTTCGTGTACCGGTTGTACTATTAATGTTAATATTGTAAATAATAACTAGAATATGCATTAGTGTTAAGTTTGATATTTGTTATTTGTTTATTCTTGAATATTTCTAAATAAATATTAGTTATGATTTAGTTCTTCATTTTCCAAAAATCAAAATTCCAAAATCCCATATAATTTAGATGCAGTGTGCGAAATAGGCATTTCGCGCATTACTTCGCGCACCGTGTCATGGTAACGTAAGAAAATGAAAAAAGTGTCACCTAGCACATTGCTATCAATTTCCGAACCTTGTATTTTTTTTACGTTTGTAGAAAAAAAAACTTTTTTTATAATAATCAACTATAACTGTTCTGGTTGTTACGCCTATGTGTAATGATAAAATCGTTGTAAGAAAGTACAAACGGCCTCTAGCAGTAGTTTCGTGCAACCAGGATCAAGAAAAAAATAGAATAAAAAATAGTCATTAACTGAAACATATTTATTTGCCGTGTGGTTATTCCGAGAATAAAATAATTGCACTGTTTAATTCTACAAATTTAATTTTAATGTAATTAATGGTAATAGTTCATTTGCATAGGCTTATTTGTGCATGTATATATGCATATTATTTTACATCTATATGTTGAGGGTTTCTTGGAAAACGTAGGTAATATAGGATTATTTTTTCTTAAATGCAAAAGTTGAGATTTATTTCTTACATTAAAAGCAAAAAGAAAATAAATTTTGAAATTGATAGTCAAACTCAAAAAAGTGTTTTTTTTTGTCCCTTGGCAAAAAGTCACTGCAAATTTTGTTTCTCATCAAATCATAATCAATCAAATTATAATACTGCGGACTGACTATTTCAAGAATTATATAATTCTAAAAATTTTATTTAAATAAAATAAATGACAATAGTTCATTTGCATTTTTTTATTTAAACAAATATAAGGAGATGCAAATTTTTCACACTTACATCCAATAGAGATTTTCTTGGAAAATTTAAACTTGTACTATTTTCCAGCTAGTAACAGTAAAAAATAATTGTATTTATTTTAATATACCGGGTGTTTCAAATTAGAGTCTTAACCATTTTGATTTAGGAAAGGGTAACTTTTGATTTTTAAATGGTACCCTCGGTATATTTTTTTGCTTTATTTGATAGAAAATGACATTCTCAATAGAATGACATATCATATGTCAACTTTTTTGACATTTTCGCATAATATGGTTTATTTGAAATTGTAACATGCGGTTCATAACGACAATTTGGCTCGAAATACCAAAGTGTGTGATATCAAATTCTTCGTAAAAAAATGCTTTTTCCGAATATACTAATAAGCCACCTTTGTTCCATTTGAAAAAATTGAGATATGATAAAAAATACGATTTAGGCATCTTTTAACCAGCCAGGACAATACACGAAAAACATTAGACAATCAAATGTATTTTTCTAAGGCTCCTTTATTAAAAATGAGTAGTTTTAAAACAGCCATAGCACTAAAAAAAAAGTAAAAGAACATGGAGGGTAGCATTTAAAAATAAAAAGTTATAGTCATTTCCGGTGAAACGGAAAATGACCGAAAATAATTGAATTCGTCAATCAATCCTGATTTCTGTCATATACGATCATACTAAATCTCGTTTTTTTTTCTGAAAAAATTAGTTATAGGAGTGAGACACTTTTGAAAAACACCCGGTATATCTGTAATACTAGATATATTTTTATTTTGCTGAGCTACAATATTTATTAGTCAGAATTAACTATATTTTAGCTAATAATTTATACTGTCTGACAAAAATTCTTATATGAAAATCATAAATAAGGTTAGTTTAAAAATAACCATTTTTCTAATATGATTTTACTGATTTTTTGACACCCTTAATTGGTTAAATTAATCCGTATACAGAAAGGTCCACAGACTTCGAGACATAGGAAAAATCAAGTCCATTTAGCGTGTGTCGCAATTTTCACACCTTAAAAAGTTAGTTTTTTATAGCTATAGCAACTGCAGCGACTATGAAAAAAGCTGTGTGGTTTTCATGCACCTGTAATTCATTTGAGAATGTTATAAATCGCTAAAAGAGGTTTCAAATCTCTTGGATTTCTATTAATGTTAAATAAATTTTATTAAAAATTGAACTAAAATTGTTAGTATCATTAAAAACAATTCAAATTCAAAAATTGTATCAGTCAAATTCCCTCATTTAAGGTGAATATAAAAGTAAATATAAATACAGCTCATTCTAAGCTCTACTTATCTTTAAGAAAAATTTCAATCATTGGTGCAATTGGGCCTTAATGCCATTTCGAATGAATAATAGTATTAATAATGTACATTATAATAATAATAAATTTTATATCATAGTGTGTATTAAAACTACTACTTTTAAATTGGTATTATATTAATAACTTTTGTTTTTTTAATCCAAGAAAAAATAAAAGTAACAGATTTCTCAATCAAAATATTTGTGGTCCTGACAAGGTCCTTTGTTTTCCCATGTTCGTCAAGGTAGGTAATGGGTAAACGGTAAAAACAGGATAATGAAATTTCAAAGATTACAAAAATTGTTCAAAAATGCCTCCCTCTTGCATTGAACAATAACCCAAACGATCATAAAACTAAACCTCTCTCCTAACATTGGATAACATATCAGGGGTGACAGTGTCAAAGGCACTAAATATTTTCTGCCTTAACTGCTCCAAGTTTTGAATTTCTTCATGGCCCTAAAAACTTGTCGAAAACTTGTCAAAATTTCAAAAAAAATCACACGCTAAATGGACTTGATTTTCCTATGTCTCGAAGACTGTGGACTTTTCTGTATAAAATTTGTTCATTGAGTATTTTTATATTAAAAAACTGTATGAAAAAATGCCAAATTTATTAAAACTTACACTGTTGAATTAACGAAACGTACAAACTAAAGAAGCCTGCAATTCGGTGGCAGGAAGCTCATTTCCTGGACAGCATTAAAATAACGATTAGCACACGCTTCCGTGATTCTTTTCCACGGCTAATTACATGATAATCGTTTTCAGCCTCAAGTTGGTAATTTATTTTCTGGTTCGTTGGGAATACACCAACGCCTACAATACTATCCGATTTTATTTCTTTAGGTGCATTTTTTCACATAGAATTTGTCTTATTTTTTAACGCTTTTAATGTTTTAAAAGTCGGTAATGTCAGTATTAGATATGTGGTTGTAAATAAAATGAATTTAGAACGTTGTTTCTGACATAATATTGTAACAGTATGTATGGGGTGTGCAATGCCACGTTTGGTTGAAAATTTAGAAAAATGGACAAAATGCATCTAGTAAGTCTGCTCCTCAATTAAAGTATGTTAAATTAATTTGAATTTTTTGGTACCTATAGACGAAAAAAAAACAGAAACTGATTCTCTTTTTATCGAAACCCCATTTCCGTTAATGCAGCAACGTCCATTATCGCTTCTCAAAATTTTAAACTCGGTCATTTTAACGACTGCTCGCAAGCATCCGAACCCCAAGAAGACCAGTCCGAGCTGTTTTTCTCTTATTTCTGGTCCTTCGCGGTGTAAATAATGTTGTCTAATGGACTGGCGTTATCTTCTCGCGCCTTTTAATGTGTCCAGATTCGTCTTTAACGGTCTCGAAGAATGTGTAAAGATCTAACGACAGTCGTGACATAAATACTCCTCATATCGTGGTCAGCTGTTACTTTACCTCGAAGCACTGTAATTAATAATTCATTACACATTGTAGAAGTTTTAATTTTTGTAAATAATTATTTTCTTTTATTTTAATGTTTTAATTTCTTTCAATTTAGAACTAGTCTTGATCTCAATAACTTCCTAACCAACATTTTTCCAGCATAGGAAATATTTAAATTATTTTCCTTTTTGAGGGAAACTACCCATACAGCACATCAAATCACATTTACGATGTGTTTACATTATTAGATGTAGACACAGGGTGATACAATTCCGCCGATGTAAATATGCTACGTTTACACATTGTAGTTCAACACGTATGCACAAAGGTTAAACGTCCGCCTCACAATGTAGCCACAGTATAGCATTTACGTATACACAAAGTAAGGGATACACAGTGTGCCGTAGGATACACAGTGCTTGTGTATTACGTTTAAACTCTGTTTACACATTGCAGTTGTGACTACCGCGTGTATACGTGTGTATTTTGCTTGTGCTTGCGGTCTTGTGCTAGATAAAACTACTTCTTATGAACGAATTTAGGAAATAATACAAGTTTTGATGCCTAACTTTTCGTTCTTTTTAAGAAATATTTATTCAATGACACCAATTATATCTTTTTAGAACGAAAATTAGGAAGGCAAAACTTTGTATTTTCCAAAAGTATCTCGATCGTAAGTTCAAGAGAAGTAGCCTTAAAATTGTTCCATTTTTGTTTTCGTATTAAATGTAAAATCGATTTTTGCTACTTTTCAGGGGAGCAATTTAAAGAAAATCACTTGTTAAGTTTCAATTTTTTAATAGTGTTTTTGTATTAACACTTAAACGGAGACATTGAGGAAACGTTCTGAAGATAAATTGTGCGTAAATTCTAATAAATAATTTCTTTTTAGTTGTTTAATAGAGATATGCCTTTTTGTTATAATAATAATAAATTTATTTCCGAACGAATAGTATACATACACCCATGTAAAATAAATTTAAAAATGATGGTAAAGTGTTCTTAATAAGGAAAAAAAATACAATATTCACATTATGGAATACATACAAGAAAATACAATACATACATACAGAAAAATATGAAAATCACCAAAATATCAGAAACAAATATTTTTAAATACTTTTATTCGCGTTGGATTAGATCAACTGAAAACAAAGACAATTTTCATTCCAGAAGCAAAGATGAGTAATCTCTCCACGAGAGATGGCACATGTTTTTTGAATCATCTTGTATAATAGATTTGACTTTATTTGATAACATTTCATGAGAACATTGTCGGTTTCAGACACCTAAGTAGACAAATTGCCCCACCAAAAAAACGGAGGCTCTTAAATTATCTCTGAATTCGACCACATCACCTCGGTAAGTTTTAAAAAATCAATTTCTCAAGGTTCCCAAGACTCCAAGCGATCGCGTGACCCCGAGCCATCAGAAATATTTTTCTGAAGCCGGTCATTTTTCAGTCGCGCTGTTTTTTTCGAAAGAAAATAATCGTAAAAAAAGCGGGCTGGGAGGTTTAAAAAGACCAGGGTTCCCGCCATTTTACTACCAAATTAGCGGATTTAATTTTGCAAAACGGGCTGCCGACACGCAAAGTGCTGAAAAATGAGACTAGAAACAAATATACCATGAAATCGGGCTCGTACCATGTCTGCTAGGCATGATAGATATTCCTGTTCCTGGTAGAAAATATTATGGTTTTAACAGAGATTATAAGCATTAGTTTATATTAATACCATATGATCGAAAAATATATATTTAAGGCAACTAATAAACAGCTCGGGATCTCTACTATCAGAAATCAACGTTAGCATGGAGTACTTACGGAAGAAACTCAATCATATTCAAATCTAGAATCCCACTTTATCTAAAGAAAAAAAACATTCGACCAACGTGTACTACAGTACTACAGTAAAGAACTTATTGGTCATCTTAAGGCTCTCTTTGATGTCATATGGGAAAGCGGAGAGGTACCTCAGGACTTTTGCAACGCGAATATAGTGAATATATTTAAGAACAAAAGAAGTGCATCAGATTGCGGAAACTACCGAGGAATTTCACTACTGGCTATCGGAGGAAAAATTCTTGCAAAAATTATGTCAAACCGCCTGTACCCACATATAGAAAAAATCCTCCCAGAATCGCAAACGGGTTTTCGCACCAACCGCGGTACCGTCGATTCCATATTCTCCATCCGGCAACTACAGGAAAAAGTAAAAGAGCAACACTCTAAACTTTACGTTGCATTCATCGATCTAACAAAAGCCTTCGACTCTGTGAACAGAGATGCACTTTGGGCAATTATGAAAAAGTTCGGAGTACCCATCAAATTTCTTACAGTGTGCAAAAGCCTCCATAACAACAACAAATCAAGAGTGTCATATTATCGATTACTGAGCGATCCTTTCCTAACAAACACAGGCGTTAGGCCGGGATGTGTCTTAGCGCCTCTCCTATTCAATATATTCATGGCAGCGCTCTCCATTATATAGTGGACAGCAGACTGCAGGAGAGAGGTTTGGGCATTAGATACAGATACGACGGCGGTCTGTTCAACATAAAAAGACTCAGGACAAAGACACGTACAAGATTCATCACAGAACTTCCATCCGCTGATGACTGTGCTCTAGTTGCAAATACGTTACAGCAATTGCAAGAAATGTTGAACACATATACATGGGCATACGAGGCCTTGGGACTCAAGCTGAACATCGATAAAACTAAAATCATGTGCGCTCCCCCGGAAGATCACAACAATGCTATAAAAATCGGAGATGAGCTGTTGGAATATGTAGCGGAATTCAATTACCTCGGCAGTTTGATTTCGGAAAAGGCCAATATCGACTCTGAAATTCAGCACAGAATTAGCAGCGCCTCAAGAGCATTCTGGAAATTAAAAGACAGGGTTTTCTACAATCATGACTTGAGCACAAAAACGAAACTTGCGGTGTACCGAGCGATAATAATTCCCACCATATTATATGGAAGCGAAACCTGGGTGCCGTACCGCCGACACATGAACGCAATAAACAAGTTGCAACACAGACATCTTAGACAACTCTTAAGAATAAAATGGTTCCATCACGTCTCAAACATATCGATCCTTCAAAAAGCTAACTGCGAGAGTATTGAAGTCATGATTACAAAGTCCCGCTTAAGATGGGCTGGTCACGTATGCAGAATGCAAGAAAACCGCATTCCAAAATCTCTGCTTTACGGTGAGCTTGTAGACGGTAAGAGGAGGCCGGGTGGACAACTCAAAAGGTTCAAGGATATTTTCCACGAAAACTTAAAGGGAATTAAAAAGTAGAATGAGTGGGAAGAGGCAGCTCACAATAGAACGGAATGGAGAAGAATTGTAAAGTCAGTTAAGAGCAAGAACCAAAAAGTAAAGAGGCAACAAAGCAATGAGATTTTTGAATGTGTGGAGTGCGGTAGACAGATAACGTATCGGGCTTTTCAGTCTTCTTGTGATGCGTGTCAAATACTCGTCAGCGAGTAATGACGGTATGTATGTATGTAACCATCATGACCTATGCAAGTGAAACCTGGACATTTAAAACGGACATTATAAGGAAACTGCAGGTCGCACACCGCTGGAACGAAATATGCTGAGATTAACCAAATAATAAACGTAAAAGAATAAAGTGGATACGACAAAAGACCCAGGTCATAGATCTCGTCCACAAAATCAAATCCATCAAGTTGCAATGGGCAAGACACCTGACAAGAAGGACGAATAACAGATGGACCACAAAAATTACAACAATAAACTGACTTAATATTACGTCTGATTCTGAAGAACTGAAAGATTGAGCCTTTGGCATAGAATGTGGTATTTTCGTTTGATTAGCAGGATCAGAACAAGATATTGAGCTACCAATGTCCACTTTCAAGGTCCCATTAGTTTCCACTATTCCACTATTAGTGTTTTCGGTACTAACTAATTTTTGTTCGATGATTATGCAGTCAATCAGCAAGCAAGGGATGGTTTTCAAAAGTAAAATCGATAAAAAAGATAGTTTTTTTATTGAAAATAATATCAAATTACTAAATAACACAAGCGAAGGAAAAAACATAGATAACTTTAACAAATTGGCGCCGGGAGGCCCATACTAAAATATGTTAATAAAAAGTTGGTAGGCAGTTCTTTTAGTTTCAAAGTAAAGGAATTTTCCAATTTTTTTTATCTCAAAAACTGCGACTGTGACTGATATTGATGTTATTACAAATTCTGTTGCAAATATTATTCCTAATCTTAAATTGGAAACCGCGTTTCGCTAGCTACTGTAATTTTGGAGTTACGATTTTTTTAAATTTTTAACCCCCCCCAACCCTCATTTGTTTCGAGGTTTAAAATAAATGTTAAATACAGAAGTTATAGGGAAGGTTAAAATACACATTTTCAAGTTTTTTTTAAAGACAACTCCCTATTTTTTATTTTATTTTTAGATTCTGCGTAAAATTCTATAACTTTTTTATATATAATGTTATATACCTAAAATTAATAGTTTTTGTAATATTTAAATTTGTTTAAACAAATGTTAAATTTCAGTGTGGTAAAAAATTGTCAGTGGTACCATTGTTTCTGAAGTGGGAATACCAAAATTTGGTATGTGAGTTTTATAGAGATTAAAAAGAAAAGATATGTTAAGATATTTTAGTTAAATGCTACAGGGTGTTCAAAATATATTTATGAATTTCAACTACTTAAAATTAAAAAATCTCAAATTTTTTAAACGGTACACCCTATATATTTTGATTTTTTCTAATAGATTTTGCAAAGTTCTTCAACTTTTATTAAGTATGTTATATACCTATTTTTAATAATTTACGATTTATTCCAATTTTTTCTATTTTTGCCTATATCTTTAATACAATTACGCTATAACATCATAGTTGCCATGACAAAAAATTTTAATTGTTATCAAAATTTCATATGTCTGTTAAGCAAGTTAAGAACAAAAGTTGAATTTTAGTTTAATTTGTTGTAATAAGTATAAATGGTAGAGGTAGATATAATAGTTCCAGATTTTCCTGAAACTGGATTAGTCTGATGTGACTGATATACACGAACAAGCCAAAATAAACATATTTCTTGGTTCAGTACTATATATTATATAGTACTTTGCTAAGTACTATAAGATGTAGATTATCTAGAAAACATTTTCATATTATATTATATTATAATATTTTCAGTGTGTAATGGGGACGGTTTCTCGGCAGTAGAAATATTGGCTTTACGAAATAAATTATAAACCAGAATACTACGAGAAAAAAAAACTTTACTGTATGTCGAAGAAAAAATCAATATCAGTAGTTGTCAACAATTAGGTAATCTAGTAGTATTACCCTAATCTGTGGCTATTCGCCCCGACGGAAAATCCAAGTGTCATCTTTCATAATATAGAAATACACCAAGAAATTCACGACTACGGTTTTAGTTTATTTAACTAAAGTTAATTAATTTTAATTTAATAATAACAATTGTAACTAACTATTAAACTTGTGTATTAAACTACTTGTTAAAAATAAGTAATAAATATTTTGGTTTCGTCACGGCAACCATGATATTATAGCGTAATTTTAATAAAAATTAGGGTAAAAATAGAAAAAAATTGGAATAAATCGCAAACTATTAAAAATAGGTATATGATATACTTAATAAAATTTGAAGAGCTTTGCAAAATCTATCAGAAAAAATGAAAATATATAGGGTGAACCATTTAAAAAATTTTAATTTTTTTAATTTTAAATAGCTGAAATTCATAAATACATTTTGAAAACCCTGTAGCATTTAACTAAAATATCTTTAAATATATCTTTTTCTTCACCTGTATAAAACTCTCAGATCAAATTTTGGTATTCCAACTTCAGAAACAATGGTACCACTGACAATTTTTTATCACACTGCAATTTAACATTTGTTTAAACAAATTTAAATATTACAAAAATTATTAATTTTAGGTATATAACATTATATATAAAAAAGTTATGGAATTTTAGGCAGAATTTAAAACTAAAATAAAAAATAGGGTGTTGCATTTAAAAAAACATATGTTATATCGGCCACACTTTTTTGAAGCACCCTGTATACTCTATAATAATTTTAAAGTGTGTATCTTAACCTTCCTTATAACTTTTATATTTAAAGTTTTTTTGTAAACCTCGAAACAAATGAGATAATGGACTTTACTCTATCGTTGACTCACCCTGTACAACCAGCTTAAATTGTAGTAAACATCTTATTAAATGAAATAATTGGATTCCTCCAATACTCGACTCTTACGTTCTATATCTTATTACTTATAAATACATAGATAGAAGCTAATCCAAGATGGCGTCCGATTCCTGCGGTGGTACTCGCCTTATTTCCGATACCAAAGACCCGGCGATCAGGTCGATCTGGCTTGGCCGGCGCAAAATAAAAAATATCTAAATAATATTACGCTTTGCGAGATTAAATTAGTGAAGCATTTCTAGTGCGCGGCATGCTGGTACACACACACGTTGAGAGTACTTCTTGGCTCTCTATTTCTCTCTATCTTTCTCTCTTCCTTCTTCTGCTTCTTCCGAGCTCGACGATCTCTTCGGTGCGGCTGCTGCTGGACGATTTAACCTTGAAATGCGTTCAAAGACCGCTCGCAGGAGACGAGATGAAGATCGGGATGCTATTCTCGAGCCGCAGGATTATGTAGAACAATTTTTAGAGTCACACAGTCTCAGGACTTTGAGAAAAGCTAGTATATGAGACGATTTTACAGAGGTTACCCACGATTTGCGACCACATGTTTACTAAACACAACGTTGGATTAGTTACAAAAAATAGTTAGCTCCGTACCTTGGGTATTAAAATAAATGTAAACGTTGTTGTAACGTTGTGCCGACGTTGAACTAGTACTACAACAAAGTAAAAGCTTCTGCGACGTCGAATAAACGTTGTCTTGTAACCTTTTTTGGTTAAGTGATCTTTAGGTGATTCGGACAACGTAGTTACAATGTCGGGCAATAAAGAGTTTTCCGACGTCAGTTTCAGGACCTATTCCAACGTTATGCAAACGTCGTCTGTTTTACTAATTCCAACGTTGTTTAAATTTCCTTATTCTTACATTGGTAGGACGTCGAGCCACTACCTTTTTGCAACTGTATTGAACCATAACCTTAAATCTTAAATTTTCACTTCATTGTTCTGTTCAGTTAGACAGTTCAGTGCTGTTTTTGTTTTTATACAAAAAACTTAATTAAAATGGGACGTAAGAAAGGCACATGTAAAACTAAACTTAAATATACATCGACATATTACCGATACTTTATCCACTCCCTCGTTTATTTAGAATACCTATAAGGGGCGGCACAAGCTAGACTCTAGGATGACTAAATTAGGCAATCTTGCGACTAGTATACTACCTGTTAAGGCTGAACTGCGACTTTATTAGTCCAGTATGCGACTACTCGAACTACGCCATCTTAATCTCCAAAACAACAAAGTGAAAGCCGCTATGTTGTTGTATAAGAAAATGTTTCGTTCCTAAAATAGCAATTCCTGCTTTTTGAATACATTAACTTGAAATATTTGACCCTAAAAAACACGCGGAAACAATTTTTCGACTGCGAATAAATTATTCTCATTTTACTAAGAAAAAAATTCAAGAAAATTTTAAACTTCTTTAATTTTAAGGCCCATTAGTATTTTTCAAAGTAGAAACAATACATTTATCAATAAAGTTGTTTGCGTTTAACTTTTTTGCCTTGGGTAACGAGTTACAGAGTCGGCTAAAGTGTTTCAATAATTATGATCTTCAAACATCCTCCACACTTAAATACTTTTGTTTTGTTTTCCTTCACTGCCATCTGACATATGTCTCTAACTAAATCATAAAAATAATATTTTTACTATAATTATCCCAATTTAGGATAAAACGCGACTTAGACGCCATATTAGTTTTGTATTTCTATGAATTAGGATTTTAAACAACGTTGCAGTTTGTACTAAATTAGGCTTCTAGCCAACGTCGGTATCTAACGTCGTTTCGACCCAAAAATTATTCTCCACACTAGTGCAGACTAGGGTTGGCACGAGGTTGTGCCGACGTTGCGCCCCGACGTTTGGTCGCGTGACACAACGTTGTCCCGACGTCCAAATGCTGCTTGGGAGGTATTCGGGGATTTCCCCATTTTCCCCACAGCATTCTCATTCGCGTCAGTAGATTGAGGAGACAGCGTCCTGTTAAAAACACCACAAGATGGGACTGCTTGGTTTCTTCTCTAAAAAGCTTTTTGGAAACTAAACACTCATTAAAAAGCTGAGCAGTTGATCCCATATATTTTTGATGTTCATTCACCAAACTTTTTTTAACAAACAACGAATTTTGGCTACAAATCCAAGCAACTAGCTGAACAGTTGATGATATTCCAGATATTTCTGATGTTCTTTCACCAAACACAGTAAGCCTTCTGCTTTGAACTGAATTTTGGCTACAAATACAAGCAACTTATGATTTTTTTAAGCCAATCTCTCACGTGGATAACGATTTTTGAAGCTAACGGGCCAACAATCTCAAAAGTTTTTACCTGTTTTTTTTAAATAAGGTCTAAATTATGTAGCAAATTATCAGTAATATTTTTGCTCAAGAGTTCGTCCTTTCCAGCGAAAAATCTATGTCTGGACCCGTCTGGTGGGTAGGAATTTGTTCCAGCTCTAAAGTGAGTATATTGGTTATACACAATTTATATTTACCATCGTAAACAGCCACAACCGAAAGAACTTTTAGTACTTATGGATTTGTCCATCGGCAAAGAAGAAACAAACTTACCGTGGATAAGACCGGAAAACTTACTTATATTGCCCATAATTATAATTTACTAAATGGAGAAGAACATCCAAGGATGGTAGAGGCTGCTCAGAAAGAAATGGAAGAAGAAGATACCGATTTCGAAGGAATAGACTTGACTCAATTAACAAATGACAAGATTGAGGGTGATTTACCATTATCCACTCTATTACGTACAATAATATAGGTTACTCTGACCCTGACTAGCTTAAAAAACTTACTTGTTTTTCGTTGTAATGTTTTTTCAGTTTTGAAACAGAAAAAAATTATTTAAAAAACTTTTTTTTAATAAATAATAAATAAATGTCTTTATTTTCAAAATATTTTACAATATTTAGACAAAGGTAAAGTAAACAAACAAAAGAGAATACAAAACAAGTATACAAATTACATTGTCAGTCTTATTGTTTAAAATAAACATTTATAAATGTTTACAATGGCAAAGAATAAAAAAATTAAAATAATATTCAAAAATATTTAGTAAGTTTATAGTAAATGTGTGTAAAAGTGTTTACAAGATCAAATTCGATTATCAAAATATAAGTCATTTACGGTAGTAAATAAGATTTCAATGCTTGGCGAAATGAAGAAAATTATGTTATGGATTTGATTTCAAATGGCAGGTCATTGTGCATTTTTTTCGAGTTGTATAATATTGAACTTTTAACTAACTCTGAGCGTGGGGTAGGTAGATAAAGATCTTGCTCCGCCTTCCTGAGTGGATAAGTGTGAGATGGCCTTTCTTGAGAAGCTGATACATGCTTATGTATTAGGCAAACGGATTCAAATATAAATAAGGAAGGAAGAGTTAATATTTTTATTTTTTAAAACAGTCCCGGCAATGAGTTCTGCTGTTTAGTCCCAGTGAATATCGAACAGCAATGTGTTTGAATAAGCTGAAAATGATGTTGATGATGATGAACAAAATACTCCAGAATACACGCCCTAAAAATACTTCTACCTCGACGAAACGCACCTGTTTCGAACGACAAAGAAGAAGAAATGATCTTCTTCGTTCTTCGTTCGTGAACGATAAGGACAGAAATAGATCATCGTCCAATTAAAAGGGAGAAAGACGAAGAGAGAGAGGATTTTTTAAGCCGGGCAAGTCTTACGAAAAGGATTAAGGCAAAGAAGATAAGTTATGGTACTCTAAATCTAAAGAATGTCCGTTTTTTCTTCGGATTATATCAAGAATTATATATTTTAAGGGGGTTATTAATGGCGACCCGGTGACGTTTAGGAGAATTTTCTTAATTCTTTTATTTATATAATTATGTTAAGCCGGCAAAAATATGTGCAAAAAGGTTCTTTTTTTTGTAAGTCTAGAAGAAGAAGAAAAATATGCTTCAGTAGTTCTTTGTTTATAAGAAAAATACAAAATGTCTTCGAAAAAAGTTCGGACCCCCTAATTTTTTTTATTGAAAAAATCCAAAATGGCAAAACGTCTTGGATTTTTTTCAAGGAGCCTGATCCTAATTTTTTTTTAATTAAAAAATATAGATTTCTTAATAATATATTCACATCCCAGAATTATTTCCTTTAATTTACATTCATAATAGCAGGATACACAAAATAAAAGTTATATTTTAGCTCTGTTTTTTTTTTGGCATTGTAATGGTCCTATTATATTCCTCGATCCAACGTATCGAAAATATCGGAGCTATTATTTATAAAATCATAATTATAGAGTATCATTAATAGGATGTAAATTCGTGGTAAAATTGCCGGTTCGAAAGTTCGGGAATAAATCAAAAATACCGCAAAAAAACGAGAGAGAACTAAAGATAATAACCAACATTTATTTGCGTGGATGTTCCAAATGAAGAATCAATTTTTATTATTTATAAATATAAATTCAAGGAGTTTAATGTAACAGCATTAATTTATAATATTTTAATATTTTTCAACCTTTTTTAAAAAAATTATTACAAATACAGGAACTGTCCTGAAATCAAAACTGTATTAGGTATTTACTTTAGATAGTCTGTACTTGCTTTGCTTTAAATATCGTAATCTTAAATCATACAGGGTGTTCAAAATTCTACGCCAAACGTTCTAAAATATAAAATTATTTTTCTTTGTTTTTTAAATGGAATACCCTGTATTATTTTTTTATTAGTTGAAGAATTAAAAAATACACATTTTTTGTATGACATAGGATACAACATTTTAACGAACAGTGCTTTCCATAAAATCAATAAAATGGCAACTATAAAACTATGAACCCTTCCAGGACACAAACGTTACATTGTGAAACAGGAAATTGTAGAGAGAAACAATCCCTATAACATAAGATCAACATTTTAATGAACAGTGCTTTCCATAAAATCAATAAAATGAAAAATATACGAAATAATATACATGTACCGATTTCTTTCGAAAATCGACAACTATGAAACTATGAACCCTTCCCGGACACAAACGGTACATTGTGAAACAGGAAACTGTAGAGAGAAACAAGCCCTATAACATAAGATACAACATTTTAATGAACAGTGTTTTCCATAAAATCAATAAAATGAAAAATATACGAAATAATATACATGTACTGATTTCTTTCGAAAATGGACAACTATGAAACTATGAACCCTTCCCGGACACAAACGGTACATTGTGAAACAGGAAACTGTAGAGAGAAACAAGCCCTATAACATAGGATACAACATTTTAATGAACAGTTCTTTCCATAAAATCAATAAAATGAAAAATATACGAAATAATATACATGTACTGATTTCTTTCGAAAATCGACAACTATGAAACTATGAACCCTTCTCGGACACAAACGGTACATTGTGAAACAGGAAACTGTAGAGAGAAACAATCCCTATAACATAAGATCAACATTTTAATGAACAGTGCTTTCCATAAATCATTAAAATGAAAAATATACGAAATAATATACATGTACTGATTTCTTTCGAAAATCGACAACTATGAAACTATGAACCCTTCCCGGACACAAACGGTACATTGTGAAACAGGAAACTGTAGAGAGAAACAAGCCTTATAACATAGGATACAACATTTTAATGAACAGCTCTTTCCATAAAATCAATAAAATGAAAAATATACGAAATAATATACATGTACTGATTTCTTTCGAAAATCGACAACTATGAAACTATGAACCCTTCCCGGACACAAACGGTACATTGTGAAACAGGAAATTGTAGAGAGAAACAAGCCCTATAACATAAGATACAACATTTTAATAAACAGTGCTTTCCATAAAATCAATAAAATGAAAAATATACGAAATAATATACATGTACTGATTTCTTTCGAAAATCGACAACGATGAAACTATGAACCCTTCCCGGACACAAACGGTACATTGTGAAACAGAAAACTGTAGAGAGAAACAAGCCCTATAGCGATGTGACCAACATAGCAATAATAAAATTGGGTTTAAACTAATTTTTGCAGCTTTAATCTAAATAAAATATCTGTTACAATCATTTGCTCTATAAAGTAAAATGAAGAGCGGCTCGGTATCTTAAATTATACAACAAATTTAAACATTTTTGCCAAAATTTCATTTTAGTCAGGTTTATAGGCTTTAGAGTCAATTTCGATATGATTGATGACGCTTACAGGAGTACTATGCAAGCTATACAGGATGTAAAATCTGTAAAACTAGCGTGGCATTTCTCGATTCTGTAGCGATCTGCGAGGCGTGCAACGAAGAATTTTGATCCGATACGATTTCCATTACCGGTTACAATTAATTTCAAAGAACCCGGTCTGAGCGCTAATATTAAATGGAGGAAAAAAGTCGCTGTATCAGCGTCCCATCTACCCAGCGCTCGGCCAATCATGACTTATCATCTATCGAGATTAATTAAAAAATATCACGCTCCATCTCGCTCCGAATGCGCTACGATCTTTCTCTTTCTTTCTTTCCCTTTAGGACAGATTTTACAGGGGTTTTCTGAAAAGTTTACACACCAAATCTTAGCAGGAACGATAAACTAATAGGATTGCTCATCTTCATAAGACGTACGTTCGCCTCTTCCCGCGCTTCAGCTGACAGTTTTGACGTCATTGTAGTCCTTGTCATGATAGTGTGTATAATTGGTTGCCTATGGTAAACTTATAAAAATAACAGCTGAGAAATTTTGAGTTAATTATTTTGTTGATTTTAAATGTGAAAAAGATGTTTTTAAAGTTTTTAGAGCTACAGAGTGTATAAAATACGTTCATTTTGTGTTGTGGATTGTGACAAAGTGCTTACTAAGTGCCTACGATATTGTTTATTAATTATTTTAAAGCAAAATATGGAAATACTCTAAAAAGAATGCCTGCAAAAGGTGATTCTGGTAACTGCCCAAGTAGCATCTATCTGACTTCGAACTAAATCTGACCTGAAGCGACGTCAGACTTTGTGCAAATTTAGGTCGGGTGCTGGTGATACGACTGGTGACGTCGCTTTCCTATTAAAAGCGACGTCGTTGGATCCGAGTCGGTAAATCCAACGATCTGTCGACGTACAAAATAACAACGTACCATTTTTATTAATTTCCAACGTTGGCTTGCACGACGTACCTATACTTGAACTAGCCCGTCTACCCGTTGTCCAAATAGGATACGTCTCATTGATGATCCCTAAAGTAACGTCCAATTATATTTTGTTGTATTTTATGTTCATATTTTTAACCTAATTTACGTATCTCTATTTACGTCCGTAAATACAACCCATTAAGTAGCATTTGCGGCCTAATAAACATCATGAACATAACCTAATAAAAAGTTTTTGTAAACAAACTTAATTTTTTTTATTATGCCTAAAAAACACTACAAAGGCATTTAGACATTCATCTACATTTTACAGAAAGAGGTCGAGGCTTTTGCAAAATAATAATAGTAGTAGTGATGTCTTCCCTCCACCCACGAATGCTTTTTATCCGGAAGAGATGCTGCATTACACTGGTGCATCTTAATTTCATTTTTTAGCTTAGGAAACCAGCAGACCCCATCCTCCTCCTACATATGAGGTACTGGTTCCAATTCTTTTAAATTTTGTATATACTATCTTAAAAAAGTGGCTGCCCATTCTTTTAAAGAGAAAACAAAAACTAAAATATAGTTGCACAAATCCACAAATCACTGATACGCAAAGTGAGGTTACGTGGCGTACGTTGGGATTATATACGTCATAATACGATTGCCGGTCGTCCGGTTTGATGACTTCGGTCGTGTGAGACGACTAATGTTGGAGACCCGGTCGGAACTGGTATATTGGTAGTTCATATTAAGTCGGACACAGAAATCCGCCATTCTTAACAGGTATCCGATTGTCAGCCATTTTAAAATCGTTTTTTGTTTTTAAAATTTATATTCACATTCCGATTTCTAGTAGAATAATATTGATAAGGTTGAGTTTGGGGGGAACCACAGTACAGTTTTATGATTAAACCAGCTAGAAAATAATAAAAAATATTTTGCGAGATACTTTTTATAGATATTCTTATTTCATAAATCTACCTACTTTTGAAGGCGCTCGTTGTTTTCCGGAGTATTTTAATCAGATATATCAAAAAAGTGACTTCCGTTGACAAAACTGATGTCTGGATTAATGATTCAGAATTATTATAATATGAAATTAGGTAGGCACTTATAGTTCTATTCGAGGAGTGATTATGAATCCATTTGTAATTAGGTAGTTTGGTTAGGTTTTTATGTGACTAAAATCCAACGTAAAATGACGTTGGTAATTGGTAGAATTACATTCCCTATTAGGTCAGATACCGACGTCGAGGCGACCCGAATCTGTATTCCCCATTTAGGTGCAAATAAGGGTCGTCAGGCGGTCGAACCGACGTTGGTACCCGACATCGGGTTTATTGAACGCGACGTATACCCGACGTTAGATAACGTCCAAATGCTACTTGGGTGCTGTTCTTAAAAATGCATTACCCCAGTATTTAATACGATTTATACAGTTAATTTTCTATACTGCATACATATAAGGTAAAAGGTTTAAATAAATAAAAACTGTGATCACATCACGTTTAAAAATCACTGATATTAAAAAATCACAGTAACAAAAAATATCAGTGTGATTAAAAAATCACGATATCGCTCATCTCTATCACTGATGGGGACACAGGCATAGCAAGGACTTGACTTCATTCTAAAACCACAAAGCAACTGCTAACGTTCGGGAGGGAGATCTCTTGACAGGAGATATGGCTGTCTACGAAACATCCTGTCCTTGACAGGAGAAAGGGCTACCTGAACAAGCTCTACCTGCCCTATTGCAGAGGTTTACTTTACATTTACTATTGAATCTAATATCACGAGCTTATATCAACTTAGTCACTACTTAATTTACTACGAAATAACAGTTTTTGTCCCAGATTTTGTTGCAACCAAGCCAACGGGTGGTCCCGAGCCCGATACACTCGACAAATCATTCAATTTTCAATAAATTTAAACCATGCAATAACAACGAACGCATTACATAATTATTTTTTTCCACGTCATTGTTGCTCTTTCTTTGTCCCTCTCACTGTTACGCGTATTTTTCATCTCTCTTGGTAGTGAGGTAAAACAGCATGTCTCGACTAGCGAAAGGTTAAAAACGTTGCGCTTATTGCAACGGCTACTTGATTGCGTCCCCTGTCTGCTAATTTATTATTTCAAGTCGGCTCTTGTGGATTTCGAGGGCAGTACCAGATAGACTGGTACAGAATTGAAGTGGTCTGACATAAATAGCAGAGAAAAACTTGGTTCTGTATCCTTCAAGTAATACTGATTAAGGTACATAGCTGTCTCTCTTATAATATTTTATTTAGAGGTATCGGACATAACTTTTTCATCGTGTATTCGCTATTTAACTCAAAAAATTGTTATTCCCTCCATGTTTCCAGATCAGAGATATGGAGGAAGGAAAAAAAGACACTGTTAGATTGTATGGTAGGGGCCACCTTACAGATCTGTTGTGTTCCCCTTTCTTGAGTTGTAACTTAGCCAGTATTTGAGCCGGTTTTACAGAGTTTAGTTCTCCATCTCCGATATGAGTCGTACCTAAGTTTATGACACGAATGTTTGTCGAGGCGCACTCAGTGATGAGTTGTTCTGATGTTCCCCATTTTCCCCACAAAATCTGCATTAGACGTTATTTCTTGGCTTCAATCTATTGAGGTATTCATTGAGTTTTCTGACTTATTTCTAATAATGATTGATGTCCACTGCAAATCTCTCTCTCAGTGGCATTATAGAACAGAAACTCAACGAAAAATAATTGAAAAATAGCATATTAAAATCTAGAAATATATTGATATATACAGGGTCGGCTGTAATATATGGAAACGGTCAATTTTTACGTAAAATATACGAGGTACTGCAAAAAGATAAATACAAAAGTTATAGAATTTTTAAATATCTATTAGCAAGTAATAAATTTAAGTATACAGGTTCGGTCATAAAGTCGTGGCACATAAAAGTTTTATTTTTTAAATAGAACTATACCTGTATATTACTGCATATTTGAATTCTCCCTTCAATTCCAAGCAAAAATCGAAATACACACAATGTACCTCAAACCAACAGTTTCCGAGTTATGGACTTTTGAAAATATCACTTAAACAATTTGATTTAATTAATTTCTATATGTTCAGTTTCATTTAATGATGCCATTCTGCCGAAACTATGATACTTAATAATATTTGACATTAGTTCTCAAGTTAGCATTTTTTTGCGTTTAACATTTCAATTAATGTAAATTGTGTATCATGATTATTGCTTAAAATTGAAGGAAGAATTGAAATATGCAGTAATATACAGGGGTTTCGTTAAAAAAAATAAAGTTTGTTGTGCCACAACTTTATGACTGACCCTGTATACTTAAATTTACTAGTACCTAATAGGCATTTAGAAAACCTCTAATTTTTGTATTTAACTTTTTGCGATATCTTGTATATTTTACCTAATAATCGACCGTTTCCATACATTACAGCGACCCTGTATATGAAGAAAAATACCTGAATGAAAATGCAAATAAAACCGATTGTTTTGAGTCATCCTAACACAAAATTGGTATAGGAAATTCTTATTTCTAACCTACAAATATAATAAAATACGTTACGTAAGGTAGTAAAATAAGAAAAACCTTTTAAAGTATAATTAATTTCAAATTTCGAGTAGTTTATATTAATGATAAAGAACCAGGAGGCGTTTCTAATACCGAACTAGCGTTTCCCACGACACATTTTTTAATTATATACTTCGAAAAAATCTGGCGGCGAGTGTAAGGTTTTGGCTCTGGGCTGTCACGAATACCGAATTTGCAACAATATATCTAGCAATAGACGCAGACAAAGGTGTACAAAACTAATGTTAAAGCCTGGTGAATTATTTGTCTATTATTACCATAAATACCGCATAATTCATTTTGTAAAAGAAAACTATTTCGAAAACACATATTTTTTTCTTTATTACCTTATATCACTGGGTTTCTCAAATTTATGCACTCTCTAAAATAAAATATTTACATTCTTGGACTGAGTCCCTTTGTTTAATTAAATTGACAGCAGGGCCGTCCTGAGAGGTTGAGCAGAGGAGCAGTTGCTCCAGGCGGCCGTTTCTGTACAATAATTGTACTGAATTAGGTACATTACCAAATCAGTCAGTACTACATTTTGGAAAAATGGTCATTTTCGGTACGAAATTTCCAACAGTATAAATGCAACTATAGTAAACTGCTTCAGAATGAGAAACTCGACATCATTGAGTCCACAAAAGCTCTAAAAGCTATCGACGACTAGTTTGTCAAAATAAGGACTGACGACTATTTTAGAGAAATATTAGTGGATGCTGCAGAAGCGGGCAGAAGAGATGGAAATTGAAGCAGTTTTTACTAATGACATTGGAGCTCGTCTCAGAAAAAAACTAGACAGCTTTTGTATGAATCAGTGGATGAGCCAATTTTACTAGTAGGAAATCCACAGGAACGTTTAAAATTTTTCTTTGTTGTTCTGCATACAATTCATGAGGCTCTCCAGGAAAGGTTTGACATGTTAAAAGCTCACTCGGACTATTTTTCGTTTTTATACGACTTCACAGTTCTCAGGAATATCAACCGAGAGGAAATAACAAAGTATTGTATGGATCTTCATCCCTATTTAACGGACGGAGACAAACATGATGTTAGTGGGACGAGATTTTAGCTCTAATTGCTCTAATACTACCAGGTAATGCCGAAAACTTCAGTTGTCCAAAACAACACAAAACTTTCCAAACATTTACATCTCCATAATAACAATAATAGTGCCCATATACAGGCCCGGCAATGGATTTCTAGGCATAGGAATTACATGCATTGG
This sequence comes from Sitophilus oryzae, assembly GCF_002938485.1. Lineage (NCBI taxonomy): Eukaryota > Metazoa > Arthropoda > Insecta > Coleoptera > Curculionidae > Sitophilus > Sitophilus oryzae. The sequence goes on from NW_022146782.1 coordinate 2,907,604, forward strand.
AATGAAACGCCTATAAAAAGTCTATGCTTAAACAGAGATGGACAACAACTTCCCCGTTTCCACTTCCACTACGACTGTCTACTTAGACAAACTCCAATAAGATAACAAATTTTGGAAATTCCGCCACCTCCCATCCACTCATGATACCCATCTCCCTGCCCTTTATTTATCGCCATTATTTTATTTCCCTTCCCGCGCCTCCGCACCTCGCTATTCCGACTCCCGTCAGTTCATCACAGAGTTGCCAGGTCTACCGGTTTCGTCTGTAAGCTACCGATCTACCGATTTAAAGAAAAATCTAACGATATATTCAACTGCGTCTTTAGTTTTTATAGAAGCACTTTTAAAAAGCTGACTTATTTGACTAAAAATTAACTGCCGCGTTGGAATCTGTATAATCTGACTTTATTATTGCTTCATTAAATTTTATTTAGTAATAACACACATACAGGTCATCGTTCTGTCTAGTTGCAGAGTTACAGAGATATTCCCAAAAATCCTTATTACTCCTTATTAGGCGCGGTATTGGCGACATGCCCGAAGAAGTTGATATCTTTTGAAAAGATTTTATTTCATTCATCTACTAAAGTTAAACCCATATTTTCCCCCAAAAAATGTAAACAAAAAACAAAATTTAAGTTAAGAAACAACCTAAATTCGGACAAATATTTTAGTGATTTTCCCGTCAAAAAATATATTAATATGAAAAAAGAGTTGAGAGTTGCTACAGCTTTCCCATTGAAATGAAATTAATTTTAGATATCACTGATCAAAATTTGTACAAAGGTAAAAAGTGACTGCTACACTAATTTGTGACTGCTATCCCTACTTGTTATAGTTTTATATGTTTTTATTAATATATTAATATTATTTAATTCAATATTTTTTTTAATATTAAATAATATACCTAGCTATTTCTAATTCTTGTTATATTTATTATATTTGTATTTTATTTGAGTGATCTATTATTACGACACATAGGAATGCTAATTTTGGACTTAAATATTATATTTTATTTCGTTTCTGTACTTTTAATTTTTGTTGAAGATCTACCGAGAATTTTGTTCTCGTATGGAATTATAATCTAACAAACCCGGCAACCCTGTTCGTCTACTCCTTATAAAGTTTTTTTCGGCCTAATTCCTTTGTCACAGCCGCGGCTTTGTGAAGCGCCGCCGCCGACCGACTGTGTCGGGGCGACTGCTAGGAAGATCGTACAGTATTGCCATTTCATAGAATTGCACTTGCTATTTTAGAAATGATATCAAAGTTTTGCATGTTACTTTTCGTTTTAGAAAGAAGTTACGTGCCTAGAGAAAACATTCTTAAAATTGTTTCGTACTTTATTTAATATTTCATTAAGTAGGCAAGATAATGAGATTAGAAGATTTAGGATTTTGACAAGCCAACATAATTTCGATTTAATTGAATGGCAACACTGTCCGTCCTGTTTCAATTTTTTCGATTCTGTTCTATTAGTAGGCGGTAGCCCCTACACAAGCGTCTTAAAGACCCGCCCGGCGCCCCCTCTCGCAGGGGCTCTCTCGTCGTATCACTTCTATGATCACTTCCCCTATACGATGGTAGGGAAAAGACACTTTATCCGTCTCTGTTGCACTGCAGTGTATTTTGCAGCCTTACCATCTTTTTTTTCGCATTGAAAACTTCCTATTGCTAATATTCCTTTGCCAGTAGTGTATAGCGTTTGACGCCTTGGGAGTAGCAAGGTACAGCTTGCCATGCTAGAGCCGTTCGGTATACAAGGAAGGTAATGTGGCTAGCACTACGCTTCAACCGCCTATTATAACCTCAGGATTGTGAATCCAAGTACTCATCAGTACTCAGGCTGAGTCGACCTAGGTACCCAAATTATTTTTATTTTAATAAAAATAGTCGGCTGATAAAATGCCGGGCGTAGGATTCGAACACAATACCTGAAGATTCGTAGACGAGAGCCTGTACCTCTCATAAGTAATATATATGTATAATAATACAATCTCCATAAGAATCTTTTTAACGTCCATTTTCAGTGGCAACCGGAGAGAAGTTTTTCTACACTCAAAATAATTGAGAATTACCTGAGATCAAGTATGACACAAGAACGATTAAGCGGATTATCTTTAATATCTATTGAGCACGAAATAGCGAACAGTCTAAATATCGACGATTTTATTTCAGAGTTTGCCGAAAAAAAAAGAAGAAAAAAGTTTTGTCCATGTTAGGAATGTTAGTTTTGTCCATGTTAGGAATTTTGTTTCTCAGGATTATGTCTATGTATTTATTATGAATTTTGTTTTGGTAATAATTTATAATAATTTATATTACCTAGTTTTAGGTTTAGGTGTTAGTTTGGCTAATATTTTTTTTAATTCTTGTTAGGTACCATGTTTTCTTTTTCTTAATTCATAACTTTCATTAATTTTCATTTTTTTCATATAACTTTGAACATCTAACTATACAGAAGAGGCTTTATCACCAAAAATATTACCAAATACGAAAATAAGAAATTTCGATTTTTTTCATAATTTCCTAGATTGAATTTAAAAAATAATAGTATTCAAATCTATCCTATCGAGATATCCATCTGCCTTTTTTGTTTTACTTTTTTTCTCTATACCGTGTCTAATTTTATATCACGAAGATGGGACGTCCCGTGGAGATTGCTCCAGTATATCAGAAACCAGTTTTACCATCTTGCTTTTTGTAAGAGAAGAGTCTGATGACTTCGCTACAGAATCGCTCGTATTCGTTTATTTCATTCTTAGATTATAGCTTGCAATATATTTTAATACAAGATACGTTTACGAGATAATTTTTATTTCGCCCATGTATAATTTGTAATTTTCTTAAAATTTATATGAAGTTATAGATGCAGAGTAAAGTACAGTATAAATGCCTAATGAAGACTAGTCAGATTGCACGAAACATTTTACGCGGGATTGGTATAACTAACCTAAATTTATCCAACGACATTTCTTGAACTTCTCTTTCAAAATTTGGAAATAATGGCACATAAAGTGATAATTCTGTTAAATATAGTATAGTTTAATATGATTATTATAAAGATCTAAATTCGTTTTATTCTAAAAGAAAGCAAAGTTCCATAAAGAAATAGCCCTGTACACAGAATCGAATTACAAAGTATAATTAAATGCGATATTAATATTAAGATTTTAATATATTTTGTATTTAAAATTATGTTATTTTTAATTAAAATTTAAGAAATATGATTCAAGTTGTTTTCGTTTAAACATAATAAAATTTTGACATAAATAATTACTGTTTACAAAGACAATATGGGGTATTTTTATTAAAGCGTAAATTATTCAATATGCTTATGCTCATAGCTGACTAAACTTTGATCATTTTTTAATTTGCCTGGCCTCGATTCTCGATTTGGCATTTTGTAAAATGACTGCAAACAAGCAGTCCTTTTGCAGAAGTGTACAGAAAATATCATCATTGTTTAATAAGCTTAATTTTGATTAAGCTGTTTGTAAAGTGACTAAAAATAGATAGGCTTTTACACAAAAATTCCTTCTATTGTGTAAAAAAATTTGAATTAAAAAGTTACCTTTACCATTTTCAATAGAGTTAAAATTGATATCCCGCCCTCCCAAAAAAAAACAGCCGTCGAAAATATTTAGAATCGGGACCTTGTTCATTTTTTTTTCGCTGTCGATTCCACCGCCTAGCCCACTCTCTGCTCATTATGCTCAAATGATCTCCCCCTGCTTCTAATTAGTGACGTTTTTACGGTCAATTAATTTTCACGATCGGCTTTCACGCAACATGCACGACGACAAAATTAATAAAAGAGACAAAAAAGAAGAGGTGCTCCCAAAAAAGCAGAGCCAGATCCACTGCGCTATCTCTTGTGATGAAAAAAAAAACTTTTTTGGCTACCGATGTTTATCTCGAGGTTTAGGGATATCTTTTAGATAAAGAAGTATGGTAATAATGTATAAGTTGATAAAAGAATAATAAAATTTCATCTTTAAACACTTTTTTTCAAATAAATTCACTCTAAATTTGATATTCAGATCTTGATTTTATGTTAATGTTGAAGATAATGCTGATGATGGCATATTCCATCCACACATGAAGACATGGATGGCTGTTTGTACAGCCCTTGCTGTTTTAAACTTGATTTTTCTTGAATAAGTTGTAAAATTTAATTAGATAGGGTTTTGAGTATGAAGGGGTTTCTTAGCTTCGATCTACTGAGGTGTTCATTAAGGAGATCCTAAAGGATGTCTCCAACATTACGACATGCTATTTTCAAACCTTCTTTTTAACTTATGAAAACGTTCAATAGGTTTGTCTTTCCCGAGGACCTTACTTTGCGCATGCACATTAAAAGTTGCACGTATTTCCAAAATAATCACAATTTTATACGTTTAGAAAGTACAAATTATACATTGTTATATAAAATCATATGTCTTGTTTTTTGCGTTTTTAATTTAAAAATTGTATTAATTACTCTTTTATCGACAGCTTTTACTTTTAGTCTTGGGTCGAGATTTCCGTATGTAAGAGTACAATGCGTTTATAATGTACTGAACAAAGAGAGGACAGTAAACACGTTGCCAAACGTATGAAATAAACCCAGAAAATGTGCACATCGCTAAGAGACGTGGAAGGGGATATAGCAGATTTGTCGCAGTTGACCGGTCGACCCAATCAATACCTCTGTCAGTACTTAAAGTTCCAGGGAAAGGTGTACGTCATGCGTTCAGCTTCACGATTTAATTACGTCTCGTGATACTTAATTTGTTTATTTATTAACGAGTCGTTGTAAGTTTTCCTATAGCTTGAATTTTTTTAAGTGCCAGCCAGAAACACTTGCATTTTTGGTAAAAATAAGTGGAATTGAGTGGGTGTTCGATAGTGGTCGCGCTATTAGAAATATGAATTCAAAAATCGATATCTCGAAATCTATTAGAAATAATAGATTGTAGTTTTTTCAAGAACCTTGTTAATATTTCTGCTGTATTTTCTTTCTAGACAGTACACGATTGCTGAAAATTGCTATGCTCTAAAAGTAAATGGATGGATTGTTTAAAATTTTTGAATGGAAAAAACAACCTTATCGAATTTTTCTTATGTAAACATATTGTAAAATATCCGATCTTGAAAATAAAAAAAAAGTTTCAATATCTAAAGTGGTTCTTGAGTTTTGTGTTAAAAAGTTTTGAGTTTTTAAATTATCGCGATTACTGACGTTTTCTCGTTATAAAAAAAATAACACACGCCCTAACAATATCCTTATAATTCCATTTCAGATGCTCAGAAACATGTCTAATGATTTTATCTAGTAATCTCTTGAAAAAAAAAATAAAAATAAGCGGTTTGTGATCGTGATTTTACTTTACTTGATAGGGAGAGGCGTATCGGCAACGCCGCAACAGCACACCGTCGCGCATCGCCTCTGTCGGTCGCATTTCTCTCACTCCGACTTAATAAGATCCCTATGCGATTTACTTCCACACATGTAAATGCCGACCCAAAAGTAACAGTTGCCAGCACGGTATATAGCCAAGGATGCAAGTGTGTTCAGTGAGAAGTTAATTTTAAGTTTGAGCAATTATATTTCTATTTTTTTACGTTGGACTTTCTAAATACTCGTAAAAATGACTAGAAAGTGTTTAGTGTGTGAAAGTTCTAATATAAAGGTCTCCGAATTATCTTTTCATAGGCAAGTAAAGTATTCAGTTGTTCTTTTATTTATATTAAGCTACATGCATACTCTGGTTAGATTTCCTAAGAATATTGATATTCGTACGGAGTGACTAAATGTATTTTTTATCTATATAATTTAATTTTTGCGACAGTTTGTAACGTTTTTAGTTCGTTACATGTCTTTTTTATATATGATATATATGATGTCTGGCGTATCGTCATCGGATTCCGTATCGTTCAGGCCTGATAATTTATTTGGCACGCTTGGCATGATTTTTACGTTCCCTAGTCGCCAACCCTGCTATCGTTTCACTGTTCTGTGGAGGCGCGCGCTGTCAACATCGCTTCTGTCAACTCTCCGCGCTTAACCTCACTTTTGCAAATCCCGGCTTTTAGAAATGGTGATTATTTAAATCTTGCTGTATAATCTGAATCAGCTGCTATTTCGAAGTTACAGGTAAAGATGAGATATTATCTTTTTTGATTCGTTATTATTACTGCGTATTTTTAGGGTAGAGTTTTGGATTGACATTTGTATTTTGCTGGCACATTGGCGTTCTTTTGCTTTTGTCCTCCAGAATGTTACATGGAAGAAAGGACAGTTTCTTTATTTATTATTGAGCCCTCGGAAGTATTTCGAGGTAGGTTCATTTTGTTTATTAGACCTTGTTTGATTTTAAACAAGAGTTTCGTATTTTTAAGGTCCAAGGTACGGACTATTCACAAGATACGGGCATTATCCAAGGTCCTAGTAATAGGTACGGGTAGTGTTCCCCTGTACCGTTGTCTTATGGACGGACTGTGTCCAAGGTTATGGTCCAAGCTTATGGCCCAGGTTACGGACATTATCCAAGGTCCTAGTAGTGTTCCAAGGTACGGGTAGTGTCCCCATATTGCCACAGTATGGATACAGCGTAAGCCCCATGCTGCTTCGCTCCCATTTCTAAGCCTAGTAGCTACAGCTGTATTGATTCATGGTGTCCTCATTCTGGCCCCTTTTTTGTTGTTTTGGCCAACAGGATCGCCGACAGACAGTACAGAGATATGAGCCTACCTCACGCTGCTACTCTTCGAAACAGGATTGCCTCAAGAACTGCTATGTGTAGATTTAGGTTCTGGTTTTCAGTCGATTTTCAGTCTTAACTTAATAACGTACATTTTAAATAATATCGTACAGACTATATTTAGTGGTTAGATTATTAAGAACATTTATGTCGATTTAGTAATTACAATATGATTTAGATTTTAGATTTCATTACATTACGCCTTGTAATAGTATTACTTTTTTATAGATATTATTGCACTAACATCATATAAAGTATATCAAATTAATTAAAGTAATGCTACATTTCATATATTCTCTTAAACGTTACATGTCTTGTATTTTATCATAGTTGTTTTCATAGATATTTAGTACAATTCTTAACACCACTTTCGTTGACATATAACCATCTATAATAATTATTAAAATTGTACAATGCTATTTACCATCACAGTCCATCATGAATAAATATAGTCATTAGTTTTAAGTAATATACAACTGTGTTTTCTTTCTCTGTACATGCCTGGCGCCCAATATCTGTATTTTTTTGTTTATTGTTATTAATTAGTTCTTTCCAGTGAAATACCTTATCCACGACTGCCCTCCGATGAAAAGCTGCCGTTCGCAGTGGTAATGTTTATAAAAAAACGCTACAGGTTAACATTCAATTTATTGTTCAAATATAAGCATTTTACAAATTAAATTTTTTAAATTAATGTTCAAATTTGGCGCGCGGATGATAGGTCCTCGACAAGGATAGATAGAGTAGAAGCACCATGTGTGCAACAAAAAAAGAAGATAAATGGAAGTCGTTGATATGTTTGCGATAGTTTCCATAGTGATTTAGAGGAGATAGTGTCCTTTTAAAAACCCCGTGACAATCAAGTGTCTTGTTCTTATTAGGGGTCATAAATGGGGTCATAATAAGTCTTTAAAAAACTATATCAAAAAATAAAATCTTCAAAAATCGTTGTAAATACTTTAACGGTTAACCTGGCTTGGTTATTTTTAATAATCAGTAAGTTTTTGTTGTTCTCTTTAAAAATTTAGTAATATAACAAAAACCAACTTATTTTCCGTCTCTAACCCTTTTTTCCTTGTGTTGATTATGAAATTTGATATGGTCGTTCGAGCGTGAAGCATCGTTTTGAAGCATGTGGGTTACAAGCAGTAAAATTTAACGAGTTTTGTAGTACAGGCCGGGCATATTAGCACAGTACAACCATTACAGCACGTTTTACATTTTAAATGAGCAAACAAAAAGTTGTAGGTAATCATCAGGTGGATGATTTTCATCCTGTTGTGAATTAATTTTTTCCTATTTAATGGTTTGGTTTGGCCTAGATGCTAAGACAAATTCTAAATAAATACTGATTTGAATTAAAAAATAGTTGTATTCACTCAGTCAAACCAGAGATATGGAAGTGGGAGAATGAGCTTCGACGAGTGCGCATCCAAATTTTTGTCGACGGCAAGATGGCAGACATCTTCCAGGTCTCGCTGTCACTTCCCCTCTTTAATTGACATCTGTTTGTTTTGTTTTTTTTTCCTTTGTGATGTTATCTAGTTAACATTTATTATTATCTCAATTATTCTAAACACTAATTCAAAAAGGCTTGTATATTCTATAGTCATTCTAAGAAAGCTAATACGCCGGGAAAAATGATTAGTTTTCATGTGTAAGTTTATACAACATAATCGTGTTTACAGATGATCCAAAACTGTTTATTTTTAGTTTTCCTAAAGGCGATTTGTAAAAATCGTGATTGTAATTGGGAATGGTCAAAAATAAGTGTATGATGTGGCCATTTAAAGAGGATGTTTTTATTACGTGTGGAGGAAGAAGATACTTGGAATCAATGTTCGTGGTTCTGTAAAACAGTGCACTCTTATAGTGTCCATGAAAGCACAAGTTCAAGTGACCAGAAATATATCAAATAAGATTGGTCCTTACTTGACAAGAAGATTATTTGGAGGAAAAGAAAACATAAGATAGGGTATTTTAATCGAACAGCGAAAATTTAACATTTTTATTGTAAAGTTTGTTGTAGGTAGTTGTAGTTTTGTGCTAAATATTTCTAACATTAGCAGCGGCTGTGTTCAGAGTGTCAAGAGGAGGAGAATTCAGTTAATTAGATTTATGCACAGTTACAGGTATGAAGGCTTTTTCAAACATAGTATCGAGTTCTATAGTCAACATTTTTAGTATTCCTACAACTGTAAAAACAAGGAACATTGGACTGGAAAAATGGCAAGATTTATATAGAAAGAAAGGGTATTATGCCAATAAGAAAATTAAATCTGTAGGCAGAAGTTTCTTATTTAAAAACTGTTATGGGGCATATATTAATTTGTATCTGTGCCACAAATCACTGAGAAAAATCATATAATATTCATAATTGTTAACGAGATGATATTTAAAAAGTGTTAAAAATGAGACTATTAGTCATGAAGCTTACAATGTTACTTTCTTTCAATATTACACTTTTATTCTTGTAAAATCTATGATGAAGTTCAAAAGCATTTTGCAATAGCCTTAAATTGTGAGCCAGGATTTATAGCAAAGGTATTTGATGCAATGAAACTTAATCAGTACCTTCCAGTATGTATTTTAGTAAGGGGATTGTCAATCCCATGTTTTTAAATAGATAAAATACAGGCCAAAGTTGACAATATTACAGTGAAAAAATACAACAATATTACAGTACAAAATAAATGATTTTTTCTAGTATTAAGACAAACCCATAATGTGTTTTACAAACTTACCGGTAACAGTTTTTTTTATAATAAAATATTTAGGAATTATTTGGGTTGTTTATCAATATATTAATGACTTGAATTTTGACAAATTGAATTTGTATCAAAATAATTTTACGAAATATAAAATTGATGTTCTATTACAAGATTGAGTTCTTATTGTCGACAAAAACCAGGATAAATACTAATAATAATACCCTTAATAAAATCAATGATGTTTATGTATTATGAAAATATTTGTTAGAGGACAGGCGATCATAAAACTCTCTTCTTACATTCGCTAGTTGGTAAACTGAAGTTCTATTGCATTCGGCAGAAATGACATTTTTTAACTCGTCTAGATTTGGGTATTTTTTATCCTTGTATATCCTGTTTTTTAAATGGCCCCAGAGAAAGAAATCATTTGGCGAAATATCAGGAGACCTTGCTGGCCAATTTACTGTATGATTTAGGCCAATAACGTTTCCGGTAAAACTATTGCCTGAGTATTCCTGAACAGCCAGGGTACTATGTGCCGGGCAGCCATCCATTTGGTACCAAACTTGATTTTCTCTAACGGCATCATGTAAAGCAGGTAAAATATGATTTTCGGGTAGTTCCAAATAATATTCTGCATTTAAATTTCGCGTAAGGAATAATGGCCCGATAATATTGTGTCCGAATATCCCTGCCCAAGCATTTACTTTCTGTGGATATTGCGTCCTTGTTTCAACAAACCTGTGTTGGTTTTCTTTGTTCCGATATCGATAATTTTGAACATTGGATTCATTATTTAAGGTTGCGCGTTTACCTTAAATAATCAGTCAGTGAAACATATGTTTTTTAAAAATTCCCTATCCGTGTTTGCTCTTTCCATCATATCAAAACAAAACGCCTGCCGCCGTGTTTCGTCCCCATCTCGTAGCTCTTGGTTCTTTTCATATTTGAAGGAATAGTATTTATGTCGTTTCAAAATTCGAAACGCTGTAGTGTGATCTATTCCTATTTCCCTCAAGTTTCCTTGTGCTGATCTTTCCATCGTTCTCTTCCACGCACAATAACACTTCCAAGTCAGTATCATTTCTTGCATCTTCTCTTTGTTCCTGCCTTGCTTCACATCTGCAGTTATTTATTAGGGTACCTTTGGTCTCAAATCTCTGGATATTCCTTGCGATTGTAGATTTTCCAGGTATCGGTCTATTCGGATACAGAGCAGCAAACATGTCCGAGACCTTTTGATATTTCCTTGATAATACCATTTAATCATCAATACTTTTTCTTCGGTAGTGTAATTCATGGCTAATATTTTCGATGTAGGTATGAGTTTTTAATAATAATAATAAAGCACTAAATAGATAAATTTCTGAAATGACAACTTCATTTGACAGTTATCTTTTACCTTGACTGGTGCTCATAAATAAATACAGGGCCATAAGAAAGGAGAAATATTTAAAAAGAAATCGGCGATAACTCGTAATGGGCCAATCAAAATTATCTAAAGTTATTCTTTTGAATGTGGGTTTTAGTGCTCTTTAATAATCCTAAATAGAATTATTCTCTAAAATAATTAGGGAAGCCAATAATTGACCCCACTAAAATTTACATGGGATTTCCTATGTCCCGCTCGACGGTATACAAGGGTATAGTATAGTAAAAAATAGCGGTATTGCGAACATTTTCTGCATCGAGGTAATATGTATCGAATCCGATCCTGCAGCGGGCAGGAATTTTATCGTTGGGAATCAGTCGTGCGTCAAAATAACTGGTAGAGCGACTTTTGCCGATGGACGGCTATCTGTGGTTCGATCGCCTGTGCAGGTATCCTGCTCGGACAGTTAGGAGTAATTAGCAGGAAAGGCACTAATGGAGGGCAAAGCAGAGAGATACCAGCGAGACGGCAACGGAGCAGATATAAACCCAGATCAAATTAATATGGCTACATTTATATATTAAATAAATTCATGTCTGTAAAAAGGAAGCAAAGATATTCTGTATACGCGATTGAATTTTTGAAACCAGTGAGTTATTTACGCGTTTCGATTGATATTGTGAGGGGAAAATTTACTATGAGTGTCTGTATAACCAGGTCTGCATAATATCGTAGTCTCATAATGTATTTCGTCTTTTTATGAAGGTCCTAGGTCACTTCGTGAAACGTCGCGTCGCGTCGGTTAGGGTAGGAGTTTAGTTATGTTATTAGGTTAGTTTATTTCATGAATTGACTAGGATCTTCATAAAAAGACGGAATACACTACGAGACTCCGACATATACATGAATCACTTGGTATAATGAACGAAAGAAATATAAAAACATGGAGGCTCCAAATTCGAATTAATTAATTCTGCATCCGCACTAATTTACTGGCAAATTATACCAAAGATTCGGAATAAATTCCAAATAAAATTAAAGTCATTTCGCTTCTGTTGATTTCGAGCTGCTTTTAATTTAATAATGAGCGTTGCCGAAATGCGGGCCTATAAAAAATAACGCGTCCACTTTTTTAACGTTCTCTCTCCCCGGTGCTCGGTTTTTTCTCTCGATTTTACTTTTTGGGTTTTTAATTAGCCGCGCTCGTTTAAAGGAGGTAAATTACGATGTGCCGAGGACCCAGTATGTATTAATTAAAACAGAGTAAACGGTTTGCCCAGTAAATGGAATCGACGAGATTCTTGGAATTCTCATTTTTTTTCATCAAAAATGAAACCAGATTTCTTTATTCTTGGAAAGGATGAATCTTGGAATAATTGTACTGAATACTGAAAAAAATATAAGTTATTTTACAAAAAAATATTGAGTAAATGTTGAATTGAGTAAAACAGTTTATTAATATTAAATGATTATTACTAAACGATATTATTTTCATAATGAGTTTTGTTAGTTTAAAAATTAAATTTAAATCAGAAATACAATCTTTTAGTAAAATTGCATGTCTAGAAACTTCTGTGAATTTACCATATTATATTTAGCAAAAACTGACGTAAATGATTAAAAACGTAGTTAGGGGAAAGACGAAAAAACATTTTAATCTAAGCAGTTTCTTGAACAGGATGGGACTTTCAATGCATAGGTGATTAGTGTTTTTATAATTTAAGGGTAAGTATATTATACTAATAATTATTTTTATAAGAATTTTCTGTAAATATAAAGCCAGCTCTCTTAGAAAACACAATCTGCATTTATTATAATTATTTGCATTTTGATTTTAGCGAATTTTTTATGTAAACATAATTGTTCCATGATCTCTCCATATCCACATATCTCTAAATATTATTTATTCTTTCAGACTGTGTTTCAGAGGACAAATTTAATAGAGGACTCTATACATCTATAATCTTTAAGTTGAGTAACTTTTTTCTTGAATGTTTTTTTTTATTTTGTATCTATTGGCAATTTTGTTCCCATTTTTGTTAGGCGCAGAATTCCAGTAAGGTTCTTCTAGACAAGGAGAGATGCAATGAGTATCTTACATACATAAGTTCTGTTTTGTGACTTTTTATTAACCTTTATAATAAATGTTATAATTATTATAAATACGTGTTTTATTAAATTTATTAATATTTACTAACGCTTTCTGAATTCACAAAAGTAATTAATTGTAAATTCACTATAATAAAATGTTCTAATTTGTTGTTACTTTATTATAGTAATATTACAAGAAGTTGACAATTCTAAAAGATAAATGTACAATGAATAAGTAAATTTACTATGAGATACTCATTTTTTAAATAAATTAACTAACAATAATGGTGAATATTAAGATATATTATAGCATATTTACATACCTGCCACAAATTAGCCATACAGCGATTTTACAAACGAATTGAAAAACTAAAGGACGGATAGTAAATTTACTACAATAATCTATGGCAAGAAATAACCCTTAATATTGTTATTAAATTCACTAATTAATTTTTTCAGTTTAGAATTATATTTTTTTTTTTTTTTAAATTTCCATTTCAAGATAAAAGTAATTTGACATACCCACAGTCAATTTTAGATAATCTATAAGTCGAAATGCACTTTTTTATAAAGTAAAACAAAAGGACAAGAGAAAAATATATAAACCTACACGCATCCTAGCGATAAAACATCATTAAGGTCCGAGAACAGCGAAGTTCTTTCCTTTTTAACGATACAATTCGTATAGATTAGAGTTAAAAGCTCTAAAAATATTAATCACCCGGCCGGACAATAGGACAGACCTGGCTAGTCTGACAGGCAGCCTTTCCTTTTGATGCCCGTGTGTTGTGGACCGTTCGGGTAGTACCTTGGTCAGTGGCGTAGACCATTCACGCGTCCGTATTTATTTATATCTTTAAAATTATTTTTTGAATTCTACCTGCTGTAAAACGTACAGGGTCCTGCAATAATGCGTCGGGCATCTGTATAGCAGATATCATATTATATAAAAAATAATAATAAAGTATGTACTATGAACCCAATCGTATTTGTGTACTACCAGTCCTGACCTACGCAGAACACTTAAAACGGACATCATAAGGAAACTAAGGAACGATATAAATAAATAAAAAATATAACGTCTTTTGAGAACGTGTGTACTCATAACCCTGAAGATAAAAACATATTTAATAATATCTTAGTATTATGAAAAGTGATCAGAAAGAAAGCCCAAAATGCAATACCTACGTATTTCTTTAAAAAAATCATCAAATATTTTCCTAAAATAGACTCTAGTTTTTAGGGTTCCGTACCCAAAGGGTAAAAACGGGAACCCTATTACTAAGACTTCGCTGTCCGTCCGTCCGTCTGTCACAAAGATCAATCTTATGAACCGTTATATAGTCTATAAAATGAATAACTTTGAATTTTGACCGTTATTTTTTACCAACATGGTAAATATAAAATCCCTCTGTCAAAAAAGTTACTGATATTCTTTAAATTGAGTGCCTGAACGAATCAGATAGGTAACTCTTTTTACTTTCGTAAAATAGAAAAGGAAAATAATAAAACAAGTGACAGTTCTTCCTCTTCTTGCAAAAATCAACACGAAATGTCATAATTGTCAAAAGTAAAATGTCATCAGCTTTTGACATTTCTAAATATCAGACCAATGCCGTCTCTAATAGAACAGCCTCGGGAGACATTTATGACGTCACGCTAGTTAGATACTACGGATTAATAAATATGTTGTAGAATACATGGAAAACATAATTATTCCTCTATTTTTGGTTTGTATTTTAAAAATGATATTCTTTACATGAAATATACATAATATACATTTAATAAATACAATATATATACCTATTTATAGTAATACATACTTTGGCAAATAAACTAGGAACCATACAAATGCAGCAAATGTTTTACAATATACAAATATGTGGTCATCTTTTGACAAGTTTATATTAATATATTAATTGCAGTAAAAAATTATGTGGTGTTAGGTTAGGTTGTGAATATTTTATATGTTAATTTTCGACACAATTTTTTTCATATGCACAACACTGATGAAGGCTATAATGTTAGCCGAAACGTTCTTTTTTTAAACCAAATAAAAAATAATGAAAAACCCAATGAAAACTTAATCAGCGTTTTTCCCGGCCCTAAAGCTCAAGAAATAAAAATTTTAGAATAATTTTCCATATAAAATCAGCCATCTTTATTTCATAGCCTTCGCTGACGCCTTTTTTTCTATGATATTGTATTATTTGCAAATATAATTTTTCGAACATTGATACTTGCAAAATATACATATAAATTTTCTGACTGCAAATAATAATACATCACTATTAGTAGATATTGAATGTTTTTTTGTTAAATTAGATCGATTTTCAAACCCCAAAATTTAAAATATATTTTACATTTTACCCATTATCTTATGTACCTATTCATTATTTGTATATTGTAAAACATTTGCTGCATTTGTATGGTTCATAGTTTATTTGCCAAAGTATTTATTTCTATAAATAGGTATATGTATTGTATTTATTAACTTTATATTATGTATATTTCATGTAAACTATATCATTTTTAAAATACAAATCATACGAGGAATAATTATGTTTACCATGTATTCTACAACATATTTATTAATCCGTAGTATCTAACTAGCGTGACGTCATAAATCTCGCTTCGTGGCTGTTCTATTAGAGACGGCATTACGTCAGCATGGCCGCAAGTTGCTAACCTAATAAAATTAACACTAGAAAAGCCCGCGGGAACTGTCAAATTCAAAGTTATTCGTTTCACAGACTATAGCTAGACAGTTGAAATTTTCACAGATAATATATCTATGTTGCCGCTATAAGAAGAAATACTAAAAACAGAATTAAATAAATGTTTATAAATAAAAAAGTACTTCCACTAAACATTATCTTTTAAGTAAGAATTTTACATAGAATCTTTCAAGTCCTCGGTGGCCGCGTGATCAAAGAGTTAGTTACTTTACGCTGCTATGACGTTGGAGCCGTAGTAAGGCAAGTTCGAATCCTAGTCAAGGCGACTTTTTTTAATCGTTTTTTTTTTAATTTTTACATATTTTTACATATTTATTTTTACTTTTTACATATTTATTATTGATTAATACAATTTTTAGTAATGTGTTTCTTCATTTTTGACGTTTGTCGTTTGAACGCTGTAACTTCTAGTATATTATTTAATCTAAGGTTTTAGTATTAGCCTCATAATATAAGACATAAAGTTCCATAGTTAGTACGCCACTGGGAGTAAAATTAAGGTAGACAGCCCAACACACCTACTAAAATACGATCGTGGCCAGCACATACTAGAAGAGAGAAAGAAGAGAAGTTGGTATTCGAGACGTGTTTCGGTAAAAGGAAGATTTTATCTTAAATCCCTCGACAAACGACCCCCTTTGGATCTTGGCTCTTTCTTTTTTTCCAAACTTCCATTAAGAGTTGGTGAGATGTCCTTTGGGCACCCGTTGGGAGGCTTAATAATTTTATACAGCTTTTTCTTCGTTAAAATTAATAATAGTTTATTGCATACCGAGTAGAGAAATGTTATTGTTGTAAAGAGATTAACTAAATTTCGAGATAGTAATAAAAAAAAGTATCCTTCGAGGTTTGGATACAGGGTGGTCCGAACTGTATTCCGGAAACTTCGCTAGCATATTCTGCAAATAAAAATAAGTAAAAAAGTTCGTATAAATGTATGTCCTAAAATGCTTAGTTTCGGAGATACAGAGTGTAGAATTTTCCTTTTTATTACGATTTTTTCCAAATAATTTCTGAAGTAACATCAATATTTGGCTGAAAATTGGTGTCTGGAAGTTTTTTGACATGAGAAATTTGATTTTGATGTCAATATGACTCCTATTTGTAGGTGGCGCCACCTACATGTGTTTTAACGGTTTTAAAGTAAATAACTTTTCGTCCGTACCTGTATAAAACTTCTGAGTAAAAAAATATACATTTCCGTGACTATCTACGTAAAAAATGTGTCTTGGTAAAAATCGCTACGAGTAATGGTTCTCGAGATATTTAGAACGGAAATAGTCAATACATGTCATTATTGACAAACTGAAATAATAAATTTGGATTTTTTTTAATTAATCATAAATTTTTCTTCGAAAAAATGACAATTTTTTAAAACATTTTCTGTTGAACTTTTAGCACAAAAATATTTCAAACTTATGATTTCCATTTAATAAATATTCCGTCAGTTTGTTTAATTTATGTCAATGATGACAGGTATTCATAATTTTGATTCCAAATATCTCGAAAACCATTACTCGTAGCGATTTTTACAAAGAGACCTTTTTTAGGTAAAAAACGTCGTAAATGTATATTTTTTTACTAAGTAGTTTTATACAGATGTGGACTAAAAGTTATTACTCTTCAAACCAGTTAAAACATACGTAGGTGGCGCCCTCTACAAGTAGGAGTTTTATTGACCTCAAAATCAAATTTCTCATGTCAAAAAACTCCCAGGCACCAATTTTTATCGAAATATTGACGTTACTTCAGAAATTATTTGGAAAAAATCGAAATAAAAATGAAACTTCTACACCCTGTATCTCCGAAACTAAGAATTTTAGGACATTCATTTATACGAACTCTTTTACTTACTTTTATCTGCAGAATATGCTGTCGAAGTTTCCGGAATACAGTTAGGACCACCCTGTATATTATCGATCTCTTCCTGATCGATAGCTTTCTAAATCGATATATAATACCGACATTATTAAAAAAAAATCGTGCATCCCTAATATTCGTACGATTCGGGCTTTAAAAAACAACAAACATAATAGTCTGTGGGTGATTTTTTTTCGGTACTTATTTGAGACAAATCTCCGACTAGCAAAACATCGACAAGAAATTAGTCTAAATCGTTTTACAACAGTGCTCTTGTCCGTGGGCAGTGGTACTGTGGTCGATTTTTTCACTGTATTTAGCCTACACACTAGTCGACCGCAGTAATACAACGCTATCCGTAGGATAGTTCTATAATACGTACGATGATGCATTGTGGCCTAAGTGTAAATGGTACTACACCTGGACGGGAGGTCAACAACTTCTTCTCATCGGACAGATCGGTCCGTTCAAAGGCTTCATCCGAAGTAGGGATGTGCAAAAATATCGATGTTTTATAATATCGATATTTTTTTTTAAATCGGTGTTAAAAACCGATGGGCAGATCGGTCCGTTTCTGTCAAAGGCTTTATTCGAAACTAGAAATGTGCAAAAAGATCGATATTTCAAAATATCGATATTAAAATTATCGATATCGATATTTTTGAAATTTAGTATTGAAAGACATTGAAAGTATTGAAAAGAAACCACGAAAGTAAAAATTTATCGATATATCCAAAGATCGATTTTAATATCAACATCGATATTTTTCGAAAATCTATTTTTATGACAGATCGGTTTATTCAAAGTTTTTTTTCGTCCCAACTAGGAATGTAAAAAATTATCGATATTTCCAAATATCGATATCGATATTTTTGAATATCATTTATTTTTAAAACATTTTCAATTTTGAAGCTTCTCGAAAATATGTAATAATATATACTTCTATTTTATTCAACAATGTCAAAAATTATAATTTTCATGTCACCCATAAAAAATTTAGTGGTAGGCCATGAACAACAATGTTGTCTCTTATCGTTTAAATTTTTTTCAATGCATGAAAATGTAATCGATATTTTTTGATAGTTCCAATATCGATATTTTTCTCTTAAAATATACATATCTACTCCTAATTCGTAGGCAAAATTCTGTTAGTAAACAAATTAGAATATTGAACAGATTAAAGAGTTTTTTTTTTAATTTTAAGCCACAACAATTTACTTCTAAAGTCAGTGTATTCTGTATAGAAGTTAAGTGTTATTAGCATTATTATTATCATAATTTTTGTATTAAAAAAAATAATTGTTACCAAGTTCTGTTAAAATATCATTACATATAATAATAATAAATACTGAAGTTTTCATGAGAACGAAAAATAAGATCAAATAATTTACGAAAAAAATTATATTGACTCAAAGGAAAACAAATAAAAAATTGTGTTCCTATTTCAAACTGCTCTGACCAACCCAAACGATTAATACAAGCCCCATTCAAAACCAGTTCTGTGATATCCCAGAAGTATCAACTTATATCTGAATTCTTCCATTTCAAAATGAGGATCTATTTCTTTCTTTGACAAATATTAATAATGTTTGTCTTCGAAAGAGATCTCTCTAAAAAACGAAACAGTTAGAACGAAAGAACTCTGAACAAGACTGATCGAAATGACTAACAATTAAATAAAAATAATAATATAATTAAAATAAAATAAGACTAACCTGTGATCCCTTAGGTGATCTTGACGTCTGAAGGCCTTACCACAAATGTCACAGCTGTAAGGCCTCTCATCCGTGTGAGTTCTTTCGTGGATCAACAGGTTGTAGCTTTTGGTGAACTGTCTGTTACAGAATTTACAGATGAACTGTTTCTTAGGTCTGGAAGCCCTTCCTGGAGCCCTTAGAAGTCTTCGATCTAAATGAGCATGCATTTGAGGTGGTCCTAGAGCGAAAAAACATTGTTATAACAAGGGACTGATCTATTGCAATGCGAAACCTTAAGTCAACCTATGATCAAGTGAATACCAATTACAATATATTATACGGGTACACCTACCTGGTGGAAATAGAGCACCACCTCCAGGAAAGGTAAAGCTACCAGCATTGGCAGGGCTGCTAGGAAGAAACCCAGGATAACCGTGAGGTTGCTGGTTGCCGGAAGGTTCCAACAGAGCACCCGGTGGTCCGGGTCGATGAGGTAACATCAGCGCAGCCGCGTGAGCAGCTGCGGCTACACAAGCGGCTTCCTCTCGAAGCTGCAGCTCCTTCCTTTTATCGGCCATCATAGCCATCAGTTCAAAGGACGAAGTGGATTTCCTCAAAGGCGTTGAACCTGTAAATGTGAGGATTTATATTGTCCGATTTTTTTTAAATGGATCAATATTTTCTTTATGTTTACCTTCACTATTTTTATTTCCTTCGCCACTTCGTTCCCTGTTCTCCAGCCCTAACAAGGGATGGATCTCACCAGGATACAACATGGGATGAGGCATATTTCTTGAAGGTACCACAGGTACAAATGCTGAGCTTTCTCTATGATGACTCATGCTTGTCGACAGCGAAACCTACGATAACGTGGAACAAACCAAAAATTTTAAATAGTTTCTGTCGGTATCGGTATGGAGGATAGAAGTATATAGAGTGTCTCAAAATTGGCCTGCGATAGTCTACCAATATATTTGGTAGCTTTAAACTCAAAGAATTACTGCTATGCATAAAAATAATCAATGTTATAAAAAAAATTCGTGTACATGACATAGAGTCGTCATTCAGTAATTAACGAGCATTTAAAATAAAAGCTTATATAAAATAAATAAAAGGTCCAAATATTGTTTATTTTGACTTTATTAGAAATTCAAATTTTTCAAGACTTTTTTGCTTACATCTAGTATTGTACTCGTACGACCAAAATGGACTATATTTTCTTATTTTACGCGTTTTAGTTAGTTATCAGTGTTCTCGTGAAAAACGGAGAATAGACCAAAATCGCCAATTTTCATGACCATATGTATGGAAAAAACTCGAAAAATTGTCTATTTTTGGCTATTTTTTAGTCGTTTTCAGAGCGCTTGGAAAAACAATATTATACATTGTGATAAAATTATGAAAATTGGATTTGTAGCAAATTCTATGTACTTTTTGAATCTATAAACCTCTAAAAGCATTAATGCTTTGGTTTTATCAGATAGTTGACATAGTACCGTAACCTTACGACCAAAATGAACTATTTTTTTCTTATTTTGTACCTTTTAGTTAGTTAATTTTTTTTTGTTTAATTTACAAGGCAACGGTACGACCAATAATGACATACACTGCAGAAACTCGACCTGATACAGCGAAAACTAAACAACTACTAGAAACAACCGAAATGAGAGTACTACGCAGAATAGCTGGAAAGACGCTTCTGGACAGGGAGAGAAATGAAAGCATAAGAAGAGCGTGCAAGGTGGAAAATGTAAATGAGTGGGTACTCAGCAGAAAGGAAGAATGGAACGAGCATATCAGCAGAATGGACAACAGAAGGATAGTGAGAGTTGCACGCGCAAATCACCGCTAGGTAGCAGAAGCTTAGGACGTCCACGAAAACGATGGAGCAACAACTTGTCAGTCTGACCGGTAGAGACGACGAAGCCAAACAGGCGATTCGCCTAGTATGAAGAAGGAAGAAGAAGTTAGTTAATAACACTATTTTCATGAAAATCGGTGACCAAAATCATCAATTTTCATAATGGAAAAAAAGTCGAAAAATAGTCTATTCTTGGCTATTTTTACCCGTTTTCAGAGAGCCGGAAAAAATAGTATACATAGTGATACAATTATGAAAATTGCAGGATTTGTAGCAAATTCTATGTACTTTTTGAATCTATAAACTATGAAAGGAATTAATGCTTTAATATTATCAGAAGCTCGATATTTTCAACTCTGGTTTTTGAACACTTTTTTAAAATGAATCAAATTGTCAAAAAATTGGCCATTTTTGACTATTTTTTAGGCGATTTCAGAGTGCATAGAAAATACCTAACATGGTGATATAAACTTAGATAGATAAAACATAAAAGAAAATACCTATCTTTAGAGGTGGAAAAAGTACACTTCTTTGAACCAGACCCAAAAGGATGAATTAAAAAGAAAGTTTGATAAATTTGAGACACTCTATAGACGGGTAATGTTATCGTACCTGGTGATAAGCCATTTGGCCCTCATATCTGCCACCAGAAGAAGACCTATTGGAACTTCCTGGCGATGGCAAGGGGAAGTCACGCCTCGATAAGGCTAAGGGTCGTTCCTCGGAAGCGGTGGTAGTCACTGTTTCAGGCATGATTTTCTGCAAAAAAATAAATTTGAATTAATTACATGAACTAATAATCCATACATATATAAAAAAAATTGTTGATATAGGTATAAACTGCTTTCTTTATTTTTTTTTATTCAAAGGTACAGAGCTTTCATTTTATTTTATCCAACTTTTTTTGAAGATAGAATATTCATAAAAAATTTATTTATATTGTAAGGTTCTTAGTCAAATATTATGACGTACTACCAGAGAGAAACTAATAACTAAAATGAGAGGGCTTGTGGAATAGGGCATTTCGTAGACAAGTTTATTTTGTCACCGCGCATCCCAGACGCGCCTAGCGTTTAGGCGGTCAAAAAAGAAAGTTTTCGACTTTGCAAGTTAAACATTTGACAGGATTAATTAGATTGTCAGTAGTTTTTTCTATTTCCTAGTTCTAGAAGGAGATAACTAAAAGCTGTTGATAATCGGAGCAAATCGGAGTAATAAATTGTTTTTGACTGAATGTGCTTGTTCTTTTAGCTTGTCAGAAGAGAAGATTATTGTCATTATTGATTATTTCAGATTCCACGATTATTCGGCATTTTCGTAATTTTTGTTTTGTGGTTGAGACCCAGACAAAACGTTTCCTTTAAGGGTAAGTTTTATCTCGGTAATTATTTTAACATACCTAATAGTAATAGTGAGTGCACATAATAATCGTATGTTGCTAATTTAATTTTTTTTTAATTTAAAACAACACATTCGTTTTTGATACCTATGTAACGACTAGGTATTATACCTGGTATTATTTCCAGTAATACAAATTATTTTCTTAAACTGCTAGGTTCTTGTTATAGAATAAAGACTATCAAAAACCATGAATACCTACGGGATACCTACTGATACTTTGTGCGAGCTTCCAACCGTGCTTCCCTGTTCACTCCCAACCAAGTTAGATAAAAAAGATACTGAAGATTGCAGCCTTGAGTTGGAGTATGGCAAGGAGTATGGAGTTAAATAAATTATTATGTTCCTACACAGTATTTTATTTATAGGTTTTAATGCTTTAAAGTCTAATAATAAATTTTCTAAACAAAAAAATAATCTAAAAAAACTACGAAGATTTCTTATTATAAACTTGAAAGATTAAGATTCGGTTCAAATATACAAATTTTAAATTTTTCGCGCCAGTATATAGGTATGAATGCAACCTACTATATCGATAATGCGCTCATAGTTCGGGTTAGGCCGCGCCACTAATACAGTCTTCAAAAATTAACGTTGATCGGTCTCTCTCACTTTAGTTATTAGTGTTCTCTCTTCGTACTACCAAAAATAACATACGCTGTCAAATGTCACACTTTTTTGAAGTCAAGTGGAGGAAAAATCAGGGGAAAATTAACTGTAGATCCAGAGCACAGTTTATAGTTAATATTCGGTGCCCAGGCAGAAAGTCTTATACATCAATAAAGTTACAATCAATAAAGTTTGTATACCATCTAGTCATAAATAAGTGCATCTTGTATACTGTGCAAGTATTCTACTAAACATATACTAAAGACTGGAGTAGCTGTAAAATGACGAAATCAAACGATAGGTAAATAATGGATTTTAGTACTGCAGAAAAATAATGTCAAAAGGTACTGGTTTAAAAAAAATAAGATTAAAGTTAATTAATCAATCTTTAAGCTATAAAATTCTGTAAGTGTTATTATTAATAAAATAGTTTGTTTTATTTATGTTGTTTTATTTATTCCTGTGGAATAAGACAAATTTGTATTTGTACATAAATTATATTGATAAATATAATAATAAATGGAGGAAGTTTCTTCAAGTTTGAAAGTAAGAAATAGTTCTTTTTTATATTATTTGGTTTTGTTCTTGTTTGTTTTATATTAACACATACCATTTTATTTTTAAATAAAAATAACTCGATTAGATTTTTTCAGTTTTATACAGTTCTTTTCACAATATTTTGAAGTAATCACTTGTCACTCAAATTTTAAATATATTCTTTGAATAAGAAGACTAAGGAAGGAGCATAATGCTATCCATGTATTCATGCATGGTGGGCGGAAAAGCCACCATAAAAGCTCTCTAGGGTGGGGATCCTTGACAGTTCTGTTTGACGATTCATTTGACACATCTGAATTTGATTTGAAATTTTGTGGATTTGTCAGTCTTTACGGAGCTTATTTTATGTTATTTATTATTTATTCTACTACTGATAGTCGTATAAAGGTAGTAAATCTAGATGGAAATAGTGGCAGAACTTAAATTAACAGTGACACTATCGCGATTTATCGAAAAAGACTCTAAAATAGTTGGTTGTGTAGCGTGCGGTAGATCTCGGCAAAAATCGAGTGAAATAATGGAACAACTTTTTGCTAGTAAGTGACTACCTATATAATATACATATGTGTAGTGAACCGATCATTATACAATTTCCTTAAATTAACTAATTATATATTTTTTCTTGCATTTTTGCTTTTATTTACTACTTGTCAAAGATTAGATGTCTAAGAATTTAGATACGTCAATTTGACTTACCTGCTTCAGTAGCGTATCGGATGTTTGTGTTAATAAATAATTATTAAAACTTATCTATTTTTATTATAATAATATGTTTTTATAACAATTTTAATAACTACCAACATTTATTCACAACGTAAAATACAAAAAAAAATATTGAGTCTACCCCACGTCTACCCTACATCATAGTTTTACATTTTTTAAATAAAATTAGAACGACACTGATAAACCGGAATTTAAGTCGGCCATATTTGAGGCCCATCGCGGTGTACCTAAGATTTTTGATATGCTCCTTCCTTAGTCTTCTTATTCAAAGAATATATTAATTTCCTGCTATGCGTTCCAATTGTACCAACTTATTTCTTTGTAAAATAAAATAAACTACTTTGAAATTAAAATGACAGACACATCTATCACTGACAATGTGTGATTTAAACATCACGAAATCGCTCATCTCTTCTATATGAATACTTATATTTAATTTTTTCCAACGATGAATCCCACAAGATTATTTTTTCCTCAAATTTATGTATTTTTCTGACATAAATCCGTCGGTATTATTCATCAGCCGTCGATTCTCTACACCTGAGCGACATTAAACGGTAGTGATGTTGTAAATCGAATCGGTAACTGTAAATTAATGTTTTTAACTTCTGTAGCGTTCCGTATGTGGGACGAGACGGCGATAACTTGCGCATATAGATGTCGCTAAATGATATGCAAATCGTTTTATTTGCGGCGAAACTTTGTGATTTTTTCGATTTGGCCGATTGCATGATTTATATTTACGTCTCGCTCTTCGCTGCTTGCGTGATGTGCGAGAGAAATCGTTAAATTTTTATTGAACACTTTTAATTTATTTATTCGAATTTTATTACATTTTATATTTGTTTTTCCTTATTACCCTATAGATTATACAGGGTGTCCCAGAAATGAGTGCAGATATTTTAAGGGGTGGTAGATCTGGTCAAAATAAACATATTTTCTCTTTACCATTTTTAAAATAAATTGAAAATAACCGAGTTATTTAACTTTGAAAATTTAAAAAAATAATCGCAACATTTTGAGAACCGCCGGCAGATATCGCCAACTACATCCAATTACCCGGATCAAGCCTGATTTCAGTTAATTCGATGCACTGTGTTGCCATATGGACAAGAAAGTATATGTTAAAAGTAAGTCATAAAATCAC
This sequence comes from Sitophilus oryzae, assembly GCF_002938485.1. Lineage (NCBI taxonomy): Eukaryota > Metazoa > Arthropoda > Insecta > Coleoptera > Curculionidae > Sitophilus > Sitophilus oryzae. The sequence goes on from NW_022146782.1 coordinate 2,933,115, forward strand.
AACACCTGAGGAGTTTGCAGAGATGCATTACATTTTAAGATTGTGATATTATTACATAAAATAAATTAAAAGTTAAATGTTGACATTATGACAGATCGATGTAACTGTGACAGTTCTCTTTTTCGATATACACTTAGGTAACTAAAATACACTTCACTGTGCTGCTTTACTTGTACATGCTATTATAATAACTGCTAAAATAACAGTCCCCGTTTTGAACAATTTGAATCACTGATTTACAAAACACCTTGAAAAGCACACATTACTTTGAATACCTTTCTGAATGAATAAATGTTGAGAATTATTGTCTCTTACCGCCACTTTCCGAACTACTTTCAATCTAAGAAAATACATGTTTCACTCAACAATTTTAAGTACGTATTTTGTTTTTTCGCTATTTTTTCTATGTAATTCAACAATTCCATCGACAGCCCAAACGTCGCGTCGGCCGTCGGCCAAGAGAGCGGCGCATCACTGGTAACTGCTCCTTTGTCGCGCCGCCGTGTCGAGCTTGTGGTCCAAACCACGACGGCGCGGCGACCGGCGATTCAAAGGACCAGTTCACACGCGGCAGTTCTTGGCTGACGGTTAGGCTGTCGATGGAATTGTCAAAATACATCGAAAAAATAGCGAAAAAACAAAATACGTTGTCAATAATTGTTGAGTGAAACTTGTATTTTCTTAGATTGAAAGTAGTTCGTAAAGTGGCGATAAGAGACAATAATTCTCAACATTTATTCATTCAGAAAGGTATTCAAAGTAATGTACGCTTTTCAAGGTGTTTTGTAAAACAGTGGTTCAAATAAAACAGAGAAACATGAAAGAAAACAAACAAAACAAAAATGAATCGATTATTCATTGGGCTGTTTTCTAAATTTCTTGAATTGAATTCTAAATTACGATAAACATTTTAGGAATTTCTTTTTGTGACCTGATTGTGAATAATATGAATCATTTTATAAAATTTATTCCAAAATAAAGTTATTTTGCAGCATAACAAAGATTTTCGTAAACGTCATAAACGTAATGTTTTAGTTAATTTTCGGTGGTTTTTGTTAAGTTTTCATTGAAAGAGTAAGTACTAAAAATAATTAATGTGTTTTTTTTCTATAATTATTAATAATGAGCACTGATAAAAGATTAAATTTAACATTCCTAATTTTTTGAGTAGAAATTTGTCTATGAATTTATAAATGTAGAACTATGTTCCGCCGAATTATGTAGAATGTGGATAACATAGGAGGTTGCAACACTGCAAGGTTTAGATACACCGTAGGGAAATCTCAGGTGAATAAACAAGTGGCACTAAAAAGTTTTTTCAAATTTCCCGGAAAATGTCAAGAAAAATTTTTAATTTTCAACATTTTTTTTTCGCAAAAAAAACCTCATAGGCGTGTTTCTGGGGTTAAACTATACTACCAGTTAAAATATCTGCACTTATTTCTGGGACACCCTGTACAATTACGTGGATAAGTAAATATCTAGAAAAAAAAATTGTAAACATACAGGGTGGTCCGAATTGTATTCCGGAAATTTCGGCAGCATATTCTGCAGATAAAAATAAGTAAAAAAGTTTATATAAATGTATGTCCTAAAATGCTTAATTTTGGAGATACAGTAAAAAAACAATGTAATAACACACATAAATGTATATTTTTTAAACGATAATTTTATACAGGTACGGACGAGAAGTTATTACTCTTCAAACCAGTTAAAAAATATGTAGGTAGCGGCCTCTACAAGTAGGAGTCATATTGACATCAAAATCAAATTGCTCATGTCAAAAAACTTCCAGACACCAATTTTCATCCATATATTGACGTTATTTCAGAAATTATTTGAAAAAAATGGAAATAAAAATGAAACTTCTTCACCCTGTATCTCCGAAACTAAGCATTTCAGGACATATAGTGTGACCAACGGATCTGTAGCTACGGGGTATCGGCAGGGGAACGCAGTTGTAAACAAAACACGCCCAATTTCATTCATAAAATAGGCATGGGCGTACGGTGTTATATGAAAATAATGTGTATCATAAATATAATACTCAGATTAATAATTTTTTTCAAAAAACTTTATGCTGTTTGAATCGTTACTGTTGAGTTAGCAGATAAACACTAAAAGCTTTTATTAAAGCTCCCTTAAGTATTTTGAATCATTTTATTATTGTGTTGTTAATATAATAGAAGAAATAATTACAGCTGAGGGTTGGACCCTTTGGTGTTACACAGCAAAATAAAACACTAAATCAGTACAATCCACCAAAACACTTTTAATTTTACACTGGACGCACGTTTCGCTAACCATGTGTGCCATCAGCAGATGATCAAGACTGAGTCTTGAGGTATATTTATTTATATATCTGTACTAACTATATTTTTTTCTATAATACATAATTCTAGATATAACTATTTCCAGCAAAAAAATCTTGAAAATAGTTAACTTTGGAAGCGCAAACAAAACATAATTTTACTCACTAGTAGATCCAATATTGCCTATTACACCAGATATGGTATCGCTCCGCCAGCAGTTTTTAAAGGTTAGGTCATTGTCTACCCATATGTTTCATCCAAATAGATAATACTTGGCTATATTTTCGAATTTCGCGTATATATTTTTGCAATGCAATCTCTCTCTGCAATATAATGGGCCGCTCCATTAATAATTATCTGTTATTTTGATATTTACGCCAAAAAAATTCATTTGATTTTAATAACCCCCTAAGCATTTCCCTGCAAAAGGAAAATTCGATTCTTCCTGCAATTTTTGCAAAAGCTTTCTAATTGTGGGGACGAGTTTGAATTCGAGATAAAATCTATTTATCAAATTCCTGACCACTTCGAAAAAGTCGTCGAGCTTTTCGACAGCGGTCTCACGTGGTCGTTTCTTTCCAGAGCTGGATATCATTTTATCGGGGTTAGTTTTCAGCCTTTTTTTATCTTCTGTGTGAATTTTTTTATAGCCCATACGCTAACTCCGGTATAAAGAAATATCCGCTCATGTTTACGTTTAAGCGGCAACTTAAGCGAACTCTCTGTAGCTTCTTCATCGCAAACCCTATTATGAACACAAGGAAATAAAACAAATGAGATTTCATCCACGTTATTATTCACTTACCTATATAAATTAGCTATTATTTCTCTTGTCTGACTATGTAGCGTCTTGCCCTTAACACATTTGTTCGTTTTAAAACACAAATATACGATCAAACTTGATATTAATAATTAAAAACTACGAACGAAAAACATTATAACAAGATAACAACACAATAAAACACAATTTAACTATCAAATATACGAAAAATATAGGAATAAAGTTTAGGATAACCGGTATAAAATAATGAAATAAAGTAATAATGATCAAAAAAATGACACCGCCACTGGATATTTCAATAGTATTCAATATTCCTACTATTTTCAGAAGAGACCGTGAAGTTGGGGATAAAGCAAGCGAATAGGAAAGGCGTAAAAGCCATGGCAACCGCGTGGTAACAAATCCTGTGACGTAGTCTCGCCAATCATGTTCGACGAATAGGCGGCCATGCGCGGCGATGCCGGTTTGCCAATGATATCGTTGAAAAATCTTCAACTTTCATAATAAGCAGATTATACAGAATGAAAGAAATAAGTTATTAAATAAAACATATCGAACAATATGAACTACGATAAAATTCCTTAGTAATATTCGTCAGAATATATGCTAAACAGATTATATATAATAAAAATATATTAAATTTATAGTTCATGTCTGGCAATTTTGCAATTTTATAGATAAACGTGGCAATATCGATTTTTTTTTCTCGCATTCCTTCCGTAGCTTCAGATCCGCTGGTCAAACAGTACATTTATAGGAACTTTTTTACTTATTTTTATCGGAAGAATATGCTGCCGAAGTTTCCGGAATACAGTTCGGACCACCCTGTTTATCACACTAAAACATTGTAGATTGTACTGTGGTCCCCTTTCTTGAGTTATAACTCATGATTTTGACAAAAGCCAGTATCCGAGACGGTTTTACAGTGGTTCTTTTCTTAGATTCAATCTACTAACGTGCTCATTAAGAGAGTGTTTTTTTTAAAAAATAGATGTCCATAGCTTAGTAATGATTGAAATTTAAGAAAAATCATATATCTACGTGAAAAATACCAAAGCTACGCTGCTAACCAGTAACCAAAGAGAAAAAGTACCTAGTCCATCTGTTGAATAAGTCTGTTTGGCCTGGGCAAACACGATTTCTTAGCCGTAACTCTCTACGGTCGACAACTAACTATAAAGTTATGTTTTAAAATAAACAAGTCGCATGATGGCCGTTTCACATAGTTCTCGGAATCCATCGACAAATACGAGGTCCCATAATAGATAAGTAAACTAAAGACGGCAAAGGCAAACATCGAAACGCAGTTTTTTACCTGATGACGGAGATGGATCCACTTATTTTGAATTATGAATATTAGTTTCATTTTTAGTTCGTAATATTCTTTTTCTATACTCTGTTTTTTTTCTCAGGTAAGATTTCGACAGACGATGACAGAAGAAAAGCAGATGACGTCCCATACCAATCTATTTATTTTACTAAAAAAAGTTTCTAATCATTTTTAAGTTATCTATGGATGGGTTTAAATATAAATCCGTCATACGTCGTGTCTTGTTATTTTAACCAGTTTTATTGGTTTATTTAAAAAATGACAGATCGTATTTCAATTTTATTGGTTTGACGGAACGATGAACGACAAACGGACGCTGATGCGTATGAACTCGCCTTTAGATTCTTGTCATTTTTGACGCTTGTCAAAGTCTTGCCAAATTATAGGTTATAATTTTGTGTCAACTTTTGTTAAATACCCTGCGTTTTGGAAGATGATGCATTTTGATTCGTATTATTACGTGTGTTTTGTGTCTTTTGAAGTCAAGTGGAGGAAAAATCGAGTGAAAATTAACTGTAGACCCAGAGCACAGTTTATGGTTAATACTCGCTGCCAGGGCAGAAAGTCTTATACACCAATGAAGTTGCTATCGATAAAGTTTGTATACCATTTCGTCGTAGATAAGTGCATCTTGTATATGGTAGAAGGATCAAACTAAACACATACTAAAAACTGGAGTAGCTGTAAAATATCGATATCACACGATAGGTAAATAATGGATTTTAGTACTGCAGAAAAATAATGTCAAAAGGTACTGGTTTAAAAAAATTAAGATTAAAGTTAATTAATCAACCTTTAAGGTATAAAATTTGGTAGGTGTTATTATTAATAAAATAGTTCGTTTTATTTACCTATGTTGTTTTATTTATTCCTGTGGAATATTACAAATTTGTATTTGTACATAAGTTATATTGATAAATATAATCATAAATGCGGGTAGTTTCATAAAGCTTGAAAGTAAATAATAGTTTTTTTTATATTTTTTTTGGTATGTAGTGTCTTGTTCTTGTTTGTTTTGTATTAACACATACCGTTTTTATTAAATAAAATAACTCGATTACATTTTTTCAGTTTTATACAGTTTTTTTCACAATATTTTGAAGTAATCACTTGCCATCTTGTCAATCAAATTTTAAATATTTCCTGCTATGCGTTCCAGTTGTACTAACTTATTTCTTTGTAAAATAAAATAAACTAGTTTGAAATTAAAATGACAGACACATCTATCACTGTCAAGGATCTTCTCGTTGGACAGACTATACCAACGTCAAAAAATGTGCGCAGTGACACTTTTTTTCATTTTCTTACGTTACCATGACACGGTGCGCGAAGTAATGCGCGAAATGCCTATTTCGCACACTGCATGTAAATTATATGGAATTTTAAAATTTTGATTTTTGGAAAATGAAGAACTAAATCGTAACTAATTATTTATTTCGAAATATTCAAGAACAAACAAATAACAAATATCAAACTTAACACTAATGCATATTCTAGTTATTATTTACAATATTAACATTAATACACACACCGGAAAAATCTAGGGATATCATTTTATTAAAGTTAAAAATAAATGTTTTGAATAAGCAACCACATATTTGTAGGCCGATTCTTTCTACTTCGATTGAAACGAAGTAGTCACACTAGTTATTTCTAAATTTGGGATATTTGCAGAAGTGTTTGTGCATTTTTTGTCAAATGTATAAAAAGCGACTAGCATCAATTGTTCGAATTTAACCTGTACTGGCTATGTTTTTATGATAACTGGCCAGAATTCATTCAAATACCTAACTCTGTTTAGTATTAAACGACATTATGGAGCGTAGACATCTTAACAGAGACGAAATGCTAAGGGCCATGGGTATGCTCGAAGCTGGAATACGCCAAATCGGCGTACCTAGAGCATTAAATACAACGCAAAGTGTAATATCGCGATTAAGTGCACGCTATCGTGAAAGTGGTGATGTTGCTGAAAGGCACACAGGGCGACATCGCATTACTACCCCTCAGCAAGATCATTTTTTACAATTAAATGCTCGACGCCGACCGACTCTTACAGCACCAGAGCTTAGTTTAATTCTCCAGGAAACACATAATGTAACCGTTAGTCCTGACACTGTCCGCAATAGATTAAGAGAGGTCAACTTAAGAAGCAGACGCCCCTGGAGAGCTCAACCCTTAACGAGAGGAAATCGAGTGGTACGATATTTGTGGGCTCAAGATCATGTTCAGTGGTCGAATGGACAATGGGCCAATGTTCTCTTCACGGATGAGTCACGCTTTGGAATTCATCCGGATTCTAGAAGGCTTAGGGTATGGAGAGAACCGGGAAATCTTATTCGGTTGGATCATGTTCAGGAAGTGCACCCTTATCAAGATGGAACAGTTATGGTCTGGGGAGGCCGAAAACCCGATCTCGTTTTTCTTGAAACGTTTCTAACAGGAATCACATATCGTGATTTAATTCTTGAGCCTGTCGTATTACCATATGCCAATGATTTTGGGAGAAACTTCATTCTCATGCATGACAATGCACGGCCTCATACAGCCAGAGTGGTAAGTGAGTTTATCAATGCTCATCAATTAAACATCTTACCCTGGCCGGCACAGTCCTAACCGCAACCCCATCGAGCACGTATGGGACACGGTTCAAAGAAGAATTTTGAGAATGGGTATGCCTCGTGAAACTTGTAGGGATCTGGTTCGGGCCGCGAATGCAGCGCGTGGCAGGCTGTACCTCAAGAAGAGATCGACAACCTGATCAGGAGCATGGAGAGACGATGTAGGGCTGTAATGAACAGTAGAGGAGGCCATACCCTTTATTAAGTAAAAATGGTTTTAATTTTTTTTTAATTCACAGTTTAGAATAAAAAAAAATGTGTGTATTTTTTTGAGTTCAATAAAAATCAAGGTAAATTTGAAAAATTCGGTAAATTTCGCATTTTTATTTCCAATACGTTCTGTAAACTATTTGTTTATTTTAATTTTATTATATCAGAAATGCAAACAATAAAATTACTTAATAAGGATGGCTGGATAAAATTGTAATATCCCTAGACTTTTCCGGTGTGTGTAGTAAAACCAGTACACGAACCAATATTTAATCCCAAACTAGATAGTTCTGATTTTGCTTGAGATATGGGGATTTTGGGACTTGAGACACTATCCAATTTTCATGTAGAGGTACTTTGATCCCGGTATTTGACGCAAAATTTTATTTGCGATATTTGAATTTTATTGTTATTAATAATAAAAAAAAAACATGTATTCCAAGCTCACGCTTTTTTTTGAAGCAATAATATAATAATAATTAGTATTAGTATAAAAATCAGATAAAGATGGTATGTACTTATTAATTAAAAAATTTATTTGTGTTAATCGTTTTACAATAAAAAAAAATGCGGTAAAAATTTATTGATAATTTAATAAAATACTGTAATAATTATATCGATCTTCGTCTATATTTTTTCTTTTGATAAACACAAACATATACATAGAAATTGAAATTTCTATTGACAAAAATGTTGCATGTCATATGTAAAAACCTTAAACTTGTTCAGGAAAGTAAAAGTAAATATGTAGCATCGAGATTCTGAAGTTTCAAGTTTGTATATGGTTCCTTTCTTAAAACAAAAAGGTTTTTGACGTTCTTTGTCGGTAAAATTACTATAAAAACAGTTTAAATTTCAAAATTTCAATATCACTTAAATATTAATTTGTTTTTAGACTAAAACATTCGCTTTTTGGTAAGATACTGTTGTAAAAGTACTGTGAAAAAATTAGACGTAAAATCATACAGAAACTCGGGGTAAAGCTATATAGACATCAACAGTAGAGTAGTACAGAAACCCTCATGATTTTTTTTTGAGTTCATGGATCTTAAAGTTCTATTAGTTTTAAAAACAGCGTCATATAACCTTATGTCTCTTTATACATCGGATTTTCTATAAAAGATTTCTAAAAAAAATACCTAATTTTTGTTTTATCCAAAGTGTATGTACAGGGTGTACCATTTTCGTATATTTGGGGTTTCTCGTTTATGAGTAGAGATACAAAGATGCGGTTTTCACATCTCTATACTACTTTTTTATGAATCTAAAGCTGCTACATATAGCATTTTTTTTACTCCCCTCGTATCTCGGTTGTCCTGTAACTTATCGAAAAGTTGAAACCTGAGTTCCGTAGAGATTTTCGCGTAGAATCCAGTGGCGTAACGAGTTTTTCGCGGAGAGCTATTATTTTCGAATTATGACTCAATCTTATGATTTTTTAAATGGGACACCTTGTATATTATGTTTTTATTTTATTTCTATTGTTATTAGCTTTCTAAAAATATGCTATACTCTATACTTATTTTCATAAATAAGATAAAAAATGCATTTATATCGACTGTTAAATAAATCCTTGCTATAATAATCTGAATCACACTGTATAAATCATAATTTAACAGGAATAAAATCAGAAGTTAATTTATAATGAACTAACTGATAAAGATAACTAAAACAGATTTTTAAAATAAATTACAAAACCACATCGGCCGACAAAAGTAACCAATACAGTTTACGATAACATACATAAAATTCCTATTAGTGTTAAACTATATTTAAAATTCATCAGAACTATATGGTTCTATTAGTACAAAATAAATTCCTGTTAGTCATCAAAGAAGCAGAAAACTATACTGATAAAAAATTAAAAAACCATAATATATAAAAAATATATCCTTTGACGTAAATTAAATTAATATTATTTAAACATGAGAAATAGTAATTTCTTTTTTTTTCTGTCAATCAATTACAAAGAACTAATAAAGATTTTATTTTAGAAAATTTCTTGGTATTTTATTATAACCTGACAAAATCTATATTGAGATAATATCTGAGAAAACCTAGTAATACCTAGAAGAATAATAACACTTTATGTGATTTTTTTAAATCAAACATTATATAACTGTCGGTAAGCTATTCCTAGAAGAAAAAACTGACCATGGACGTTACAATATAGCTTAAAAGTTTATTTAATTTTGTCACTTTTCAGGAGAGAATACTTCACTGACTGGGCCAGAACCTTTCTGCTTTGCAAGTGGAAACCAACTTAACTTATCGTCTCAGATACTGGCTTTTCTCAAAGCCCTGAGACTGTATGACGAGTTATAACTCAAGAAAGTGGTAACGACAAAGGGTAATCACATAAAATAAGCGTATATCTAGGTAGATAAGCAGCTTTTCATGCAGATGATTTATAAGCCGGCAGGCTGGTTATAAATAGGTTGTGATTATACAGTTTTTATGGAAAACTGTTTACTTCAAAGGTACGAAATCGTAAAAACTGACCAATAAAATTACAAGGAATGTCATGAGTGTAGTATTATAATTTACCAATTTATTATAAAAGGCTAACACGTATCTATACGACATTAAATAAACCATTATGTATAATTATAGTTCATTAGTAATTAATTAATGTCCAATAGGATGTGTTAAAAAATGTCATCCATGAATATAAATGTAACATTTGAAAACAAGAATTAATTATTGGTAGCATGAAGTCTTTCAACAATACCTAAAAATAGAGAATGGTTTATGAATGTCAATAAGTATTTGGTAACAGAATTTCAATAAGAAAATGGATGAATAAAAACAGGGACAATTTACATCAATAGATTGACAAATGGGTTTTTTGGAGACATTTAAATTCATTGAAAGAATGTAAAGTATATTGACAAAACGAATGACAATATTAATGACTTATTTTTAACTTAGAAAAAAGCATAATGTCATGGAATTTGTTATTTAATGTATATAAAATATTATGAAATAAGTAGAAAAAAGTAATAGATTATTATGGTTTTATATTCTGAGACATTTACTTTATTTTTCAATATACAGTTACTACAGAATGTTCAGCCATCGTTCAATATTACGTCATATATTGTCTCGAACTCTCTCAGTCACTTGCCAACCCGAATTGGTGAAAAAAATTGGTGACGTTATTAAGGCATTTTGTAAAATTATTCTTTTTAGTAATAATTGTCATTGTCATTTGATTTGGGGTTATAATTTTATTGACGGACATCGATTACTGTCAAAATTAAAATTTGATTGTTGCTGTAAAATAAAATTCAATTTTTTTTGCAAAAATGCCTCAAAGATTTAACCAAAATGAACAAGAGCTCATTTTATAAATTATTTTTCTCGAAAAAGAGACACTGGTAGAACACTCTTGCCCGTGGACGCCGTACAATGCGAAGGTGTAATATTCCTATGTAAATTACAAATTGATAGCTTTTTTAAATAATATAGGGAGTTGCTGATGCTTTAAAAATAGGAATTTCAACAGTCCAAAGGATTGGAATTAAAAGGATCGTAAATGATGAAGAGTTCAAGAAAAAAGGAATAAATGCCGAAAAAAACGGAACTCGCTCAATCGATAATATAGGAACGTACTTAAAATTTTCTAAACAATATGAACTGATCTCATACACACCCTAAAACTCATATTAATGATGACGTAACGGTAAACGATGACTAAACAGTCTTTACTTTACATTTTACTGTACTTTACAAAATACAGCAAAAATATAATATATGCATTAACATATCGAAAAAATGCATTTAACAAATTAAAATATAAGCCAATGCTTACTTGAAGCCCCAATTAAAGATAATTTAAATCAAAAATCAGGGCAATTTAATTTTGCCAATTTAATTTTCCACTAAAAAATATTTGTCACGTTACAATTGATTTTCTCATATTTTTGCGCTACACTATAAAAATACCTACAAAAACCTTTTTTTGCGTTTATACCGTATGATCGAAAAAAAACGGCGTCCAGTTGGCTTGGAAATGACGATCGATGACATTTCCCATATAATTTTACATATAAAATGACAGCAATCTTCATTTCATAGCCATCGCTGACGGTGTTTTTATTCGATCATACGGTACTATTTTTACCAGAGAGTATCACGCATGGTTTGAATAACTGAGTATTCCAAATTACCTACAGTATTCCAAAGTACCCTCATGTCCTCTACTTATGACAAAGAAATAAATTTTCACTGTTGTTTTTGTTTAATAAACCTTTATCTACATTTCCACTTGCTACACTATGTAAACAATACAGTTACTTTGAAGTAAACCTTATCTATAATAAAATTTACGGTATTTTACAACAAGCCATATACTTTCTCTGTGATAAATTAACTAAGTACTTACTAAGTACAAAAATGCAAATGAAATGTTATATGTACTGATGTTATTTAAGTTGAATTTTATTTTCATTTTGGCATATTTGATTTGAAAACAAAATGTTATTTTGGCTAACGTTTGAAACGCCCTGTGGATTCTTTTTAGAAAATAGGGAACTTAAAAATCACTTTTTCATCAAGTCTTGTATAAAACAATATTTTTTCCATAGCGAGTTACGTTTTAAAAAATATTCAGAAATTATTATTTCAAGGAATTTATTACGAGTAGAAAAAATATTGTGCTGGATTGGCGTTGGTTTTTATGTAATTTGACAAATAAATAAAGCTCTCTTTAGTTGTCAGTTTTGAGTCAATATTTTATAATTCTCTTTCGTGTCGATTGCTGTTTGAATTGGAGCCAGAAATGGCTCAAAACGAAATAAGTAAATTACCAACAGATATTCAGGCTGAGGCGACAAACGCCATATCCAAACTACTACCATTCAAATCCCGAATAACTTATGAAAAGGAATACAAAATTTTTCAAAAATGGAAGCAATTAAAAAAACGTGCGAGAAGAAATAAAGTTTTTAACCTATCCTATCCTCGCTGTTAAAGTATCATTTAATCTACCCTGGCGGTTAAAGTACTATTTTATCTACTATTTTTGATAGATATAAGGCAATTTTAACAGTTGCTATTGAAAAAAATATATTTTTAAACCCTTTTAAGTGTATAACGTCTTTCCATACAACGGTCTTTTCAGATAGGAAAAAAAATAAAACATGGCGTCTGCTCGAATCGACCGTTCGTTGTAAATCTTTGGCCTGGGCAAACAATGGAAAATTCTTAGTTTACATATAATAAAATCCGAAGAAAGAACGGGTACGACCTATGGGTACGACTTTGGCCAGCGTGGTTCGTGATTGGAATACTCGCGTGTAACAAAACGTCTTTTTTGTATTCTTAGAACCACCACAACTTATAAAAAAATAATAATATTGAATTAAGTGAGAAAGAAAATGTGATCGGAATATTTAGATGGCTTAAAATTATGCTTCTTCAAATTCGCCAAACAGCGGTACGATGTTTTTCGACTATTTCTTCAAGTATGCTGGTATTTACTTGGTTTTTATATCCCACTTGTAAGAGAACATTTAATTCATTTTCATTTATTATTTTTCCATGATCTTCATCAATATTAATCTTCTTTTTATATTTACAGTTTATAATAATTGGTCGTGTTGGAATTCTTCTCATTTATAGTTTCAAATAACTGCTCTGGCATATTTGGAAAATTTTTTCTCCATTAAATTATTTATTTTCATTCTCCGGACATTCAAAACCTTATTACTTGCCTCTTTACTTTTTGGTTGTCGTGAACTGAATTTACAATTTTTCTCTATTACGTTCTATTGTGAGCTGCTTCTTTTCACTGATTCTGTATGCTTATCCCCTTTAAGTTTTCGTGGAAAACATCTGTGTACCTTTTGATTTGTCCACCCGGTTTCCTCGGAGTTGAAGGAGTGGAATTTTTATTTTGAGATTATTCCAAGCCAAGTTAGGTTAGGTTGATCCCTCACTCGAAGGCCTTGGGCCCATTGTGATACCCCTGTATTGTTGTACCAAACCTTCCTCTCATTCTTTCTTTGCATTAAAGCACTTCCAGCTCTTTGCAAACTTCCCAATGTCGCTGATGTTGGCTTCTGCTGCTTCCCCAAAAAACCGTCCCTCCAAAAAACCTTGCCCTAAAGTTTTAAAGCGTCGGTATTCCAGTGCCGGACAGTGGCACAGGAGGTGCTCTATGGTTTCTTCTTCCTCTCCACGTTCTCTGCAGTACTCGTCTTTGGAAATCTTCCATCTCACGAGGTTTACACCTACAATTATGCGTACTAGGTTCTTTTTGTGCTCTAGTAGTTGCTTTTTGTCTATGTGCTCTCTACCACTGGCCACAGACTTCGAGCTGTAGCGCAGTCCTCATGATGTTGCCACGTCTATTGCTGCTTGGCCTTGATGCTAGTTCCTATAGCTTTCTTCAGTGTGTTGATCGTCACAAGTGGTGGGTCATCTGCCACGGCCTTTACCCTGGCCCCCTCTTTGGCGAGTCTGTCTGTTTCTTGATTGCCCACCACGTTTGCTGTCCCCCATTCGCGAATTTCAAGTTCCAGAGCTTTACGCCCTGGGCTACTCAGAACAGTTCTGAAAGGAGCTGTGCGCGATAGCCTGGTGCCTTCATATGGCGCGGAACAGTTCTGAACTTTATGACTCAATTGAATGGAGTATCGCGTTCTTGAACAGTTCAGAGCTGCACAACTGCGTTAATGGAGGACAGTAATTGCTGTGGCCTGGCACCCAGTACAAGTGTTTCAAGCTCTTGAACTGACAATTCTCCCAGTACTTTTTCCATCAGTGACCATTCTAATCATTGTCGTCTCATTGGCATAAACGAGTAGTAATAATACTAATATATTTTTATATGAAAAAGTGTGTAATGAAAGTTTTTATTCGACTTGTTTTTAATTGTATAAACAGAACCGGTAAAATTCTGAGAAGGATATTCTTGTTGAGGCGCCTTTTTCCAAGGCGTTGTATCACGAAAAACGTTTATTAAAATTTAAATGAAGCGGTTTGCGTAATTTAAACGCATCGAGAGCACCAATAAATGTAATGGAGTCGAGGCGGAATTATTATGTTAATAATCAGATATATCGACGGTATAAGACAATTTGCCTGAACGTAAACGTGGTGGACGAGGTAAAATTGCCGGGAGATTAATATTACGCGATAAAATTGCAAGTTAAAAAAGCCCGCTATAATGCGGTTATTTTCTTTTATATTATCTTTTTTATTTTTATAATAACTAATTTAATGATAATAATCTGAACCAAAAATTTAATATGTTAGAGTAACGATAAAATACTTTACAGTGATAGATGTACTGTTAGAGATACATTTTCAGCATATTACGCATTTTTTAAGTTCCTAACGATCAAAATTTCAAATGAAATCTCATACAATTTTCTGAAATTCACTCAGATGCAAAAAAAATCGTCAAGATTTTACAGTGTTATATATTTTTTACTTTTAGCCCTATTTTCATGGTTTTTTAGCAAACTGTATATAAATCAACTTCAATTCATAAACTCATTTTTTTATAAACTTTAGTACCTATTTGGCTTATTATACAGGGTTAATTCAAGGGTTGTTTTTTACTCTAAACTTAAAATACCCTGTACAACAATTTCGTGAGTAAAATTTTCCTAAAACATTAGTTTTCGATCAGAACCGTGTCTCCTGAGCATTTTCTTTTTTGACTCATGTCAATACATGCCTTGGTTAGTTTTAGGAGCGAAATGAACTTGCCACCAACAATTTGAAATTTTTTCAACTACACACACCGGAAAAGTCTAGGGATATTACAATTTTATCCAGCCATCATCAGTAATTTTATTATTTGCATTTCTGATATAATAAAATTAAAATAAACAAATAGTTTACAGAACGTATTGGAAATAAAAATGCGAAATTTACCGAATTTTTCAAATTTACCTTGATTTTTATCGCACTCAAAAAAATATACACATTCTTTTTTATTCTAAACTGTGAATTAAAAAAAAAGATAAAACCATTTTTACTTAATAAAGGGTATGGCCTCCTCTACTGTTCATTACAGCCCTACATCGTCTCTCCATGCTCCTGATCAGGTTGTCGATCTCTTCTTGAGGTACAGCCTGCCACGCTGCATTCACGGCCCGAACCAGATCCCTACGAGTTTCACAAGGCATACCCATTCTCAAAATTCTTCTTTGGACCGCGTCCCATACGTGCTCGATGGGGTTGAGGTCAAGAGATTGTGCCGGCCAGGGTAAGATGTTTAATTGATGAGCATTGATAAACTCACTTACCACTCTGGCTGTATGAGGCCGTGCATTGTCATGCATGAGAATGAAGTTTTTCCCAAAATCATTGGCATATGGTAACACGACAGGCTCAAGAATTAAATCACGATATGTGATTCCTGTTAGAAACCTTTCAAGAAAAACGAGATCGGTTTTTCGGCCTAACTGGAATCCTCCTTCCCGGTTCTCTCCATACCCTAAGCCTTCTCGAATCCGGATGAATTCCAAAGCGTGACTCATCCGTGAAGAGAACATTGGCCTATTGTTCATTCGACCACTGAATATGATCTTGAGCCCACAAATATCGTACCTCTCGATTTCCTCTCGTTAAGGGTTGAGCTCTCCAGGGGCGTCTGCTTCTTAAGTTGACCTCTCTTAATCTATTGCGAACAGTGTCAGGACTAACGGTTTCATTATGTGTTTCCTGGAGAACTAAACTAAGCTTTGGTGCTGTAAGAGTCGGTCGGCGTCGAGCATTTAATTGTAAAAAATGATCTTGCTGAGGGGTAGTAATGCGATGTCGCCCTGTGTCCCTTTCAGCAACATCACCACTTTCACGGTAGCGTGCACTTTATCGCGATATTACGCTTTGCGTTGTATTTAATGCTCTAGCTATGTCGATTAGGCGCATTCCAGCTTCGAGCATACCCATGGCCCTTAGCATTTCGTCTCTGTTAAGATGTCTACGCTCCATAATGTCGTTTAATACTAAACAGAGTTATTTGAATGAATTTTGGCCAGTTATCATAAAAACATAGCCAGTACAGGTTAAATTCGAACAATTGATGCTAGGTGCTTTTTATACATTTGACAAAAAATGCACAAACACTTCTGCAAATATCCCAAATTTAGTAATAACTAGTGTGACTACTTCGTTTCAATCGAAGTAGAAAGAATCGGCTTACAAATATGTGGTTGTTTATTGAAAACATTTATTTTTAACTTTAATAAAATGATATCCCTAGATTTTTCCGGTGTGTGTATTATTACTGTATACTGTTATTTTTTAATATCACGAAGTGACTTTGGATACTATTGTAATATCATATCGACACTGATCAAAACTCAAGACTTGGTTTTATTTAATATTAGGAGCACTAACAGAACTAACGATATTAAAAAAAATAACTGTAATAACTAAGTGTAAAAACAAACAAAAAACTTTGCCTCCCCCCGCTGCTATAACTAAGTCTGTAGATGGCGTTTCAAACTGTTAATGAAGCTGCAAATATATTGTATTGTTTTAAGCGAATATTCATAATTTCGACCACATTCAACAAGATCAATGACTATTGCATAATTCTCGACACTAAGAACCATATTCAGTCGTACACAACAATAATCACCAAAGTCACCTCGTCATTATGAAGAAAAACATCAAAAATTAACTATAATTGAAAAAATTGCAAAATGTTAGTGGCAAGTTCATTTTGTTCTTAAAAATTAACCAAGACTTGTGTTGATATGAGCCAAAAAACAAAATATTCAGGGGACACGATTTTGATCGAAAATTATTGTTTTAGGAAAATTAGTTCACGAAATTACTACACAGGGTGTTTTAAAGATTAGGTAAAAAACAACCCTTCGATTACCCCTGTGTAATAAGTCAACTAATAAAGTTTATAATAAACTGAGTTTACGAGTTAAAGTTGATATATATTTATATAAAGTTTGCTAAAAATATCAAGGGAAATAGAGCTAAAAAAAAATATATAACATTTTAAACTAGGCCAAAATTTTTTCCGTTGTGATTTTTTTGCATCTCAGTTTAGATTGCCTTCTCTTGATTATTTAATTATAATCCATTAGCGCATTTATCATCATATAATTATAACGCGAAATACAGTTAAACGCATTAATTACAATTGCATAAAGGCTTATTCATATGAATATAAAAAATCAGTGAGCAGTTCTCTCGATACGAACCGCGATACGCTGTTCTCATTGCAAAATGCGTCTGTTAATAATGATATCATTTTGCGGTTTGATATATATTTATTCTGGAAAAATTTCAAACAAATTATTATATATTGTTAGGTGTGGCTACCAGTTCCACCGCAGAATACTAAATATACGAGTTTAGTCACAATAATTCAAAACATTTTTTGGGAAAATTATTTTTATTTTTCTACATAATCTCCTCTTGCAAAGCCATATCTTTACTTCTCCAAATGTATGTTAAAAAAATCAGTTAAATTTAATACAGTTCTATTAGTAGCCAAAAGAATCATCTAACGTTATCATTATGACCACAATTAAAACATTAAAACGAATGATGCAGCACCACTAGTTTTGTGCATGCATCTAACGCTCCTTTACATACAGAACAAATATTTGATTTGGAATTACGTTTACGATCTTAAAATTACAATACGCTGTCGAAACTTGATAAAATTATCTTACTGATGTTTTTCAATCTGTCTGTTTGACTACCTAGAGGTCGAATTTTATAGAGACAGTGACGATAAGTAACATACTTCTGCTATTTCTCACTTCAATAAAAGCAGAACCCAAAGAAAAGACGGGAATGTTTATAGAAGGAAGGAACCCTTTTAGGATAAACATGATAATGCTGGTTTATTGTCATTAATATGGCTAGATTTTTGGTCAAAACTCGGTTTTTTGACTTTTGGTCACTTGGTTTTTTCCATAGCATCTGTTAAAACCTGTTTTTAACGTTTTTAACTCCTCGTTAGCTCCAAGTTTTCAACACTGTGTAGAATATAGAATATTAGTGGAGGGGGGTTAACCACTGCGACGTTAAAGATCTATTGTGTCCCCCTTTCTTGAGTTATAACTCATCATAAACGGGGTCTTCCTGTTGCAGGAGGGACATGGTACGAGGGTATAGACCCTTCCACGGTATAGCCTTCCGTGTCCTTCACAGTCGAGGAGCTTGTCTCCGGCTTAGGTATCCGCGAGGTTGGAGGATCTGTCTTCATTTTCTCCACCTCTTTAACTTGGTCTCTCCTTAGATCTGATAGCGGTGTTGTTCCGGATCTATAATAGAGGATATATCTCGGATTTGAGGTCAATTCCTGTTGTGAAGACCTGACCATGACCATCGAGTTGATGACTCGCCAACTCGATGTTCTATCATTGGAGTTCTGGCAAAGCTGGTGATACGTCCCTGCTTGCCTCCCGGTGTTGGACGGCTTTCTATGCTGGCTTTTTTCAGCACTATTATACAGGGTGTTTCAAAACAAATGCGAAAAACTTCAGGGGCTGATTCCTTGTTCAAAATAAAGGGTAGTTTGCTTCATAAACGTTGGGTCAAAAGCCAACCATTAGGGAGATATCGCGGTACAAAGATGGCGAAAAAATAATGTTTTTATTTTTTATCTTGAAAACGAAAAGAGATAGACTAATGAAATTTTTTGGAAGCATTACTGTTATGAAAACACACTTTCTGGTAATTTTTTCACGTTTTTAAAGTAAGTGGAAGGGGTTGAAATAAACTACCCTTATCATTCTTGTTAACGAAATTTAAAGAAAAATCTTATCAAATACATGCAAAAAAAAAATTGGATAGTTTAGTTTGTTTAGAGACTTTTTTATCTCTTGTGTTGTTTTCGTAAAACTCACCGATTTGAAATTAAAAAATAAAATGTAAAGCATTACAATTATGTCAGGACAAAAAACAGTTTTGGATAAAGAATCTAGTAGGCTGCTGTCAAACTTTTATTTCGTAATAATATCGTTACATTTTCTTCTGAACGATAACCTCTTAAAAATTATTTACCAAACAATTTTTAATTTTGTTTTTTAATTCATGAAAGTACAAAATAATAAAAAAAGTACATATTAAAAAATAAAAATGTTTTTTGTCCTGACATGGGGTAATGCTTTACATTTTATTTTTTAATTTCAAATCGGTGAGTTTTACCAAAAAAACACAAGAGATAAAAATGTTTCTAAACAAACTAAACTATCCAAATTAATTTTTTTGCATGTGTTTGATAAGATTTTTCTTTAAATTTCGTTAACAAGTATAATAGGGGTAGTTTATTTCAACCCCTTCCACTCATTTTAAAAAAGTGAGAAAATTACCAGAAAGTGTGTTTTCATAACAGTAATGCTTCCATAAAATTTCATTAGTCCATCTCTTTTCGTTTTCAAGATAAAAAAATTAAAACATTATTTTTCCGCCATCTTTGTACCGCGATATCTCCCTAATGATTGACTTTTGACCCAACGTTTATGAAGCAAACTACCCTTTATTTTAAACAAGGAATCAGCCCCTGAAGTTTTTCGCATTTGTTTTGAAACACCCTGTATATCTGGATGAAATGTTGCTGAACCTGTGCACGAACCAGGAGCGTAGATAGGTGTATGCTATGGGGGTGGTACTATGATTAAGTCGCAAAAAAAATCACCGTCGGAATTTTTTTGTCGAATTAACACGACGGCGATTTTTTTGTCTTCAAAAAGATATAAAAACATAACACAAAAATTAAAATATATATTTGTAAATAACATAAACAAAAATGAAATGTTTTCTAGTACGCTGTTTGGAAAACCTATCAATAACAGCATCAACATTTTTTTCAATATCTTTATGGATATTGATTAGAGTTAACCCCACTAATCTGTCCTGGCCAATAAGAACACTTTGTGTGCTTTTAATTAGGTCGAACATATTATAAACGATAAATCAACATAATTAAAAGCATACAAAGTGTTCTTATATGTCGGATATTAATTAAAAAAAATCCTTTCATTTCAATTCTCGTATCTCGTCAAGCGCTGGGGGGGGGGTACTGTCCCCCAGTACCCCCCCCCCCCTTATCTACGCCCTTGGCACGAACTTAAGAATCTTATTGCTCCCACTTGCAGGGATATTTTAGTATTAATTTGCTTTGATTCGTTAATTTTTCTTAGGTAAAAAAATTGTCAATTCGAATATCAAGCCAGTATTGCTGTATGGTACAGAGTACAGAGACCTAGAAAATTACATCGCCATTAATTAACAAACTCCAAGTTTTCATAAACCGCTGTGTGAGAAAAATTGTACGAATATTCTAGCCAAATACTATCAGAAATAAGGATTATGGAGCTTGACCAACCAGAGGCAGGTGTATAACGAGATCAAACTTAGGAAATGGAGGTGGATTGGTCACATTTTAAGACGAAACGCGGCAACATCGCTGGCAGAGCTATTGAGTGGAATCCACAAGGCAGTAGAAGAACTGGTCGTCCAAGACACACATGGCAGAGGACAATTAAAAAGGAGATCGAAGTAGCAAACCGATCATGGCGAGATGTCAAATCAATTGACAACAACCGAACCCGCTGGAGAGCGTTTATTGAAGCCCTATACTCCACGTAGGAGTAAAGGACAAAATGAATGAATGAACATAATTTTGAATCGATTGAATTCAATTGACGGACATTTTCACGAACAAATCTTGAGGAATCTTGAAGGACATCGTGTTTGAATAACTGACTGTCATTATTGTCTAGTCTGGATTTACTGGAACTGTCATTTTAATATATTAAAAATGGTTACCTATGAAAATAGTAGTTAATTCTACCTTTCGGGTGTTACGACAGCAAAATAAAACGCTAATCTTCAAAATACTTTACTTTTAACAATCTTACAGTGTTAAAAGTTGAAGTGTTTTGGTGTATTGTGGCTAATTAGTGTTTTATTTTGTAATGCCCAACTGTAATGCACTTCGAGGTTAATTTTAACCATTTTCTATTATTCTGATATCAACTATAGGTGAATAACAAAACTAGAAACAAGATCCTGATATAATTAAAGAAAATTCTTTAAATATCTTAACATTTTCAATGCCAGAAAAACCAATATACCTGAGCAAAACCTTCAGTTACAAGGCTATAACTCAAAAGAAGACTAAGAAGGCTATTCTTCATTCTTCATCCCAGTTTACGGTCACTATGAAAGCGCGCAGCCATCTTGATTTATATATTCGCGCTGTTATTATTGTATAGTACTTTCTGTAAGTACTACATTTCTTAAATCCTTTTATGGACAATGTATATAAGCTTTTGACAGAAATGCATATAATACAAACTCTTTTAACTGTCATTTTATATAAAATTCAAAAACGTTTATAAATAAAATAAAATTATAAATTGATTTAAAGATTTTTTACCTAATCTGGTTCCTCCGTCTTCACATTAAGAAAGTCCAGAAGTGTAACAATCCATTTTGAGTTCCTAGAAACCGGAAAATAGTCACAATAAAGTTTTAACCACCGTTCAAATCACCAACGGACCGTGTTATTCGAGTTTGTAAAGTACTGCACAAAGGTGGTGGTACTGGAAGGGTAGCGGTACCCTAAATAGAAGCGTCACAGTGGTTGACCGCAAAATCAACACAGGTAGTTGTTGCGGAAATGGGCTCGATTTGCTCTCTGTCAGGTGCGTGTGCATGGGTAAAATCGCGCACTTGCCAGCACAAGGGTCGGCTATAGACTGAGGAGTGAAGAGAGAGAGGACAAGTACGACCAGTACCGCGGTCGGGTTGGGCCTAATATGTGTGGGTACCACTGACCGGCCGGAGATTCCAACCGACGCACAGTGCTTCGTCCCATGGACAAAAATCGAAAAAAGAGTTAAAATTTACTAATATCTGAATATGTAATTTTATACTTATAGCAATGTTCAACCATCCTGTATATTATTTTTCATAAACAGCGTTTTTTGTTAGCAAATATTTTCGCTAAAAATAAATTTTGCGATCATTATCTTATATCAGGGAAAAGAATAACATTCATAGTAGTTTTGTATATGGAGTTAAACGGTACGTACTTAATTAAAAGCCACTATGGATATTGTTAAACAAGGTATGTACTTTAAATTTATTTCTAAACAAGTTCGTGATTGTTTAGTTTTTATTTATTTTTTAAGATGATTCTTAAATGGGTATAAAAATTTTACGTTTTCAAACTTCAAAAAGGCATTAAAAAAAACATATCAAAACATATCGTATTTATTGAATATTTTTGTTGTCATATTCATTTAATTTAAGTCACTTTTAATTTTTGTATGGTTCACCTGCGTCTGCTTACGACGAACTTTATTTTATAATAATTTTCAGATGGAGTAAAATTGATAAGCAATGCCGATCTGGTTAATACTTGGCTTGATCATAAGGACAAGAACTCAAAATTATTTGTATTTCAAAAAATGTGTTCTTTATTAGATATTGATGAACATTCCAGTCCAATGAGACAACCACTTGTGCCTGAAAAAGCCCACTATGTTGGAGCGAAACGTGGCATAAAAAAAGTTTCCATCTTTCAATTTATTATAAAACCTCATACCCAAAAAAACGAAAAAATAATATATGGATATGGTCTATTAAAGAGGAAACTATTAACATCCGAACCCCTCATACCAACAAAAAGAACAGCAACAACGCGAAAAAGTAACATATTAGAAAATGATGTACAGAAATATCTTATATGTGAGGATATTTCATCTACCTGTGATTTGGATACTATAAATTTGGAAGATTCTGTCAGCAGTGATTCTTCTGAATCAGAGTAGTTACGATCTATGCATTTTGTTGTCCTAAAGTAAATTTATAGTATCTTAAGTTTTTTTTTAATTAAATATAGCATTAATGTTTCTTTCTCATTAAAGAAAAACATTTTTATCTTATATTAGGTTTATATTGTAGGAATCATGTTCTAATGTTATTTCAATTCTTTTTTATCACAGGGATTTATTTAATACTTACACCGTTTTCATACTATAAATTATTATTTCCTTAGATGGAACACAGCTCCAACATTTTTATTATTTATAAGATTTTTTTTCATAAACGTGGGACTAAGAATATCATCATTTAGTACAATGAGAGTACTCATCATTTGTGTCAAATAAACCTAGTTTGAATAAATTGCCTACAATAAAAGAGAAGTTTTGCATTTTTGTCCTCTAGAGCCATATGTTCGAAGCACTGTGCGACGCATACACGGCAAAATGCTGTTTAGCTTAACAAAAATCGAAATTAATAATTATTTATAGTACTAGTGTGGTATCTTACATAAAAGTCACGCTGGAAAATGTTTAGCTAATTTTCTCAAGTTACTTATATGATACTAGCGTGTACCCGCGACTTCGTTCGCGTCGAATTAATCATTTGTAATGGTGATGATAACCACAGCAAGAATTTCTATTAACATACAAACTGGATAAAATTTTCTAACATTTATGTCAGCGTGAGAAAAAAACAATATGGCGATATTATTATATAACTTGGTAATATTTGAGGGGTAGTTTCATCTCGTTGGAATTTGATTTTCGAAAAATCCGTTTGCCAAAAATAAGTTTTTTACGTCAAGCAGTTTAAGCAGAATCGTGGTTAATAAATTACCCAACTTTTTGGAACACCCTGTATGATTTTTTTAAAAATTTCAAAATATGTAAAAAAACAAAATAAATTATGCGTGTCCAAGCGTTTTCCCGAAAGATTAGCCGTTTTTTAAATAACAAATATTGTAATATTTGAGGGGCGTTTTCACCCTCTTGGAATTCGAGATTCGAGAAACCCCTTCTTGTCGAACCTCTACACCCCACAGTCAAACCGTTTGCCAAAAATCAGCTTTAATCGTCAAGCAGTTTAAGCAGAATCGTGATTACTCAGTGGTCATATTTTATGAAACACCCTGTATAAATTTTTAAAAAATCTTAAAATATGTAAAACAACAAAATAAAATCTGTATACATGTTTAAGAGTTTTTTCGGAAAAACTCAACGGTTTTTAAATAAAAAATTTTCTAATATTTGAGGGGTGGTTTCACCCACTTAGAATTCGAGTTTCGAAAAATCCCTTCTTATCGAACCTCTACACCCTAAAGTCAATCCGTTTTCCAAAAATCAGCTTTTTACGTCAAGCGTTTTAAGCAGGATCGTAATTAATCAATGACCAGATTTTTCGAAACACCCTGTATACATTTTTAAAAAATTTTAAAATATGTAAAAAAACAAAATAAAATATACGTGTTTAAGCATTTTTTCGGAAACTTGACCGTTTCCTAAATAAAAAATATTGTAATATTTGAGGGGTGGTTTCACCCTCTTGGAACTGGAATTTCAAAAAATCCCTTCTTATCGAACCTCTACACCCTAGAATCAACCTGTATGCCAAAAAGTTAAACTTGCATTTTTTAACGATATGTCATTATTCTAATTACCTTTAAATTTTGTTATTAAATGACAACTTCATATTAAATAATCAACTAAAAATATATTCCAATTAATAAAAGACAAAAACAAAAACTATCTGCTACGTACGTACACTAAACAAAAGGCACAAAATATAATTCTAATTGAAAAAAGAAAAATTCAAACCAAAAAGTAAACAACACGAAAAAAAAAACAAAACAAAAAATGAAACAAAAGCAATACGCGTGTTTTGATTGCTTTTCATGCAGAACATACATTCCTCTACATGATCGAAAAAAAACGGCGTCCAGTTGTCATCCAAACATTTTATGCTTTGCTGATGTCTTCGAAAAAATAGGCATGGCCAAAAAACAAAATATAATTTTAAAATTATTTTAAACACAATCTGATGTGAAATTACCCCCCCATTTTGAGATTAATTCTTCCGTTGTTAATACATAATGGGAAAAAAGAGTCTCCGTCGAATCTAGCGTCATAGTAGGCCGGGGCCTCGCAGGCCGCCGCACCTGAGCCTTGCTGCTCTCTGGTGGGGCCCGGCGGTAGCCACGGCCTGGCCTACTACGGCAGCGGGAGCGTTATTCAACTGTTCTGTGTTGGGTCGCCGCCGCCGCCATACGGCCGCCTCTCACCCCTCGCCATTCCTCTGCCTACCTCTTCGGCTTTTCTTCTTGGTCTCCACGTTCCTGCAACGATGTGTTGTTCTTCGTCTGCTGGCTAGGGCTCTCCAAGTCGCGTTGTATTGGAGGATATATTAGAAGATTTGGCAACGTTGTTTCGTGTATCTAATGATTTTAATTTTAGCTACATATACAGGATGAGTCTTAAATAAGTGCTAATATTTTTATGGGTAGTATATTTCGACCCCAGAAACACGATTGATGACAACATCCGTAGTAGATTAAATCTACAAAAAAGAAAATCCAGAAAAAGATCCGGTGGTTCTCAAAATTTTAGCAAAAAATATTTTTTTTTGGAATTTTCAAAGTAAAATATCTGGGTAATTTTGGATTTATTTGAAAAACGGTAAAGAGAAAATATGTTTCTTTTATCGAGATCTACCAACCCTGAAAATATTTGCACTTATGATAGATTCACCTTGTATATGAGGAGTTTTCTAGATGCATTTTATCCATTTCTTTCGAATTTTGGCAAACAAAGAAAACCTGCCACGCTTTTTGCAAGAAACTTACCGAAAAACTAGTATACTTTAGAAATGGATAAAAAATTATAAGAATAGGACAACCAAACCAAACCTATACGTGAAAAATATATAGTTTTGATGATATCTGAAAAAAATGAAAAAAACTGTTGACTGTGCACAGGACACTAGGACATACTTCTGTTGGTTTGTCTACCGCCAATGGACATACGAAAAATACATAAAACACGTTTGAAAATATCGATATATCGATATATTATATTACATATCGATATATGTATGTTAAAATATCGATATATTTCGACATCCCTGTTTTTGTTTATTTTGATAAATAGAAATGTTTATAAGTATCGATATTCTCGGACATCCGTACTCTTGTTAACTTTTACAAAGATGTTTGCATATATCAATATATCAGTATATCGATATTTCCACACATCCTTACTCTTGGTTACTTTCATAAATAGGGACTTTACAAATATCGATTTTTCATCGACGACATTTCATCAAATATCGAGACTTATTAAAAATATCGATAGTTTCGAAATTTCTTACTCTTGTTTATTTTCTCTAAAACTCTTTATCTGGTAATGGACCTGTTGTAATCCATACTTTAATCTTACTATAAGCTTTAGCAGCAGTGGCGGATACAGAGGGGGGGGGGCCATGGGCCCCCCCCCTTAAATCTATAAATTGGGTTAAATATTAGGCATTTGGGTTAAAAATGGCGCTCTAAAAAGCATATTCTACATCACCGTTTATTTGGGCCCCCCTAAAATGAATTTCTGTATCCGCCCCTGTTTAGCAGTTCCTTTGTTTTTTAATAATTATTGTCATTACCCTGAATAAAGAAGTTTTTTTTGTTGTTTTTTTTTCTTTGTGAATAAAACACTATTTTTAAAATAATAAATATATTTAAATGAATATATTAATAATAAAAACAACAAAAAATATATAATTTAGGCCCAGTTCTTCAATAAATCGGTTATAAATTCAACAATAACGATGTTGCAGTAGATTTTTTTTCTTTTAAAGTAAATAATTAAAGAAAACACTGAGCTTTACATTAGGAATGGTCCTTAAGAATAAACAGCGAAAATGACTTGAATTATCATGAATCATCGTGTACATAGTCCGTTCAGCAAAATATAATACGACACTAGTGACATTATGTGTCACTTTAGTTCAAATATATATCAATCTCATTTTTTCTGTTATTTTTTGGATGTTCTCTTTCTAAATAGTATTTTCTCTTGCTGGACAAACTATACTTGCGAATCGTTTGACTTAAATACTAAAAAATTAGAGTAAAGATGGTCCGCTATCTCTGTCGTTATCGTTATCGGATAAATCGGAAGAACTCTCATCGCTTCTCGATAAAGCACCCAATTGCCTCAATCGTTCTTTGAATTTGTTTAATTTAGTGTCTTGTGCCGTTAGTAATTCTAAAAGATCGTCCTGATCTCTTTGGTAACTAAAATAACAATTTTAGGAGCTTTAAACATCTTGTAAAGTTAAAATTTTCATTGTGTAAAAACGTATCTAATTTTTTAATAAAAAAAATATCTTAAGATATTTTAAACTTATACCTTTCTAATTCTGATGTTTTCTCTGCTAATTCTGATTCTACTTTCTCAAGCCTTTCATTATCTGCTTCTAATTTTTTTATTCTGTCTAAAAGTAGGTCGTTGTTTCCGTGAATAAACACTGGATATGGCTGAAAAATATATAAAACACGTTTGAAAATATCAATATATTATATTACATATCGACATATATTAAAATATCGATATTTTCCGACGTCCCTGTTTCTGTTTATTTTGATAAATATAAATGTTTACAAATATCGATATATCAAAATATCGATATTTTCCGACGTCCCTATTTCTGTTTATTTTGATAAATATAAATGTTTACAAATATCGATATATCAAAATATCGATATTTTCCGACGTCCCTGTTTCTGTTTATTTTGATAAATATAAATGTTTACAAATATCGATATATCAAAACATCGATATTTTAAAAGTATCGATATTCTCGGACATCTGTACTCTTGTTTACTTTTACAAAGATGTTGATACATCAGCATATCGATATTTTTAAAATATCAATACTTTCACACATCCTTACTCTTAGTTACTTTCATAAATAGGTACTTTACAAATATCGATATATTAACATTTCATAAAATATCGATAGTTTCGAACATTCTTACGCGTGTTGATTTTTATAATTAGGGACTTTTGCAAATATCGATATATCAATATCTATATATTAATAATTTAAAAAATATGGATAAAACTTAAAATATCGATATTTTGATACATCCTTGTTCTTGGTTACTCTCATAAATAGGGACTTTACAAATACCGATAAATCAACATTTAATTAATCACAACATTAAATATCGAGGCTTATTAAAAATATCGATAATTTCGAACATTCTTACTCTTGTTTATTTTTATAAATAGGGACTTTTTCAAATATAGATATATCAATATTAATATCAATACATCAATAATTTAAAAATATCGATAAAACTTAATAATTTAAAAAATATCGATAAAACTTAACATATCGACATTTTCACCCACCCTTACTCTTAGTTACTTTCATAAATAGGGACTTTATAAATATCGATAAATCAACATTTCATCAAATATCGAAACTTATTAAAGTATCGATAGTTTAGAACATTCTTACTCTTGTTTATTTTTATAAATAGGGACTTTTTCAAATATAGATATATCAATATTAATATCAATACATCAATAATTTAAAAATATCGATAAAACTTAATAATTTAAAAAATATCGATAAAACTTAACATATCGACATTTTCACCCACCCTTACTCTTAGTTACTTTCATAAATAGGGACTTTATAAATATCGATAAATCAACATTTCATCAAATATTGAAACTTATTAAAGTATCGATAGTTTCAAACATTCTTACTCTTGTTTATTTTTATAAATTGGGGGTTTTGCAAATATCGATATATCAGTACATCAATAATTAAAAAATATCGATAAACTTAAAATATCGATATTTTCGCACATCCGTATTTTAGTTTATTTTCATGAATAGGGATGTTTGCAAATATCGACATCTCAAAATATATCGATATTTAAAAAATATCGATATCTTAAAATATCGATAATTAAGGACACTCTTAATCTTATTTATTTTCATTAGAAAATAAAATAATTAATCAAAAATTTCTTTGATATGTGCTTCAATTCAATAAGAATTTTTACCTCTGCTGATTCAGGCGACATTGATTTAACTTCATGTATGATATTCGTGACATGCGACGTATTCGCTGTGGATAACTGTACTTTTAACAAAGTATTTTGATCCACTAATTGTGTATTGGTTTGTTGCAATTCTTCCACTTGTGTCTAAAAAATAATATCCTCATCAAACAACAAATATTTAACTTTTTACTGAATTTCGATACCTGCAAATCATTACATTCCTTCTGAAGATGATTGAACTTCCTCTGCAAGTCTTGTAATTTCTTATCCTGATCTCTAATCAACTCTTTATACTGTAATAACAAAGCATTTTCATGCTCACTCAAGCTCAGTTCTGATATACCATTTGATAGATCTCTTTGAACACCCAAAGCTTGGATGATTAGCCCTTCCATAACTTTGAACAACTTGCAAAACTCAAATTCCAGCAATAATTCGCTGGAATGCTTGGCTTTAATTTGGGGTTGTTTTGCTGCTTTGGCATAAACTTCATGTCTAGATATTTCATTAAGTTTTTTACAGTATGTTTCTATACAGACTCGTTTTTCAATGAGCTGAGAAAGATTTTCTTTTGAATAATTCTGTACAGTATTGTCGTTGAAAAGGACACAGAGGCCCATAATGAAGGCACAAAGTCCTAAAAATATATTTGGGATAAAATATCAATCAAATTATAAATGAGTTTTGATATTTTGTCTTTTTTTCAAACAAAAATGGCTATTAAAAAATATGTTTATATTTACATATCTTTTTTAACTTACCTTGTAGTAATTCCTCATTATTGTCAAATTCGCTAGCTGAAGTCTGGGCTGTCAAAAAAGCCATTGCTCCTGGCACATTCAAAAAAATCTTCACTGCAGCAGGACAATGAGCCATCCACATAGAAAGCAACATTAGTATACCTAAAAAACAGAAATAAGGAAAAAGATAAGATTTAACAAATTAATTTAAAAAAAACTGACCCAATTTTGCTTGTAGTTTGCTGGTATGTTGCAAAAACACACCACACTGGTTCAGTAATGTGACAGGCTGAGCTCCTAAATTTGTAGCTAGCAAAACCCTTAGTAACTGCTCTTTTTGGGCTGGATTTTCTATAAGACAGTGTGACAAAGCAACTGCAGAAAACCAATTGCTCAAAGAATCGTTACTAAACAAGCCGCTACATAACAATTGGCCTAAATGAAATAAAATTTTGATAATATACTGTAGTTTGATAGATAAAATTGATTATATAACATCATTAATTCCTAGTAAAATTGAAAAAAAAAATATAGGCAAACTTGACTGGTTATAGTACTCCATCCTAATGACTTTGAAAGTACCATAACCAAACTGTATTAAGATTGATTATTCAAAATAATAAAAATATTGCTAAAACACTGCATCTCTATTAATATAAACGACAAAAAATCATTAAAATTACCTGCTGTAACTGTTGTATTTCCAGTTGAACTTGGTAGAAGTGTCTGAACCACCAGATCTTGCCCTATTTCATTTTTATACAGGAAACACTCAAAACAATATAACACAGCACACCTTAAAGCAAAAGGTTGTTTCTCATTAACCATAGACATTATTAAAACCACCAATGCTGGTCTTGGAGGATTTGATGGTGCTAAAACGTTAGCAAAAAATTCCTGATTAGTTAAATTGCCACGAATCACTTCTGCCACAGTGTTGATTGTTTCAGTAAGAATATCAGCTGGAACACCTGTAAAAACATAATAAAAATCTTTGAAATATATAGTGTGTTTCTTAAATACCACTGGCCATCAGAATATTACAAAGAGACTCTAATAATCCCGCATCTCTCAGTGTTTTTTGGCAACTTGTAATTATTTGTGCGGGATTATTCGGAGACACGAGTGTTCTCACTAACTGTAGAACACAGTGAAAATTTGATATCTTCTGAGGACTCCAGCCTACCTAAAAATATAAGAATTCTAAAATATTTTAGGTGATTATAAGGAGTAAAAAATAAACCTCTTCGAGATTATCTGGTAAAATAAACATTGGAGCCAATTTCTGTATGTATGAACCCTCTTTAAAGAAATTGATGTTGCTTGTGTTATTTTTTAGAAGATTCAGCATCAACAGCAAACAATCTTCTACTACAATTCCACCATCTGTATAACCCTGAAACATATATTTATCAAACAGAATAAAAATAAATAAAACAACTAATAAAATTTACTTCTTCAGTGATGATGTTTAAAAGCTTATCAAATGCGTTTTCAAAAGCTACAATTTTCTGTATGTTGGCATTGGATTTTGTTAGATTTATTAACAATAAAAGGGCATCATTTCTTATTACTTCTCTATTATCGCTTAACAAATCCATTAATTTTGAAACCCCCATCGGACTCACTAAGATTATATCCTGAATTTCTTTAAGTTTGCATGTTGTTAGTGATGTGAGGAGTTTTACTGCTGGCCATCTCACTCTAAAAAATTATAATTAACATGATATATTGTATACAGAATGGAGGAATTATACCTAAAATCATATTCATCCAAAAAACTCAAAACCAATGACACATTTTCTTGGTTTTTCAAAAACATCTCTGAAAACTGTTCACCAACATTCACAGCCATGTTCATGTTACTTTGATTTTCATCTTCAAAAACTTCCTTTGAAGTGATATTGCATAAAGCATCTAGACAATACCTAAAATCAAATTTATTATTAAATAATTTAAGTTGAGACAATTTAAATGCATTTACCCAGTTATTTCACAATCATTCCTATCAAGTTCCAATACTTGACGAAGTATATCCATACCCTGTGCCCCAACTTCAAGACGGTACTGTTTGGACATAGCTTTGAGTGCTCTACATGCATCTCTTCTATCTTCTAACAACGTACTAGTACTAACTCGAGACACTAACTTTTCCACCTAAAATTTAACGCCCTTCTTTAAAATTTAAGAAAAACTTCGGCTTATCACAATTTTTGACGTAGTAGAACCAGATGGGGTTAAGTATAAGACAATTTATGAATGAAACTAATACAAAAATTACCGTTTCGGCTCCAGTTATTTGTGTTCCAGGCGGTGGAGCGCCTAAAACAGACTTTAAACCGCTTTTAAAATATTCCATTATTTGTATTTTTCCTTAAAAATTTAATTAGGTTTGTCAAAATTGACAAGACACGTCGCAGACGTAAACAAACACATGTCAGTTTACCATAGAGTATTAGTAAAATATCTTAAAACTTGATGCCAATAAATTAAAAAAGAAGAAAAATCATATATAATTACTGTATCGTTTGTTAAAATGCAGCAAAGACCGGACAGCTCTGGCAGCTGTAGCCTTAAAACAAAATAATTTCCTAAATTGAAAAGAAGAAACGGATAGTCTTAGCAGCTTAGGCCAATAAAGTAATTAGAAGAAGAAAAGGAGGGAAAATTTAAATTTCCTAAATGGGGATTCTGTATAATTTACGCTTTATTTAGCTGAACGACAATATTAACTATTACATAAATAAAATAGTTAGTGAATTATAGAATTTTATTGTTTATTAAATATAAATATTTTTATGCAATAATTTACTCTATTTTCCGTTTTTTCTTAGACCCTTTTTTTCTTTTACCAGCTCTCTTCTGTGTATGTTGCTTTTCAACTTGGGGGCAGTTGCTTTTCTTATGGCCAGCTTGTTTACACTGAAAACAAGACTATATGGTTGTGTTAGTATACAATTTAATAATAAATATAATAAACTCACTCCTAGAAAACTTAATTCTTGACAAACATGATTAATTTGAGTACATCTACTACAAGCATTACAATGCTTCCAATTAGGTTTAACACACTTTTCACATTGAGTACAATGCTTGTAAGGTTCACCATTTTTAGATGTACAATCATTACATAATTTACAGTGACTATTTTCGTTAGAAACCCACTTTTTACAAAACTTACAATATTTGTAAGAATCTTCAGGTAATTTTATTAATCTAAAAATATAAGACGTTATACAGATATTACAGATATATTTTTCTTTATATACTTTGCCTCAACATTTGTAAATATTCTAACAGGTGAACCCTGTTTTCTGCCTTTAGGGCCATTTTGAAATAGCGGGTGATTATCGTACTCAACCTTATAATCAAGCATCTTTAAATCTGGTAAAAAATTCTGAAGTTGGGGTTCCATAAAATAAGGAAAAATCCAAAATATTGGCAAATTTCTTCCTTCATTGTTTACTTGTCTATATTGTTGTTTAATACTCTTAAATGTTTCAGCTAAAGGTTCAATTCTACCACCAAATGGAGGATCTGTTACCAAAACTGTATTATCACCACTATAAAGTTAATTAATAAAATGTTGAAATTAATTACTTAATACTTACTTAGTATTTCTCACAAAATCATTAAAAACCTGTTGTCCCTCCTTAAAAAAGAAATAATTATTAAATGAATTGTACCAACAGAATTCTAAAGGCCCAAAAAATGTATGATAGCGTTTATCAATATCTAGCAATATGCTATCCATGTCTTCACAGTTAGCTTGTATATATTCGTGAATTCTTGGTGTTCCTATGCATATTACAAATCTAAAATCAAAACTTATTAAAATAAAATTGAAATAAAGAGAGGAGCATTTCTTTAAATACTTGTATTTTAAATTACGAAAAATATTGATTATACATTCAGTCGATTTGTTTGAAAACAGGTATTGTGCTTCTTTTTTGGGGTTATCAAGTGGTTGAAGAATTTCTGATGGATGATCTAATTGGTAATTACTGATAATTTTCAGTAACAGGTGGTCTTGATGTTTTTCAACGTTTTTTAATAAAAATATCGAACATGTCTGACAGAAAATACGTTTTTCAGGCTGTAAAGCTTTAATCTAAAACAATTCCTATTAAATTCATAAAATTCAGTACATATTTCATTCATTTCCACCTTGTTTAATGTAACAAACAATTTTCTGTGATCAATTCCTTTAACATAGTTTAACAGTTCCTTATTCCATAATTCTGACTTCCTCTTAAATGCCTGTTCACTCTCATCGGCCCACAAGAAAAAATTACATAGTTTTCTATCACGGCAAGCTGAACATGCATAAAACTTTCTTGTACTGTCTTTGGTTCGTCTCGAAAACAGCAAAGTAGGACCGTGGCAACATTTTGGATTACTTTTTAAATCCGAATTTAAAACCTCTATATTATGATTATTATCGTCGTCTTTGAACAAATTTTGTTTCATGATTTTTATTTTTTAAAACATTATCAGAGTTTGATCAAAGTTAAAAAGAGAGGTTACTATAAAAATTCTTCTTTTTTATTATGTGGACTTAGCTCACTTCACAGACCTGAATCTGTGGTTAAATTCCTTTTGACCATAGAACTGGGCTTTCTGCCAGCATTTGAATCTCATAGTCCTGATTGGCAGCTGAAGTCTTCTCATCTGAAAAGACGAAGAACTTTGGAAACAGTGGCGGAACAAACAAAATTTAGCTTCAATAATTAACTTTTATTTCAAATTAAATCATAAAAAAAATGTTATAAATAAATGTAGCTAATAAAATGAATGTTAATATAAATTTGGTATATTAAATATATGTTTAATGGATGAAATATGGTATATAAACAGCTTTAAAAGCTCTTTTAATAGAGAAATATTATGAAAACAACAGATAAATTGATCTTTCTAGAATTAATTAACGCAGATGCTTTTAAAGGGGCGGTTTAAAAATGTCGTAGACATAACACTCTGTTCTGTTCTTCAAAATGATAAATAAGATACAGCGCATTCCTCTATAGGGCGTCGGAAAAGAGACCGAAAAGGCTAAAGTTGACGAACACCGACGGTGCATAAAATAAACATGGAATCCCCACTTTAGATACACCTGCTCACCACTTTACCTGGACAGTTTAATAAGTAATATTGGTAGTATTCATTTTTGTAAATATCTTAAATAAATCTGTTAAAAATAATGCACATGTTATCATTAGAATATATCATACGATCGAAAAAATGGCGTCAAAGACGGCCGAAAAAGTAGCAAAATAAGGGTTCGGCATTTAACGTTTTATGTCAAACTGGC
The DNA here is from genome assembly GCF_002938485.1 of Sitophilus oryzae. Classification (NCBI taxonomy): domain Eukaryota; kingdom Metazoa; phylum Arthropoda; class Insecta; order Coleoptera; family Curculionidae; genus Sitophilus; species Sitophilus oryzae. The sequence continues at coordinate 2,968,264 of NW_022146782.1, forward strand.
TAGGTATTTTTACACAAATAAAGAAGGAAATTATAGATAAAGGATTATACTATGTATATCCGTATTGTAGCACATTTTTAGACAACTTTATTTTTAAGATTTTGATATTCAAACATCAATAAAATATTTCTTATGTTTGGACTAAATTTTCTCGAAAATAAAGACATAATTTCAAATTCCGTTACAATACGGAAATAGATTGAAGTTTTGTGATTACAGCGATATATAATTTATATGGTTTTGTAGCAAATTGCTCGCTATTATATGGCAAATGCTGAAGCTCTGCAAACCTTAATCAAGCCTTAATCAAAGCATGTGTGTTTGGAATTTTAGATGTGACTTAACGCGACAGTATCGGGCTAAGCCTTAGGCTGATTTCTGAAATATAATATATATTTCCTTTGGCCACCAACGTTGTCATTTATTTTTATATTGAGTAAACATTTTTAAAGAGGGTAGAACAAATAATAATACCTTTGATAATACGAAGAACAGAAAAATAATTTAAAATAAAATCAAAATAAATATAACTACTGTTACTTCAGTTTTTAGCAAATGCGTCTATTATAAACGCTCTGTTCAGCGTTGTTTTCTGTGTTAAGTATCTAAAACTTGTTTATCTTTAGGTTTTTTTCATATTTAAGAGATTACAGGTACTTATCAGATTACCCAGGTAGATTTGTCACACTCCTTCTTTCTCTTCAGCAGGTTCGTTTCATATCAGCCGGTTCTTCGGCATCAGTCAGCAACTTCTGTTTGCGGCGGTCGTACCTCCTGAGGTCGTACTTAGAATAGTACCATCTACCATTAGACGCGTTCAGCGCTAGTTACGCTCACTACGCGCACCGCAAAACCAACGAAAACATCAGAAAAGTACCATCGACCTTATCAGTACCAGGGCTGGACTACTCTTTTTGCCCTTATTTTGAATAGGACAGAGATTTCTTTTGTGTCGCAAAGTTTTGTTATCGCGCTCGAATTTTTGGTGAAAGTACTACTTATTTTGAAAGTGCATTTGTTGTGAGCGTGGAAAATTATTTGTAATTTCCAGAAAAACCAAAGTGGTAGATTATAAAAGTAAGTAAATAAGTGTTTAAAACTAAATCATTTTTTTATATAAAACTTCCCAATGTAATCTTTTATAGAATAATATTTTTTTACGAGTTTCAAAATGCATACAAAAGAACTGCAATGTAATATTGTTATCTACAGTTTAAAAAATAGTGAAATTTTACACGGAAAAAAATGTAATAAACCCCACAATTATTAGAATATTTATTATTGTAGAAATTAATTACATTACAATAATTATTATTATTGTAGAAAACACTGATGCATTTTTCGTCTAAAACGGTACTATATAGGCATCCCGTTGTAGCTTTTATTTCTATCAATTTGTAGATCTGCAAAATGTTAAATATGCTTGATTTTATACTAAAAATAGTGAACAAGTGTGGTGGTAATTCTCACAATTTGTGTCAGAGAATATTCAGATTGTAGTCTTTGAAATTTAAATGAAAACCCTTGTTACAAAATGTAGCACTACTAACTAAGCACTATTAGTATAGAATATACAGGACATGTCCTGCGTTTTAAGGTGTCCGGGGTAGATAAAGCAAGACCGATCTTACAGGGAGGCACAAAAAGTACATTTTTACTCCGAATAGAACATACTATTTTTTTTCAAACGTTACAAATAATTTTTTAATCAATTTCAAACGTTGGAAATATAAAAAATAATACCTTATAAGTAATTATACAGGGTCTTAATAGATGCAAATATTTTTAGGGGTAGAATATTTTGGCGATTTGGCCATTTAGAATAGGACTTTCATTGGAAGTAAGTTTTCTATTAATAGTTATTTTTTATACAAGACGATAAAATGGTATTTTATTGCCGACCGAAAAGATTTCGGGAGACGATAATGCAATTTTATGTCTGTTCAACGAGAAGATCCTTGACAGTGATAGATGTGTCTGTCATTTTAATTTCAAAGTAGTTTATTTGATTTTACAAAGAAATAAGTTGGTACAACTGGAACGCATAGCAGGAAATTAATATATATGAACTGACTTTTGATATTTGACTGACAAGTGATTACTTCAATATATTGTGAAAAAAAAACTGTATAAAACTGAAAAAATGTAATGGAGTTATTTTATTTAATAAAAAATGGTATGTGTTAATACAAAACAAACAGGAACAAGATACCACATACCAAAAAAATATAAAAAAAACTATTTCTTACTTTCAAGCTTTAGGAAACTTCCCGCATTTACGATTATATTATTTATTAATATAACTTATGTACAAATACAAATTTGTAATATTCCACAGGAATAAATAAAACAACATAAATAAAACAAACTATTTTATTAATAATAACACTTACCAAATTTTATACCTTAAAGGTTGATTAATTAACTTCAATCTAAATTTTAAACCAGTACCGTTTGATATTATTTTTCTGCAGTACTAAAATCTATTATTTACCTATCGTGGGATGTCGATATTTTACAGCTACTCCAGTTTTTAGTATGTCTTTAGTATGATCCTTCTACCATATTCGAGATGCACTTATCTACTACGAGATGGTATACGAACTTTATTGATGGTAACTTTATTGGTGTATAAGACTTTCTGTCTGGGCAGCGAGTATTAACCATAAACTGTGCTCTGGGTGTACAGTTAATTTTCACTCGATTTGTCCTCTACTTGACTTCAAAAGACACAAAACACACGTAATAACACGAATCAAAATGCATCATCTTCCAAAACACAGGGTATTTGACAAAAGTTGACACAAAATTATAACCTATAATTTGGCAAGACTTTGACAAGCGTCAAAAATCTAAAAAATCTAAAGGCGAGTTCATACGCATGGGCGTCCGTTTATCGTTCATCGTTCCGTCAAACCAATAAAATTGAAATACGACTGTCATTTTTGAAATAAACCAATAAAACTGGTTAAAAACAACAAGAGGCGACGAATGACGGATTTATATTTAAACCCATCCATAGTTAACTTAAAAATTATTAGAAACTTTTTTTAGTAAAATAAATAGATTGGTATGGGATGTCATCTGCTTTTCTTCTGTCATCGTCTGTCGAAATCTTACCTGAGAAAAAAAAACAAAGTTATATAAAACAATATTTTTTTAAATAGCGTTTTAACAAATATTCAAAAATTATTATTTCGAGTGCAATAAATTAAGAAAAAATAATTTATATTCATTGGTAAAAAGCACCGGTTTTAAACATCGTATTTTTAAATTATTAAGTTTGGGATTCTCTTTACTAATAGTTATTTTTTATACAAGTCGATAAAATGGTATTTTATCGTCGACCAAAAAGATTAATTCACGATTAATTTCGGAAGACGATAATGCAATTTTATCGTCGTGTATATAACAATATCTTTTTCCATAGCGAGTTACGTTTTAAAAAATATTCAGAAATTATTATTTCAAGGAATTTATTACGGGTAGAAAAAAATATTGTGCTGGGTTGGCGTTGGTTTCTATGTAATTTGACAAATAAATAAAGCTGTCTCTTTGTTGTCAGTTTTCAGTCAATATTTTTTAATTCTCTTTCGCGTCGATTGCTGATTGAATTGGAGCCAGAAATGGCTCAAAACGAAATAAGTAAATTACCAACAGATATTCAGACTGGAGCGAGAAACGCCATATCCAAACTACTTCCATTTAAATCCCGAATAACTTATGAAAAGGAATACAAAAATTTTCAAAAATGGAAGCAATTAAAAAACGTGCGAGAAGAAATAACGTTTTTAACCTATCCTCGCTGTTAAAGTATCATTTAATCTACCCTTGAGTTTAAAGTACTATTTTATCTACTATTTTTGATAGATATAAGGCAATTTTAACAGTTGGTTTGGTTAAAAAGTCATGATGTTTGCCAACCTTAATTGTATTTTATTGTAATGATGACTAAAACCATTACAAAAACTAATGCAACCTCTATATTATAATTCCTTCTTATGTAATATTAATATAATTAAATACACTACAAGATTAAAATATAATACAAAAACATTAAAAAGAATAAAGGAACAAAGACAATACGATGCAGCCAAAACAAAAAGAATACAGTTTTGCGATTAGCAATTTAAATGACACTTCCCATATGAATAAACCCATTGAATTTCAGTCCGAGTTACTTACTATACGACCTGTTACAAGCCGAGAAACACAATAAACAACACGTAACTGTAGATTTTTCAGGTACTTTTGTTGTTCCAGTCGCGTTAAAATGAACCGAGGTACCAGAAAATGTCGTTCGTGTACTCGAAATTTGTTCATAAACCACGACAAAAATGCATGTAAAGGTATGAAAAATATTTTTTTTTCATAGCAACTATTAAAATTGCCTTATATATATATCAAAAATAGTAAATAAAATATTAGTATTTTAATAAAGCACGCTTTTAGATGTTTCAAAAAACTAGAAAGTTAGAGTAGTAGAAAAGTTTTTTGAAACATCTAAAAGCGTGCTTTATTAAAATACTAATATTTCAACGATGTTTCACAAGGAACCAACCACAGCTTCAGTACAATTTAGTAAATAAAATAGTACTTTAACCGCAAGTGTAGATTAAATGATACTTTAACAGCGAGAATAGGTTAAAAACTTTATTTCTTCTCGCACGTTTTTTAATTGCTTCCATTTTTGAAAATGTTTGTATTCCTTTTCATAAGTTATTCGAGATTTAAATGGACGTAGTTTTTGGATATGGCGTTTGTCGCCTCAGTCTAAATATCTGTTGGTAATTTACTTATTTCGTTTTGAGCCATTTCTGACGCGAAAGAGGATTAAAAAATATTGACTCAAAACTGACAACTAAAGAGACAGCTTTATTTATTTGTCAAATTAGATAGAAACCAACGCCAACCCAGCACAATATTTTTTCTACTCGTAATAAATTCCTAGGAATAATAATTTTTGAATATTTTTTAAAACGTAAAGGCTATGGAAAAAGATATTGTTATATACACGACGATAAAATTGCATTATCGTCTTCCGAAATTAATCGTGAATTAATTTTTTTGGTCGACGATAAAATACCATTTTATCGACTTGTATAAAAAATAACTATTACTAAAGAAAATCCCAAACTTAATAATTTAAAAATACGATGTTTAAAACCGGTGTTTTTTACCAATGAATATAAATTATTTTTTCTTTATTTATTGCACTCGAAATAATCGGTACACATGAACATTGATTATTGCCATTCTCCATTACGTGAAAACCAGCTTTATATTAAAACAATACATACATAATCATGTTTTAAACAGTTTTTTTTCTCGCACTACAACGTACTATAGTTTATTTATTTTTTATTTGATCGGAAATTTATAATATGTAAATACGGTAACCTTGTTTCCTTTGTCGATCTTGTTCGGATTTCTAGGCCAGACGAAACTGAAAATTTTAGGGGGCACTGGAGAAGAAATTCAATCTTGTTGGAGATCTCATAAAAATACCATACGATCGAAAAAAAAAACGGCGTCATAGACGGCTGGGGAACGACAATCGATAATATTTTTTTCGAGGTCGAGCACTAGATGTCATTTACTTGACTTGTATTATTCTTTATTTTTTAATGGCGCTTACTGCCAGTTGGCTTTAAGAATCTGTTACGCTGTACTGTTCAGGTTGCTCTGAGGGATCGGGTAACGCGGCTGTGTGGCCGATATACAGGTTGTTAATTTGTTCATTACTCGCGGCAAGAGCTTTATGGTTGAAATATGACAACCTCGGCCCGCGCGTCGATAGACGACGCGACGGGACGAGTCGGCAGAAAAATCAATAATGCATGCGTTCTCAATAGGCAGTGTTGCCATTCTGTTCCCCTATAAATAACTGTCGAGTTAACAACCTGTATACTATATTTCAGAAATCTGCCTAAGGTAGTTTACACGGGATAGAAAATTGCGATAGAACTTGCTACAGTAACTTGCGATAGTGTTTACATTTAAGCAAATTTTAAAGCAATTTCTTGCAACAAGTACTTTCTAGGCATCTGCTTTGAGCAAGAAATTGCATGCACGTATACACGGTATGGTGTATATTGCACAAGTATATTGTTTAGTAGAAAAATGTCGCGCCGTAAAAAGAGAGCTGCAGCCACAATTTTACGCAGCCAAGAAAATCTACAAAAAGAATATGGGTTAAAGAATGGATTGTCAGAAGGCCTAGTTTTGGAGCTTAAGCGATGTTATTAAAAAAAATAAGAAATGAAGACCCAAAGCATTTAAACAATTTTCTGCGAATGGCAAATGTCGAATTTACTTTTTTTATATAATTTTGTTCCACTCCTGGTTTCCTTGGGTACGAATATTATGTAGCTTCCGCTGAATCTCAGCCTCAGCTGTGTTGAATTTGTCAGCTATAAATTTGATTGCTTTTTGCTTTTTAGCTCTATCTCTGTAAATTTGCGATGCACTCTCCCAACCTGTTTACACTTGCAAGCGTCTTTCGTCGCAACCACTTCCCCCCCAGTTTTGTGACTTGCTGGGAGAGTGCTTTCGGATACTATTTACATTATGCAAGTTTGGTAGAAGTGCTCTCAGACATATACTTGCGATAATTTACTTGCCCGTGTAAACTACGCTTTAAGCCACATCCAAAATTCTAAACACAGGTGCTTTGTTTAAGGCTTGATTAAGGTTTGCAGAGCTTCAGCATTTGCCATAAAATAGCGATCAATTTGTTACAAAACCATATAAATTATACAGGGTGTTTCAAAACAAATGCGAAAAACTTCAGGGGGTGATTCCTTGTTCAAAATAAAGGGTAGTTTGCTTCATAAACGTTGGGTCAAAAGTCAACCATTAGGGAGATATTGCGGTACAAAGATGGCGGAAAAATAATGTTTTTATTTTTTATCTTGAAAACGAAAAGAGATAGACTAATAAAATTTTATGGAAGCATTACTGTTATGAAAACACACTTTCTTCACTCTCACTCAAAAAAATACAAGAGATAAAAAAGTTTCTAAACAAACCAAACTATCCAAATTAATTTTTTTGCATGTGTTTGATAAGATTTTCTTTAAATCTCGTTAACAAGAATGATCTTGTTAACGAGATTTAAAGAAAATCTTATCAAACACATGCAAAAAAATTAATTTGGATAGTTTGGTTTGTTTAGAAACTTTTTTATCTCTTGTATTTTTTTGATAAAACTCACCGATTTGAAATTAAAAAATAAAATGTAAAGCATTACATGTCAGGACAAAAAACATTTTCTGATAAAGAATCTAGTGGGCTGCTGTAATTTTTTAGGAAAAATCTAGTCGGCCGCTGTTACTTTTTAGGATGTTCCTAATATTATTTTATTTGACATTACTCTATTGCAATACGTTATTATCTAGATGATTATTATTATCGTTATTATCACTAGATTCTTAATCTAAAAATGTTTTTTGTCCTGACATGTAATGCTTTACATTTTATTTTTTAATTTCCAATCGGTGAGTTTTATCAAAAAAACACAAGATGTAAAAAAGTTTCCAAACCAACTAAACTATCCAAATTAAAGCATTTGCATGTGTTTGATAAGATTTTTCTTTAAATTTCCTTAACAAGAATGATAGGGGTAGTGTATTTCAACCCCTTCCACTCATTTTAAAAAAATAAACAAATTACCTGAAAGTGTGTTTTCATAACAGTAATGCTTCCATAAAATTTCATTAGTCTATCTCTTTCCGTTTTCAAGATAAAAAATAAAAACATTATTTTTCCGCCATCTTTGTAGCGCGATATCTCCCTAATGGTTGACTTTTGACCCAACGTTTATAAAGCAAACTACCCTTTATTTTGAACAAGGAATCACCCCCTAAAGTTTTTCGCATTTGTTTTGAAACACCCTGTATATCACTGTAATCACAAAACTTCAATCTATTTCCGTATTGTAACAGAATTTTAAATTATGTCTCTATTTTCGAGAAAATTTAGTCCAAACATAAGAAATATTTTGTTGATGTTTCACCATCAAAATCTTAAAAGAAAGAAGTTGTTTAAAGATGTGCTACAATACAGATATAGTATAATCCTTTATCTTTAATTTCCTTCTTCATTTTTGTAAAAATACCTAGCCAGGTTTACATAAAACGTTAAATGCCGAACGCTTATATTTTGCTACTTTTTCGGTCTAGTGAAAAGGACTCTTAAGAAGGTTGTAATTTATATTTATATTGAGTAAAAATTATTTTTATTGCGTAAAACAGGTAAAAAAGGGTAAAAAGTTGCCAAAACACAAGAATAAACAGGTTTAAACAAAAAACGACAGCTAAAAACACTGAAAAAATCGGTTTAAACAAGAAAAAGTCTTATTTTGAGCATTTTAGCGTTTTTTTCTGGTCTTTAGATGTTGTTTCATGCTTAAAACACGAATGGTTTATTTGTCTGGAAACTTTCGATCTTTTAATAATCTTTCTATAATTATTATCATTAAGATGAGAAGGGATTTACCTCGACAAAATTATCATCGATTTTCATTCCTCAGCTGTCTTTAACACCGTTTTTTTTCGTGATCATACGTTATTTATTTATGTGTATATAAAAAACAAGACTCCCCGTATACATCTGTCTACTGAGTGTTATACCTTTTGCTAGACTGTCGCGTTGTGGCGCCATTACCATTATTTGTTGTTCTGCTTTTTAATTATCGATAAATGAAGTAATGGCCGGCCTGACCTTCCTTCGTTTCGACCATGATGGCATTGAACGTTAGGCTGACCATTAAAGTGAATTAATGGGTTGACCGGCTGTTATTTTTTTCATATCATAATCCTTCTTGCCCTGTATCTCATTTCCAGTATTGTACGATCACGTTTTGTACTTACTTTAAAATGCTTCTTCTCTTTCTTCTTCATACGTTAGGACTAGATCCTGTATTTTCTTCAACGGAAATAAAAGGAAAAATTGGGACGATGAAGATCAGCTTTCATACCATCTCATAGGTGGTTGTCCAGGCGGCCGAGGTATGTTTGGTCGTTTCTCTTTAGCAATTTTCGCTAACCGGTTATTTGACATTCTGTCCACATGGTCTGTCGACTCTCTCCTCCTGTTTCTTGTCCATCTTATTACGTCCTGTATTTGTGTATGCCTGGGTGAACTGGGAGCTCTGGCACGAAGGAACCGAATTAAATTATTTTGGGTGCCGGGCCACAGTGGCATCCAAGGCAACGAAAAAGACGATGATCATCGACATCCTATCTTGGTCCAGAGCCAGTACTGGGAATACCCAAATGTATGGCCCATAGTGCACTAAAACTTTGGATCAGGAAAAAGCAGAATGTCCAGTGGAGAAACAGACAGGGGCACAGGCACAACAAGGCTTTTATCCAAGGACCTAGCTCTAAAACCGCAAAAGAACTGCTAATGCTTTAAAGTGCGGATTACAACAGGCTTCTTGACAGGACACATGGCTGTCAAGCATGGTACAAAGAATACAAGGTATGATCGATAGCGGCTCCAATTTCGTTCAGTTCGCGCATACCACCTATGACGTCACTAGGAAAATAATGAATAAATAAAAAATAAAGAAAGTTGACAGGAGATCTGCATTTTTTGGGGTTATGGTTAAGAATTGTTTAATTTTAAGACTTTTTAGTTCGTTTAATTTAATAATTACTAAAACCAGCAGTTCCAAAAATATATTTAAAAATAATAATTATCTATTAACATGGATTTGGACGATAGGTAAGAATACTAAATTTATTTCTATAGTCGGTATAAAATTGTTTATTAGGTTTTTAGTTTGCGATGTTTATGGTAAATAATTTTCATTTTCATTGCCTCTGAATTCACATGAGGACAGAGTTGAGGATATCTATGGAAAAGTAACCACAAGAGGAATTGTTACATCATTTAAAAAATGTTGGGAAGTTTATTGTTTCCCATCGAAAAGTAGAAAATGCCAATGCAGATGAACGTATTGTAATTGTGATAGAAGTAATTCTAAGGGTGAAGTTTATTATAATTTGTGGAAGTAATACCAAGGGTGAAGTTTATCATAATTAGTGACCTGTGGTTCTTTTTATATGTAGATGTTTCTGGTTTTCAGAATAAATTGGTTGAACGACACCCAAAATTTAGAGGAAGTATTTGCATACCCAGAATATGCCCATTGAGGATTATATTATAGCTCAAATTTCCTTTAATGGTAGACAATTATTCAATGCAAATTAACTTTTTAAGTGACTGAAATATTAAATAGTTTACAATATGGTATATCACTAAAAATATATTACTTTTAGGTACAATTAGGGCACGATACATTTCAAAAAGTAGAATATTATTTTATATTAAATGAGGTATTGTACCAACAATCAATTTATATTAATAACGGAGATTAAAAAATAACAGAATAAATAGTTCTTTTTTTTATACTACAAAAATAAACTATAGAATACAACAGTATTTAAAAAAAATAAATAAAAAGTTATGTCCCGGCCGAGATTCGAACTCCGGTCTCTCGCTTCCTAGCCCGACTCCTTACGCACTGCTCCACAGTAACTTGCTTAGCGATAATTCAATGACGGTATATAAACAAAAAAACAAGTTTATAACAATATCTTGACGATTTGAACTGGCGCGCGGAGCGTGCTGACCAATAGTGCCTGTTATCACCTGTGACGTAGCGACCAACCTGCGCAATATCATACCTTGTATTTTTTGTACCATAGCTGTCAAGTGTTACCTGAACCAGCTCAACCTGTATCAAGGAAGTCTTTGACTCTGCGATAAAGATCCTGAAACAGCGGAGCACATAATATGTCATTGCGAGGCTCTGGATCGCAAGCGACACTTTTACTTTGGGAAAGCCAGAGAATAGGTACATTAAAGAAATGCTAACTTCATGTTAAAAAATGGAAACAGACGCCACCTGGTGTCGCCTGGCAGTACTAGCTAAATTGAGGGGAATTGGAGGGGCGGGGCTTAAAAGAGGGGAAATTTAAAAAAAATATATTTTTATAAGTATCACTGACTTACTGTTTAAAGTTAATAAACATATTTTTTATTACTTTAATATAATTTAATGTATTAAAAAATATGTCTATTAACTTTACACAGCAAATCAACGATATTATTAAAGACTTATTATTTTCAGAGAAAATTCGTAGTAAATAAATTACACATTATTATAGTAAACAATATCATTTATTTTTTAGAGCTGCGATTTATATTACAATAATATTGAAATAGATATATTTTTTTAACAATGAAAAAGAATATCCCGGAACCTGAAAAAGAAAGACCATCAATTAATGACTTAAATTAGTTCAAAATACATTTTGCATATAACTAGTGAATTCGAAAGATAAACATACTATTAAAAAGACATTTTAGTAGTATGTTATCGTCTATTTACTGATAATACATAAGTATATAATAGGTAAATAACATGCATAAGGCACTACGATACAACTACCTGTATCATGATAACACACTAATATCACAAAAAATATATGCTAATTTAAATTCCTTTAATGATCTAATGAAACACTATCTAGCCTCAATGCATGCCATTCCAAAGGCAAAAAAAACTGTTATACCAAATAAATATAAGCTGAATAAAACATAAACCAAGCCAACATGCATAAACAACCAAAAATGCATCAAAAAATACTTTTATCAGATCATACCCTTGGATATATTATGTATTTTATATATCGCACATCCCGTTCAAAAGTTTACTAACTCAAAATAGAGAATATAGAGAACATTGTCAGGAGAAGTAAAAGAAAATTTAAGTTAAGGCAATATGCTCCTTTTTGCATGTTAATGGCCAAATAATATAATGTTGATTTAATAAAATTTTACTGGCATCCTTCTGAGGTATAAATCAGATTAAAAGGACATTGTTTTTGTAATAATTGTTTGTTTTGTAAACATTTTTGAAGACAATACAGTTTTGAACGGGCTGTGCGATATAAACAAGGATCTTACTATTATTTGAGGTTAGAAAGTATTTAAATAATATAAAACATAATCAAAATCATTTTTCATCATAAATTATAGAGGTACTTACGTGTTTTGATATTATTATCAGGAAATAATACGTTTAGTTAAACAGGTACGCTGCCAGGCAAGTTCTATCGGCGGGTCTTTGCAAGAGTTGAAATCTAAAAATACAAAAATACGTTTACATCTCAGTTGTATTTACGAATAAAGTATTTGTGTGTAATTTCTGACTTACCAGTTAACTGAATAATCGCATTAAATACATCCAAATGGTAATTTAATATTGTAAAAAAGCAAAATTGTTTTAAATCACTTGCCAGGACAGCCCGGCCAGCTTCTTTGTTGACAAAATGGCCGCGGTATCATGATTTAAGCAATGCGAGTGACAAAGAAAGCCAATGCCTGGCAGATGTTGGTTTCTTTGTCGTTGGTCCTGGCACGTTTAAATTTGACTGTTGCCTGTTTTCCCATACAAGTGACACCCCCGTGGGGAAAGCTAAAACATACTTTCGGTAAAAATTATAGTAACACCGGCGATGCCGGCTGTGTGTCCGGGCTAGAATAAAGTTGGGGAATTTATATAAAAACATAATTAATAGCGTTAGTGTTAACGTATAGTGTTAAACCAACGCAAGTGACGTGTATTTTTATGTAAAACAGTTTTCGTTTCTTTATTTTTACTTTGTGAAATAAAAAATTCCGCGACATTTTTCTGTGCCTGTGCCTTGTAGCAGCAATTATAATAGGTCCTCAGGATCTGTCTACATTCTCTTTCCCAACAATATTAACTGTAACTAGGTCACGTCCAAAACCTACAGAACATGCTGTGCCTACAATTTTTCCAAATCAACCCTCTTATGGACCCTCTGTGCATGTTCCCATAAAGAGAAAACGTCCCGATGAAAGAAAACAAGATTTGGTAATTCAGGATGAAATAAATATTGAAAAGTATTATTATTATTATGAAATGGCAATATATTTTAAAGAAATTAGATGAATTTCTACTTTATTTCAGTATTTTATATATAAAAAAATTATATCTTTATCTTTTTATTTACGATTTATGGAGATGGTTACTTGACTAACATCGAACTACAAGTTACTTAATGTTAATAGTTAATTCTATCTGATATCCACATTTTTTAAATATGTTAGGCAAATTTTTACAATTATTTTTAATTAAACTTTAAAATGTATTCTGCCGTTATCATATACAATACATTTTCTTAACTTATCGATAAACGTAAAGTTTTCAAATTTTTTAATATTTGGAAACTTTTTATCACAGGTATATTATTACTAGTTGCTAAATACTCGCTAACGCAATTTTAGGACACGCTTTTTATTATCTAGACTTTATTTTGGTCATCTTATGCTGTAGTTTATTTCATATTAATATTCGTGCTTTAGATCTAAATTTTAATGCTATTCAATTACTTTAACGCGATAAAAAGTTAATGTTATTTTTTAATACCTTTCTGTATAATATTTTTCATATTTATATCTGGCAAAATTATCAATAAATACTATTATTTATGCAAAATCTATATGCAGTACCATATGGCACAATACAAAAGCCGAACTAGTGCGGTGACGTCACAAATCTATGTCTCTGGCCTGTCTGTCATGTTGGTCATGGTTCGACTGATTGAGGTCGGGACTACAAGGAGGCCATTCCAGTCTTCGTAGTCCAACCTCATCCAGGAAACTCGCTTTTGCAGTTACTTAGTTGATTCGTAGACATCAAACCAAACCAAACTTCAAGAAATTCTCTCTCTATAATATTTACATTATGCAATTACTCAGTAATAGTTCTCTTCACACTTCTTCTTAACAAATTATAAACTCATATACAACTAATTATGACTTAAATGCTTCTCATTCAAATTATATAATCTTTAGTATAAGAACAAAATGCATTTATTATTATATTTAAAAAAAAAACAAGACCTTGAGGTTAATAATGGAACTTAGTTAATGAATGTTTTAATGTTCTCAGTAATTAAATTTATTTATTTCTTATTTATTACTATACGAGGATGAATGGATTATACCTAGATGGGATTATTCAGCGATTAGAAAATACAGGAATGTACATTTTAATGTTTCCATTATCACTGTATTATGATTATACTATATGATAAAAAAAAACGGCGTCAAAGACGGCTGGGACAATCGATGATAATTTATACTTCCATTTAAATCCCTAATAACTTATGAAAACGAATACAAAATTTTAAAAAATGGAAGCAGTTAAAAAACGTGCGAAAAGAAATAAAGTTTTTAACCTATCCTCGCTGTTAAAGTATCATTTAATCTACTCTTGCGGTTAAAGTACTATTTTATCTATTATTTTTGATAGATAGAAGGTAATTTTAACAATTGCTATGAAAAAAAATATTTTTAAACGGTGTAGTTTAAAATTCAAGAAACAAAAATAAATACTAACCTTTTGTAATTTTTCTATCATACGGTAGGTTTTACTCTTCCATGAAGTCAATAATCAAATATTTTTTACGCGGTTTGAATCAATTAGAATAATATCAGTGATTGTTTTATACAAGCTAGAAAATTGTTTTATTTTTAATTAAAATCCCAGGACGGAATGGGTAACCCAATAAAAAATAGAACAGTTATTTGTAGTATTTTGTACGTGTTAATATTCAGCTGGACTGCACACGCTCACACGAAGGCTTTTAAACGTGTTTTAGAACACCTTTCACTTTTCCTAAAACAAATATTTATTAATATAAAATATCCATTAGTATATCGGATAATAAATTCAGAAATTATTTTTGTTAACACAAACAATTTACGACATTTATTCGACATAAAGTTCTTAAAATCTAATGAAGATATTTACAATATTCCCATTGTTTAGTTTTTATTCGTTTTAAAGGAAATGAATCATTTTATAGGCAGAGTAATCCGTAGAATGTAGAATATAGAATGAGTAAGATGGGGGGTTAATCACTGCGACCTTAAAGATCTATTGTGTGCCCCCCTTCCTTGAGTCATCACACAATCTATAACCCATCATACCTCTGAAGAGGTTGTCTCCTCTTGGTCCAGGCGGTTAAGCCAAGACCTCCCGCACCCTCTACCCGCGAGACATGACCACAGTCAGTAGAGGGTGCCTGGTATGACGGACAGGGGTAGCCCCGTCCGGCATCGTTATATGCCCTGGTGCAATTCCCTGGCCACGACATTACAGCCAGGAACAAGACAATGAGATGCTTCTTAGACCGAGCCAAAGTGCTAGAGGAGATTCTTCCAGCACCTGACAAGGAGCTTCCCCACCAACGACAAGGTATTGCATCTCCTAGGGGAAGAGAGTAATCCGTAACCTAGAATGGGAATCCTCCAACAACGGTCTAAAACATTCGAGGAAATTTTTCAAGACTTAAAACCGAGAAAAATCAAAGATTTTCCTTGATTTAAGTAAGAACGATCTTCGGATTGTTACAGGGTTTTTAACAGGAGTCTCCTCAATGAATACCTGAACAGATTGGAGCTAAGAAACAACGGCGAATGCAGATTCTGTGGGGAAAATGGGAAACACCAGAACACCTCACCACTGAGTGTAGCGAGACGACAACCATTCATGCCATAAACTTTGGTATAACTGATATCGGAGATGGAGAAGTAATCTCGTCTCAAATACTGGCTTTTGTTAAAGCCCTGAGACTGTAGTTATGATGAGTTATAACTCAAGAATGGAGGATACACTAGATCTATAAGGTTGCGGTGATTAACTTAATCCAGATTCAATATACTCACCGGCGCTACTACACTCCACTCTCCAAAATACTAACTTGTTATATCATAATTTATCAAAGAAGCTACTGCCCAACAATGCAAACATTTGCAGATACCTACACAATATGCAATAGATTTATTTTCTACAGCATCTACAGTATTTTCATTACAAATAAATATTGCGATAATTCTTTAATGTATTATTTAACCAACTGAAAATACCGTTATGTTTCAATAACAACAACCTGTCGCAATCTCAATTTCTTTTCGTAATAGGCAGCAGACTATTGTTGGATATGATGGCCATGCAACGTCCAAAGCTTTAAAGCTTACGTGACAGGCCAAGGTTTAGTATCTTAGTCTATATAAATAAAATCAATTTTATGCAAGCGAAAAATATATATAATATCATATGATTGAGTTTCTTTCATAAGTACTCCATGCTAACTTCATTCTTCTGTTTCTGGTAGTAGAGATCCTGAGCTGTGTTATTAGTTGTCCCAAATATGTATATTCTTCTCTTCTACTATTTGCTATGGATGATATAAAAATTAAAGACAAAATTCTGGACTACAAGACTTCATGAAAGTCTCGTCTCACAGGTCTCGTGGGCATTATTAGTTTTTGGTCCTGATAGCAGGTAAAATCTTAAGACATGAGTACTGTCCGCGTTATTGTTACTCTGAGGTGTGGTGGTACCTGTTGAATCAAAGGACGACAAAATAAAATGATGTCGGGGCGTACGCCTCCTGCCAACTGAAACGATTTTACCGTTTTCGAACTTTTTGCACGTTATGATGCCGATAAATAATTCATAATCGTGTAGTAGATCGTGTACGGCTGCACGTGATCTAAATGTCAACGCGGTTGAACAATACTACTATTAATTTTACAGCTTTGCGTAAAGATATACGACTAAGAGGGAAATATTGTTGATTTTTTTCGCAATAAACTTAATAAGTATTTTATTTCTTACTGGAGTAATATAAGTTTGTGTCGTCTTGGTTAGGTTGTGATTATTAACGAGAATTAAGTTAATAGACCATAATAGTTAATTTACTACTACTTGGGATGCATGGTTAACCAAACGTGGGATCCAGATCAGGAGATCAAATGTAGGATCGAGCAAGCAAGAACAACTTTTCTTACAGATAGGAACTTGCACTTCGGCCTTAGATACAGAATGCTCTGTCTGGTCCGTTTTGTTATATGGTGTGGAAGCATGGACACTGAAGGTAGCAACAATAATAAACAAAATTGAAGCCTTCGAAATGTCGAACCTACGACGAATGCTAAGAATGTCCTGGGTCGACCGTGTGAGGAATGAAGACTTTCTTGGAAGAGCTGGTCTAGAAGAACGTGAACTCTTCGAAATCATCGAGAAGAGGAAAATAGCCTATTTGGGACACATACTACAAGGAGAACGCTATCACTTTCAGCGTCTAATTTTCCAGGGTAAAATGGGGAATAGGCCGAAGGAAGCTTTCCTGGCTGAGGACAGTTTCATCAGAATCTCCTCTCTACAATATTTTTTCTGTCCCAGTCATTGAAGGTATATTTTATATTCATTTTGCTAAGTTGGTTCACATTTAGGAGGAAGTAACGCTTGACGTGCTTCTTCTGCTTTCTTTAATAATTCTTCCATTTTAAGGGCACTCGAATGTGTGCCGAATGCGTACGAAAGGCGTTTAAAAAAACTGAACTCAATTGTATAAACAGTCTCCTTCTTATGGACAGACGGGACCGTTTTTGAACATTTCTCGCGGAATTCATTAACTCAGTAGTACTGCTAAGTACTTAAGTACTTCTAATTCTTGTCTAGATTATACGGGCAATTTAAAAATAAGAACGTTTATTCTTCCGCAAAGATAAAAATCCATAGGCACTGGTGGAGGCCTCGACGGCCAAGGGCTGGGATTTTGGTTAGCTATTCAATTATTCTCAAAACTGGCTGCAAAAATTTGCTGATAACTTCAGCGTTTCGTTTTTGTTGTAAAAAAATGTTTTCGAGTTCCATTAGGGGCAGATTATTAATAAGGGGTCCAAAACCTACTAGTTAAAAGTGGCTTTTAACTAGTAACTTAGTAAATAAAAATCTATTAAAAATTTTGTATTTTGAAGGGGATTCTAACAAAATATCAAGTGTGCTATATTTTTGGAACGGCAATTTTAAGTTGTTTTCAGTTAATTAAAAATATTCAGGGTGTCCCAAATGAAAAATCAGTTTTTCTGTTGATAATTCTTAAATTATTAATTTTAAAGAAATTATACTTAAACTATTAAATTCTACTTATAAAGGTGCTTTGGGAACGTTTTCATAAAAATACAAAATTTTCCATAGCAAAAAAGTTACAGCAATGCACATTTTTGAAAAATACACCGTAGCTCCTAAACGGTAACAATATGCGGTTTTCACCATCATATTTTTGATAAAAAATTGAGCTCCAGACACCTATATAAAATGGCGTTTTCGTTTAAAAGCGTCCAATTTGATCCACCCAGTACTTGTGATATGTCATTAGTTTTTTACAAGTACCTACACGGGACAAGTACATATCTACGAAGTGTTTTTTAGCATCAAGCTAGTTTTAAACTATAATAGTTCACTAATTTTATATTTCCATTAATAGCCTCGTTTGTGTCAAGAACCTTTCACCAATATTATTATTAGATACATAAATAATGTATCCACATGAATATTTACAAATATACTAAAATTATTGCTAATTTTACGTTATATTGTTGAACAAATTTGCTATTCTGTTAATAAATAATATCCTCTGTTAATGACATTAGTAATATATTAGTTCTCTAAAAGACTCTATACATTGTATCACGTTAAAGTAAATATATTTTAAATAAAAAAAAAACTTAAAATATATTTTTAACTGATTTCTTTACATCTTTCATCATAGTGTTTATCAGATTATTAATAACTTTTATATAAGATTTAGAAATAATTAAGTATTTTAAAAAATACGAAAAAAAAGGAATTATGCATATATTCAAATGCAGTGCATACCACCCACCTATAGATTACCATAAATTCCTTTATTATGTAACAATTTTTTATAAATATGTATAAAAATTTATATCTGTATGTGATCTACTTTCTCTTATAACACTATTGCGGGGCAGACACTTTGATGTTAACCAGTCTACTTAGATTATTAGTACTACATATTCAATAAGCACTGATTTGAATCCAATATAACACAGAATTCGGTTCATACTTAAATATCAATGTTCTTTTTTCTTCTAAATTTAACGGTGTATTTAGAACGTATTTTATAACTATTGTTAAATTATAATTCAGCGTGGCCAGTTACCTACATTCCGCTGATCAGTTGCGACACCCTGTGTGCATTGAAAAACCATTGGTTTGACCGTTAAATTGGCCATTTTACTGAAAAAGATTTAAAAACGTTTAAGTTTTTGTGAATAATTTGGAAAAAAAGTTTATAATGGTTATTTAAATCCTTTAATTGTTTGAGAATTGAAAAAAATTATCCACAGACACCTTCAATGTGTGTAAAGGAGTCCGCCAGGGCTGTATACTGTCACCAATACTTTTTAATATATACGTCGAAAAGATATTTCAAATGGCCCTGGAAGGAGAAAGTGGAGGAATTAAGATTAACGGAGTTCCAATTAACAATATAAGATATGCAGATGATACGGCAATCCTAGTACCAACTTTAGAGGATCTCCAGCAAATAATAAATAAGATAGGGGACATGGGAAATCGTTTCGGTCTTAAAATCAACGCTGCCAAGACTAAACTTATGGTAATAGGGCGCCAGCCTATAATCAACACCGCATTGACCGTGGATGGAAATATTATAGAGCGAGTACCACTATTTAAATATCTGGGTGGCATGATCAATGAACGATGGGACTGCGATGAGGAAGTTAAACTTAGAACGAATTATGCAAAGTCGACATTTTTAAACTTAAAAACTCCCTATTAGCACGCAGTCTCCCGCTAACACTTAGACTACGGGTAGTAAAATACTACATATGGCCCATCTTAATATACGGCGCAGAAACGTGGTCTCTCAAGGCTAGAACCCTGAACCGCATCGAGGCTTTCGAAATGTGGACTCTCCGGAGACTCTTCGTGTGCCATGGGCCGCACATGCCACCAACGAAGAAGTTTTAAGAACTGCAGGATATGAACGAGAAATGCTTAACATAGTTAAAGAAAGGAAAGTCTCATACCTCGGCCATATCCTTAGAGGAGATAAATACTACATTCCTAAGCCGATTCTAGAAGGAAAAATAGAGGGACGGCGAGGCCCAGGAAGAAAACAACATTCCTGGCTAAGAAACATACGGGATTGGTGTAACATCAGCGACGCAGCCACCATATTTCGAAGAGCCGAAAACGGCAGTCTACACATTGTATGAAGAGTACAGACAATCGCCAATGTGCGGCTAAGCACAAGGCACAGGAAGAACAAGAAGAAGAATTGTTTGAGCTGATCTCGTGGTATGGATTGGAGACCAATTATTGATTTGACAGTTGTTGTTGTCATTTGTTTTCTGTATTTTTGTTGCTCAAGTATTTTCTATATACTTCTAGATTTGAATTTCTGTTCTATGATGTTTCTAATCTGTCAGTTCCAATAAATAACAAGATTATTTTTAGTATTAGATCATATATAGGCCTTTCGGATGATTAAAATATCAACATACTGGACCAGATTAGTCATCGACATTGATCAAGGAATGTGTCTCCAATAATCAGCGTCTCCTACCTGTACCGAAGAATGCAGATCTTTCACGCCTCAAGCTGAAGATATGACTCAGCTTTTTGAGAATAACTTCGATATTAGACAGGTTGATGTTTAAAGAAAAACATCGATATTGTAAGCGTCGATATTTTTCGGAAAATATATCAACGTTGTGTTTTATGATACTTAAAAATTATTCGCCAGATCTTAAAAACATTCGATTTTTTATAAATTCATTTTATAAATCAGTTTTAGTATTGTTCTGAAGCCAAATTTGGGCTTCAACATTTATGGGCAGGGATACTAGCCATAAAGTAGACTCTAGTAGTAATCAATAAAAGTCATACAGACTTCAACTTAATTACTGGTTAGTGACAAGAAATGTAGGTGTGACAATTTGAAAGAAACTTAAAATGATAACTTATTTTAATAATTGCTCAAAATGACAGCCGTTTTGTTCCATACAAAAATACAAACGATTTTCAAATTCTTCTCCCACTTTTTGGAAAGTCTCTCTCGGAATATTTCGACATGGCTTCAGTTCTCCTCTGCCGCAATTCTTTCAACGAACCTGGTTTTGTCTTGTAGACTATGGATTTAGTGTAACCCCACAAGGAAAAGTCTAAAGGAGTGAGATCAGGTGACCTTGGCGGCCACTCGATTAGACCCCTTCTGCCAATCCATTGCTTTGGATAATATTTATCCAACCACCGCCTTGTGACAATAGAATAATGCGAAGGAGCTCCATCTTGCTGAAAGTCTATGAGGTCTTCATTAAGAGTTATAATAAATTTCTTTGTACCAGCTTTTTTTTCTCGCAATGGTTCAATGAATACAAAAATAATTAATTCTATTGATTTTGACACGTTTTGACATTTTTAGGCTCTATTTTTTTCGTTCTTTTTTATGACAGTCGTTCAGCATTTTTTATACGCTTTCCAAAGAAGTGGGGTATCGCTCCAAGTGGGGTATCCAAACAAGTGGGGTATCGCTATCTTGAGGTTAGAAATGAGGGGGTGGCACCTAGGGGTGGGTCGGGGTAGTTTGAAAGAAAAACTGATTTAGCTGGGTCCCAATTTGTAACTTATGCTGAAAAAATCACTTTTTTCATTAATGTCCACCTAATTTTTCG
Source organism: Sitophilus oryzae (assembly GCF_002938485.1). NCBI lineage: Eukaryota > Metazoa > Arthropoda > Insecta > Coleoptera > Curculionidae > Sitophilus > Sitophilus oryzae. Next base: position 2,989,888 of record NW_022146782.1, read on the forward strand.
TGTAAGGGGTAGTTTTTCAATTTCACCCTAAAAACTTTATGATCATCGTTTAGCATTTTTCATGGGCTTTCCAAAAAGGTGCCACAAGTGGGGTGTTGCCATTTAAGATTTTCAAGTGAGTAATGGTGCCGCCTTAGGGGTAGGTCGGGGTGGTTCAAAAAATACGTCATATGTATTCCCCCTCCATATTATAGAAACGGTATTTTTTATTTTTTTGATACCTTTTTTGGTTTAAAAATTATAGCCATTGTAAGTTTTCAGTGGCCCACCCTGTATATCAGAACGTAAGTATGTTAAAAAAAACATAGTTCTCCTAGTTACATTATTACATTTTAAATAGCCTTTTTAGTCTTTTTCTTTGAATGTGGTAGAATCATTGTAAATTGAAAATTTACAACGATTCAGTATTAAAACTAAAAAAGTTTCGGACCATTGTCTTTATTTATTTTGCTTACACAACGTTTCAGTCAGAAGTAGAAACACAAAAGTAGAACCCTAAGAAGTTAAAACTTATTCTTTTTTCAGCCAAGCTATTTTCAGGAAGTTCATAATTTGCAAAAAAAATATATCGATATATTTTACACATCCCTAGTTAGCTTAAGACAGAAAGAAACGTGGAATTTCGACGTTTCTACTATGGAGGGCTTTAGTTTCTACCTTCTTTTCATCTTTTGGAGGTTATTCACGATCTCGAGAACAATTCTAAGAAAAAGGAATCCCTAAAATCGAGGCCAGCCTTGCGTTACGTCAACTAAAAATCACGTTTTAGGTTGTCAAAATTTAATTCCATCATATTTTTCAACGTTACATTATTATTATAGGCCAGTTAATGACGTCTAGGGCTTGACCTCGTCAAAATTATCATCGATTGTCAATCCCTAGCCGTTTTTTTTTCTTGAACTTCTAGTACTAGCTTAAATAAAAGATTTCCTTGGGAAATCTCAGAGATGCTCCGATATATATGTATGTGTGTAGATAAACCTGTCAACTGAAGAGAGCCGTTTAAAAATCTGTTTATAATTCAAATCCTATAAATTAAAGCGGTAAAGATGAACCAGGTGGCCAACCTGAGTCATACAGTAACCTATAGCCTAACACGTTCCCACAGTGTTTGATTTATTTTTGTGTAATTAATTTAAATAGTTTATTTTAGAGAGTCAGGTGTTACACGATTATATTTGAAAGAATTAACTGTCGATGATTTATGTTACATCTTATTGCCAATATAAACAGGTTTTGTATAATAATTTACGGGGGTAGAATAATATACAGAGTTATTTGAAATGAAGTGGTAATATTTAAAGTTTTTTTTATTAGTCTATACGTTTATTTTTTCGAAAACGTATTTGATTGTATAGTTGATATTTTTTTTACTATCACTGATTTTTAATGGACATCAATTATTACAAATAAGCTATAGGCGTGCTTGACGTCCAACTGTATACATTTTTATACAGGGTGTCAAAAAAATGGTATGCCTAAATTTGGTGGGAGATTCTACAGATAAAAATAAAACAAGAAGTTCCTATGATGTAGATAGATACACTATTTTTTGACACCCTGTATAATCTAAAGGTGATTTGCCGAAAAATTAAGATAAATTTTCTCCAAAATCCGGTTCAAAAATGGCAAATATCAACACACATCAATTACAGCTCGAAAAAACAAACAGAAAGCTTGAACTTTTGATTTTTATATTTAAAAAATGGGATACAGACCAGATAGGTATAAGATTTTCGACGTACAATATGTTCAAAAATATTTATATAACCAATCAAGGTGTTTAAAAGTCTGTTTTTTAACTTTAAATTAATTACAAGTGAGTCATGTGCTCCACGTCCAGAAAAACCGAAAATTTCTGTTTAATACGCCTTATTTTTCTGGAAAAATCCACGTGTTTATTTGGAGCAAACATCTGAAATGCGATGTAAAAAAATACGCTTTTTGGACAGCTTACTTAAATTTGATAAAAATATCAATATACTAGCGTGTTCCCGCGACTTCGTTCGCGTCGAATTAATCATTTGTAATGGTGATGATAAAGCCAAGCAAGAATTTTCATTAACATACAAACTGGATCAAATTTTCTCACATTTATGTCAGCATGAGAAAAAACAATCGAAAAGCCCCTCCTTATCGAACCTCTACACCCCACAGTCAATTCGTTTGCCAAAAATCAGCTTTAAACGTCAAGGAGTTTAAGCAGAATCGTGATTACTTATTGGTCATATTTCATGAAACACCCTGTATACATTTTTAAAAAAATTTAAAATATGTAAAAAAATAAAATAAAATATACGTGTTTAAGCTTTTTTTTTGGAAACTTGACCGTTTTTAAAAAAAAATATAATATTTGAGGGGTGGTTTCACCCCCTTGGAACTGGAATTTCGAAAAATCCTTTTTTATCGAACCTCTACACCCTAGAATCAACCTGTATGCCAAAATTGAGCTTCTTACGTTGAGTGGTTTGAGCAGGATCGTGATTAATCAGTGAGTCAGTCACTTAAGGATTTTATATATTAGTATAGATTAGGACATCCCTAACTTATTTATACCACAAGCATAATTATACAGAGTGTACAAAAAAATAAAAGTATCTTTGTACTGCAATAGATTCCTAATAGTTGATTCTAGACTCCACGTTCTTCAGAGCTCATTGTACAGAATTACCTAAAACTTCTAGTATGGAAACACCCTGTACATAATAGGTATAGGTATAGTATTTTAAAACGCGTTATATTTAGATGTAAAAAATGTAACGAAGGAACTATAGACCCATGTACGTTACAAGGAAGTCATGTTCACAAGTCGCTGGTCATCAACATTTATACCGGATGTCCGTCCGTGCGGACATCATGCAGAACTTTTTATTATCACTGGAGCGTTATTTTGTCGTTCTTTCGCAGTGTGTCAGCCAGGAGAAATACCTTTTAAAGGTGACTAATTTGTTGTACAGTGAAGGAAACTGTAATCATTTATAGATATACTTAGCAAATTAACTTAAAATAAATAAGTAAATAACTTTGAATAAGAAGACTAAGGAAGGAGCATATAAAAAATCTTAGGTACACCGCGATGGGCCTCAAATATGGCCGACTTAAATTCCGGTTTATCAGTGTCGTTCTAATTTTATTTAAAAAATGTAAAACTATGATGTAGGGTAGACTCAATAATTTGTTGTTTTATTTTACGTTGTGAATAAATGTTGGTAGTTATTAAAATTGTTAAAAAAATATATAATTCTAATAAAAATAGATAAGTTATAATAAGTATTTATTAACACAAACATCCGATACGCTACTGAAGCAGGTAAGTCAAATTAACGTATCTAAATTCTTTGACATCTAATCTTTGACAAGTAATAAATAAAAGCTAAAATGCAAGAAAAATATATAATTTAGTTAATTTAAGTAAATTTCATAAATGATCGGTTTACTACACGTATGTATGTATATTATATAGTCACTTACTAGCGAAAAGTTGTCCCATTATTTCACTCAATTTTTGCCGAGATCTACCGCACGCTACACAACCAACTATTTTAGAGTCTTTTTCGATAAATCGCGATAGTGTCACTGTTAATTTAAGTTATGCCACAATTTCCATCTAGATTTACTACCTTTATACAACTATCAGTAGTAGAATAAATAATAAATAACATAAAATAAACTCCGTAAAGACTGACAAATCCACAAAATTTCAAATCAAATTCAAATGTGTCAAATGAATCGTCAAACAGAACTGTCAAGGATCCCCACCCTAGAGTGCTTTTTCCACCCACCATGCATGAATACATGGATACCATTATGCTCCTTCCTTTTAGTCTTCTTATTCAAAGGTAAATAATGACCCTTATAAATAGAGGCTGTCAAAAAAATAGTGTATCTAACTTCTGTGGGTTATTCATGTTTTTTTTTTCATCAATTACGAGGTAAAATTAACGTAACTGAAGCTAAGATAGTACTAGAGTATCAAATTACTTTGAAACCCACAATTAGGCTATTTTCTGATACTATCTTAACTTGACACTATATTTCAGATAGATTAAAAAATTATTATTAAAACAAAATTATAAAAAATATTTGTTCTTAGTAGAGATTTAGTAATTTTTCATGGAATGTTTGTGCAGTACTAACATCGGCGCGTTCAGAAGCATTTCTTATAACTCTTTAACATTTAAGATTGTTAATAGGTTAAGGTCAGGTGCTATGTAACTCGTCTATACAGTTTTGTAAACCTTCTGCCACTCTCCAATGTGCATAAAATGAAAAAAAAGTAAAAAAAAGTATCTATTACCTACAGTAATTTATATTGCATTTTAAAATGTTATGTTTTAAACACTATCTATGTTTAACTTTTTTTTAAATATTTCCATAGGTAATTAAAAAATTGGCGCCAGGAGGCACGTATAGCCGCCCATACTAAAATATGTTAATAAAAAGTTGGTAGGCAGTTCTTTTAGTTTCAAAGTAAAGGAATTTTTCCAATTTTTTTATCTCAAAAACTGCAACCTTGACTGATTTTGATGTTATTACAAATTTCGTTGCAAATATTATTCCTAATCTTAAATTGAAAACCGCGTTTCACTAGCTACTGTAATTTTGGAGTTACGATTTTTTAAAATTTTTAACCCCCTCCCATACCCTCTTACCAACCCCCCACCCCCACCAAAAACTAATGGCCAGATTCTCGGGTGCCACAGTATTTTGTGCCAAATTTGGTTAAAATCGGTTTAGCGGTTTTTGAGTTATCGTGTTACAGACGGATAGACAGACAGACAGACACCATGAAAATATTTTGTATTTAGGTCATTTATGACGCAAATAACACACTTTGAGTGAAATTAAAAAAAAAAACATTTTTTGTCGATCTTAATAGCCTACCATACATTTTGGTATGGTCGGCTAAAAGTGTGTCTACATAGTGTCTACATAGTAGAATAATTAAAAAAAAATAAGTATAGTAAATTTATTTCATTTTTCTTCTAAAATTTTCATTAGAATTTGATAAATACATTACAGAGTGTTCATAGAAATATGATTAAAAAAACGATTTTTTTAACGGATTTTTTTAAATTTACTTTACTATAAAAAAATGAACTACACACACCAGAAAAATCTAGGGATATCATTTTATTAAAGTTAAAAATAAATATTTTGAATAAACAACCACATATATGTAGGCCGATTCTTTCTACTTCGATTGAAACGAAGTAGTCACACTAGTTATTTCTAAATTTGGGATATTTGCAGAAGTGTTGTGCATTTTTTGTCAAATGTATAAAAACCACCTAGCATCAATTGTTCGAATTTAACCTGTACTGGCTATGTTTTTATGATAACTGGCCAGAATTCATTCAAGTAACTCTGTTTAGTATTAAACGACATTATGGAGCGTAGACATCTTAACAGAGACGAAACGCTAAGGGCCATGGGTATGCTCGAAGCTGGAATGCGCCAAATCGACGTAGCTAGAGCATTAAATACAACGCAAAGTGTAATATCGCGATTAAGTGCACGCTACCGTGAAAGTGGTGATGTTGCTGAAAGGCACACAGGGCGACATCGCATTACTACCCCTCAGCAAGATCATTTTTTACAATTAAATGCTCGACGCCGACCGACTCTTACAGCACCAGAGCTTAGTTTAATTCTCCAGGAAACACATAATGTAACCGTTAGTCCTGACACTGTTCGCAATAGATTAAGAGAGGTCAACTTAAGACGCAGAAGCCCCTGGAGAGCTCAACCCTTAACAAGAGGAAATCGAGAGGTACGATATTTGTGGGCTCAAGATCATGTTCAGTGGTCGAATGAACAATGGGCCAATGTTCTCTTCCCGGATGAGTCACGCTTTGGAGTTCATCCGGATTCGAGAAGGCTTAGGGTATGGAGAGAACCGGGAAACTTATTCGGTTGGATCATGTTCAGGAAGTGCACCCTTATCAAGGTGGAACAGTTATGGTCTGGGGAGGAGTCCAGTTAGCCCGAAAAACCGATCCCGTTTTTCTTGAAAGGTTTCTAACAGGAATCACATATCGTGATTTAATTGTTGAGTCTGTCGTGTTACCATATGCCAATGATTTTGGGAGAACCTTCATTCTCATGCATGACAATGCGCGGCCTCATACAGCCAGAGTGGTAAGTGAGTTTATTAATGCTCATCAATTGACTCAACCCCATCGAGCACGTATGGGACGCGGTCCAAAGAAGAATTTTGAGAATGGGTAACTCGTAGGGATCTGGTTCGGGCCGCGAATGCAGCATGACAGGCTGTACCTCAAGAAGATATCGACAACCTGATCAGGAGTATGGAGAGACAATGTAGGGCTGTAATGAACAGTAGAGGAGGCTATACCCTTTCTTAAGTAAAATGGTTTTATCTTTTTTTTTAATTCACAGTTTAGAATAAAAAAAATGTGTGTATTTTTTTTGAGTTCAATAAAAATCAAGGTAAATTTGAAAAAATCGGCAAATTTCGCATTTTTATTTCCAATACGTCCTGTAAACTATTTGTTTATTTTAATTTTATTATATCAGAAATGCAAATAATAAAATTACTGACGATGGCTGGATAAAATTGTAATATCCCTAGACTTTTCCGGTGTGAGTATCTTTTTTTTTAATTATTACAATACTATGTACTACTTCCTTATTGATACAAATAATTTACAGATATAACTGGGCCTGACAACTTGTGTAAAAAAATAAGCTTTATCAAAATGTCACTTGTAGAGAATGATAAACAATCATATAGTGCTCTTAAATTATTAAAAAAAAATCAGGAAGGTTTCGCCTCTCCAATTTTTATTAAATAATATTTTTATATTATTTAAATGATAGTACTTCTAAAAGAGATTTTATTCAACCACAAATTTACCAAAAAAAATCAGATTTATACAAAAAAGTAATTTGATTACAGAACAATAAAACCAACAATGTTCACACAGTATTATTTACGGCTTTTGGCCTTTAAATCATGTCGTACAACTAATATTGTTATTGTAATTAATTCAACTTTTAGTTCCACAAACCGTTTCCTACTTTCATGGCCATTTTTTTTCTCACAACATGTAGATACCATTCGATTTTTTTGCATATATGCTCACATTTAATTGTGCATCTATTTTTTCATATAAATTTTAATTTCGTTATCATATACAAGATCTGTATTGTAATAATATACAGGGTCGCCAAGATCTAGCTTTGGGTGCCGATTTTACGGATTGCACTTTCAAAAAAAAAACAGGTAAAACTTCTATCTCAAGCAAGAAAATGAAACAGTATACCTAGTACACATCACCCTGTATACCTATATTATTCAAGACTGTTGTCTGTACGCAGTGTCGTTGTTAAGGTAACATCACGAAAAAGACTTTAAACACACAAAATGATTAATGGTTCCCTTGACAATCGAATGAATGAAAGCAGAAAACCACCCCCTATGTGTGCGTGTGTGTATCAATGTCTAACAAACCAACCCCAGCCTAATCTCGTTATTTTGAGGCTCCGACCAACGAGTTCAAAGTATATAGAGAATACAGTCGATGTTCCATATAGGATGGTTGCTTTTTAAATTTTGCAGATTATAGAGGTAGAAAAAAAGTAGATAACTTTTAAACACTAGTGTTTTTCGAAGTATTCTCCATCAACAGAAAGCAGTTATTCCACTCGCTTGTTGGTACCTTCAAAACTGCATTTTTGAAGACACTGACTGCATCTTCTGGGGATTGGAACCTTTGACTACGTGGTTCGTTCTTAATTTTTGGAAATGTAAAAAGTCGTTAGGACTTAGGTCGGGACTGTATGGAGGTTGGTGCAGTAACTTGCATTTTTACAATTTATCTTAGATAGGAACTATCGAAAATAGGAAATTGCCATCCTATCCGATATTCAAGCAGCACTTAACGCGATCAACTCAGTAACCATCAATTCGAAGTTGTAGAATGTAGAATGTAGAATGTTTAGAAGGGGAGTTAATCACCGCGACCTTATAGATCTATTGTGTGTTCCCCTTTCTTGAGTTATAACGAGTTATAACTCATCATACAGTCTCAGGGCTTTAAGAAAAGCCAGTATCTGAGATGGCTCCACAGAGGCCAGCTCTCCATCCTCGACATCAGACGTACCAAGGTTCATGGCACGAATGGTCGTCGTCTCGGCGCACTCAGTGATAAGGTGTTCTGGTGTTTCCCCATTTTCCCCACAAAATCTGCATTCGCCGTTGTTTCTCAGTTTCAGCCTACTGAGGTGTTTGTTGAGGAGACAGTGTCCTGTTAGAAACCCCGTGACAATCCGAAGATTGTTTTTACTTAAATCAAGGAAAACCTTTGATTTTTCTCGGTCATAAGTTCTAAGGAACTTTTTCGAGTGTTTTAGACCGTTGGAGGACACCCATTCCAAGTTACGGATGGAGTCTTCCAGATTCTTCAGTTCCGCTTTCAGTTGGTTCCCGTTTGGAAAACAAAACGGTTCTGGTCCAGTTAGTGGAGTGTTCGCTCCTTTTCTAGCTAGATCATTTGCTTTTTCATTGCCTTCTATCCCTTGGTGAGCAGGCACCCAGAGTAGGAGGACTTTATTTTCTTTGCCTAATTTGTTGAGCTTCTCTAGGCATTCTTTGACCAACTTCGAATTGGATTCCAACTTCAACTTAAATTCTTGGTATGTCATCCACTGGGAGTTGGAGTAGTGGAATTTTCTTTTTGAGGGTGTTCCAAGAAAATTCCACTTCTCCAACTCCCAGTGGAAAGTTCCAAGAAAATTCCACTGGGAGTTGGAGAAGTGGAATTTTCTATTTGAGGGTGTTCCAAGAAAATTCCACTTCTCCAACTCCCAGTGGAATTTTCTTGGAACTTTCCACTGGGAGTTGGAGAAGTGGAATTTTCTTGGAACACCCTCAAAAAGAAAATTCCACTTCTCCAACTCCCAGTGGATGACATACCAAGAATTTAAGTTGAAGTTGGAATCCAATTCGAAGTTGGTCAAAGAATGCCTAGAGAAGCTCAACGAATTAGGCAAAGAAAATAAAGCCCTCCTACTCTGGGTGCCTGCTAACCAAGGAATAGAAGGCAATGAAAAAGCAAATGATCTAGCTAGAAAAGGAGCGAACACTCCACTAACTGGACCAGAACCGTTTTGTTTTCCAAACGGGAACCAACTGAAAGCGGAACTGAAGAATCTGGAAGACTCCATCCGTAACTTGGAATGGGTGTCCTCCAACGGTCTAAAACACTCGAAAAAGTTCCTTAGAACTTATGACCGAGAAAAATCAAAGGTTTTCCTTGATTTAAGTAAAAACAATCTTCGGATTGTCACGGGGTTTCTAACAGGACACTGTCTCCTCAACAAACACCTCAGTAGGCTGAAACTGAGAAACAACGGCGAATGCAGATTTTGTGGGGAAAATGGGGAAACACCAGAACACCTTATCACTGAGTGCGCCGAGACGACGACCATTCGTGCCATGAACCTTGGTACGTCTGATGTCGAGGATGGAGAGCTGGCCTCTGTGGAGCCATCTCAGATACTGGCTTTTCTTAAAGCCCTGAGACTGTATGATGAGTTATAACTCGTTATAACTCAAGAAAGGGGAACACACAATAGATCTATAAGGTCGCGGTGATTAACTCCCCTCCTAAACATTCTACATTCTACATTCTACAACTTGCATTGTTTTGGTGGAAGATCATTAGTCGTTCGGAGTTGGTTTTTCGAAACTCAGCAATTATTTCCGGCAAACAAATAGATATGTACCAATCAGCAGTAACAGTTCTTTGATCTTGCAGAGGAATTGTTGCTGACCCGCTTAGGAGAGAAATGGCGCCACAATCTTTTTGGAAACACTTTCGAGAACGGATAACTTTCGTCTGTTTTTGTTTTAAAAAAAGTTATGTGGGAAATGTCATCGATCTTCATTTCCAAGCCAACTGGACGCCATTTTTTTTCGATCATACGGTACTATATCCGTATTGTAGCACATTTTTAGACAACTTCTTTATTTTTAAGATTTTGATGATCAAACATCAACAAAATATTCCTTATATTTGAACTAAATTTTCTCGAAAATAACGACATAATTTAAAATTTCATTACAATACGGCAATAGATTGAAATTTTGTGATTACAGTGATATATAATTTATATGGTTTTGTAACAAATTGCTCGCTATTTTATGGCAAATGCTGAAGCTCTGCAAACCTTAATCAAAGCACGTGTGTTTGGAATTTTGGGTGTGGATTTTTGAAATATAATATATATTTCCTTCGACCATCTACCCGCTTTACTCGACCCCTGAGAGCGACCCGAACAGTACAGTACGTCTGCTGGCTCTGTGTCTTTGAAAGGAATGCGGACAAAAAATATTTAAAAAAAACAGCAATTTATTTCATACGTCGACTTAACGAGTACGTCACCGCAAATCGCTCCGCCCACTCATTTTATTGGCTACTTGCAAATTTGTTGAATTTTTATTGATGGGACGCGTCGTCTATTTTTTTACGAAAAACATCGAGAAAATATCGTTTCCCCTCTCACGGATACCCCGTAGCTACAGAACGAACAAACGTACTGTACAGCGTTATGACTCTTAAGACTTTTTTGGCTTACTAAATTGCGAACTCTATATACAAAACTCGTTGAAGGATGGCTGGAATAGCACAGGTTCACGGAAAACGGCCTTAACCGCAGTTTACCTCCGATATTGGTTCAACCTGTTCGAAAGGGGCTGTCTTTCATCCCTTAACATCCACAAACGAGCTCAAATTTCACCGGTACAGTAAAGAAGCCATCATTACCTGAACAAAACCACCCTTAAAAAGTGTTTTAAATCATTCATTTTGCCGAAAATTAAACAATTTTAAGGGTTCAGTAAGAAATACGTCATTTTGTTAAGAAAATTACTATTGAATGTGTTTAAAAACAATTAGTTTAATAGTGATGGGTGTAAATATTAGTGTTATTACAAGCCAATGACGACTAAAGTGGTCTGTAAAGTAAGTTTATTATCCTAGATTATTTATTTGGAATATTCCAAACGAATTTGCGATGCTTAAACCGCAATAAAATAAATGAATTTAACGATCTGTATTAACCATCTCGACAATAAAGTGTTTAATCATTGTTTGACACTGAAATCAACCATTAATTAGAGCATGAGACCAGTAATTTATTTTGTTTTGAACATGTATATGGTTCGATGAAATCAAAAAATCAAGAAACATATACTTTTAAAAATATACCAAGATTTTTTTAAGGATATATAATATGCTGGAACATTGAAATATTCTTGTAACTTTCTGCAGTGCTTAATTATAACGAGTTTATCGCTTTTTTCCTTTGCTAAAATTTTCGAAAATATTTGGATCAACCTCAAACGAATCACCCTGTATGAATTCCCAAACAAACATTCAATATACTGACATAAACCTCACATATCTGCCTGTATATCATGTAAAGAAGGATATTTTATATGTGTATATTATTCTAAGAAACACATATATTTATGAAATATATATTTTCTTAAATATAATATAAATATGAAAAAGTTAAACATTTTTATTACTTGGCCATATTTTTATGACCTCTGAAGCCAGATGTTTTATGAGTCCAAACTGTATAAATCCTATTATCATTTTTCGCGAAAAAAACCTCATAGGCGTGTTTCTGGGGTTGGACTTTACTACCAGTTAAAATATTTGCACTTATTTCTGGGACACCCTGTATAAATTTTAAGTCTTAAGTAAGCTTTGTATCTGTAAAGCCAGTATCTGAGATGGTTTTACATAGGTTAGTTCTCGATAGTCTATAAAATGAATAACTTTGAATTTTGACCGTTATTTTTTACCAACATGGTAAATATAAAATTCCTCTGTCAAAAAAGTTACTGATATTCTTTAAATTGAGTGCCCGAACGAATCAGATAGGTAACTCTTTTTACTTTCGTAAAATAGAAAAGGAAAATAATAAAACAAGTGACAGTTGTCACTTCTTGCAAAAATCAACACGAAATGTCATAATTGTCAAGTAAAATGTCATCAGCTTTTGACATTTCTAAATATCAGACCAATGCCGTCTCTAATAGAACAGCCCCGTGCGACATTTATGACATCACGCTAGTTAGATACTAAGGATTAATAAATATGTTGTAGAATACATGGAAAACATAATTATTCCTCTATTTTTGGTTTGTATTTTAAAAATTATATTGTTTGCATGAAATATACATAATATACAGTTAATAAATACAATATATATACCTATTTATAGTAATATACATACTTTGGCAAATAAACTATGAACCATACAAATGCAGCAAATGTTTTACAATATACAAATATGTGGTCATCTTTTGACAAGTTTATATTAATTTATTAATTGCAGTAAACATTATGTGGTGTTAGGTTAGGTTGTGAATATTTTATATGTTAATTTTTAATATTCGACACAATTTTTTTCATATGCACAACACTGATGAAGGCTATAATGTTAGCCGAAACGTTCTTTTTTTAAACCAAATAAAAAATAATGAAAAACTCAATGTAAACTTAATCAGCGTTTTTCCCGACCCTAAAGCTCAAGAAAATCAAAAATTTTAGAATAATTTTCCATATAAAATCAGCGATCTTTATTTCATAGCCATCGCAGACGCCTTTTTTTCTATGATATTGTATTATTTGCAAATATAATTTTTCGAACATTGATACTTGCAAAATATACATATAAATTTTCTGACTGCAAATAATAATACATCGCTATTAGTAGATATTGAATGTTTTTTTGTTAAATTAGATCGATTTTCAAACCCCAAAATTTAAAATATATTTTACATTTTACCCATTATCTTATGTACCTATTCATTATTTGTATATTGTAAAACATTTGCTGCATTTGTATGGTTCATAGTTTATTTGCCAAAGTATTTGCTACTATAAATAGGTATATGTATTGTATTTATTAACTGTATATTTCATGTAAACTATATCATTTTTAAAATACAAACCAAAAATACGAGGAATAATTATGTTTACCATGTATTCTACAACATATTTATTAATCCGTAGTATCTAACTAGCGTGACGTCATAAATCTCGCTCTGAGGCTGTTCTATTAGAGACGGCATTGCGTCAGCATGGCCGCAAGTTGCTAACCTAATAAAATTAACACTAGAAAAGCCCGCGGGAACTGTCAAATTCAAAGTTATTCGTTTCACAGACTATATCTCCGTTATCAGTGGTACCCATGGTACAAAGAAAACAAAGTATGATCGATAGCGGCCCCAATTTCGTTAAGTTTGCGCATACCACCTGTGACGTCGTACGCCATACAAAAAAATATCCATATTGTTCAATTGCCACTAATAAAAAAAGACCTAAAATAGGGAAGAATTAGGACATAACCCCAAAAGTTATGTCAAATCATCGAGCTTGACGTTTGAAAAGTTATTTTCACATTTTGACACAATCAAATTTCACAGATGACACAATCTGTTTGACAATTTGAAATTGGCGCGCAGAGCTTGCCGACCAATGGTGCCGTTTATCACCTGTGACGTAGTGACCAACCTGCGCAATATCATACCTTTTATTCTTTGTATCATGAGTGGTACCAAAGTTTATGGTACATGGCGCTAATGGTTGTCGTCTCGGTGAACTCATTGATGAGGTCTTCTGGTGTTTCTCCATTTTCCATTCGCCATTGTTCCTTAGCTTCAATCTACTGAAGTGTTCGTTGAGGATATAGTGTGATACAAAACCCCGTGACAATCCGATGGAAATTTTTGATTTTTCTCGGTCATATAAGTTCTGACAAATTCCTTGGAGCGTCTTAGACCGTCGGAAACGAATTTTCTGTCTGTTTTCTATTAATAAGTTTCTCAACAACTTCGTAACATGTCTCCTTTATTTGAAACAGCTCATTTGCAATTGAAAAATCTAATCTAGTGGAAATCCTCGAGTACCCAGTTCTATACGGGCTATTTAGTTAAAATAGAGGTCCGTTGGAAGCGCACAAACTGATTCTAATTACACAGTTTAGTGTGATAGAAAATGAGGGCCAGATGTATCCAATATTTAGTTTACATTCTGTTCAATTTATCGTGCACAGGGTCAGCGCCTCGCTGTCAAAAGTCAAATACCATAAATTTTAACGATCGGCCTGTGTTAAAGAACGACTTTTTTGTGATGTATTATCGCTCTCATTGTTTTTCTGTTGTATCTGTTTTGGTGAAATTCGTATAAACATTATGCAAGGTTAATAAATCTTGTAATCTGTCACAGAAATGTATGAATTTATGAATGAGCAACGTCATTCAAAAAAAAATATTATTTTAACTCGTACAATTACTTTATTTTTATTGTTAATAGAGTTTGAAACTCAGATAAATAGCATTTTTTTCAAACGTCACAAAAGAATTCATTTTTGCGACGTGATTGACAAAAAAGTCATTTTAACGCCTAGGCCTGCCTAGGCATAAAACAAAATAAATAAAATAAATAAAGAAAAAAAAATATAAATAAAAAAAAACAAAATATATTATTAAAAAAAAACCATAGGCGTGTTTCTGAGGCCGAAATATAGGTACTACCAGTTAAAATATTTGCACTTATTTCTAGGACACCTTGTATAATTACATACAAGGTGTGAGTTTTAAATTTTTTTATATTGTTTGGAACGTTCGAATTAGTTAAAAAATTATTTGTAGCGCTTTTGAAAAAAATAGCATGTTCTATTCAGAGTACAAATGACTTTTTGTGGCCACGAAAACTGTCATTTTTACTCCTAATAAAACAATATACTGTTATTGTAATATTGGAACTTGGAACGTACTGTAGACACCTTTCAGGGCTCCCATTAATTGTGGTAAATGAAATATTGTTTATTAATCAGTCTGAGAGTAACATTGAATACGTCAACGACTTGAATTTTTCATCAATGAACAAATTAATATGTTCTAAATCATTGTTTGAGCTTACAATAGATGTTTTGAATTGTTCTCATTGCGTAGACTAAAACCATAAAAAATATATTTACAGTTTTTTTTAGGAATTATGCTTTCTTTGAAATTTTTATTGTTGAAATTTTACAGAAGCATTATCAAACTTCATTTTTTTGTAATATTTTTAGTAAAAATATGTTGTTACCAAATCATTAACTTGATTTCTTTCATTTTTGTTCAAATTATACATGGTGTTTGGGTGTAAAATATATTCCTATTAAAAATACCCGAGTTATAGACAAAAATGTAGTGTAGGTTTAGAAATATGTTCAGTGTGAAGAAAATTAAAATCAATAGGAACTTATAAACAGTATAAACATACAAATATGCAATTGAGAATGTAGGTAACGTAGGAGGTAGCAACGTTCCAAGGCTTTGATACACTGTCAAGAAATTTCACCAATATGAACCTTCGCAAAATCTGAAACGTCGAAAAGATTGTAAAATTTTCAATTTTTTTTGGTAAAAATAATCTTCTGGGGTCGATTTTGTGTATACTCAATTATAATATTTGTACTTGCTTCCTGTATTTTTTAATTAAAATGATTACTGTAAATTATAGCACAGATTAGGTATACTATATGTATACAGATAAAAATCTTATCCCTAATTCGTGGTACGAAAATTGTTTTTTATGACGATGAGCAAACGAGTAAAATTTCTTGTGCGCAAAAATAAACTCGCGTAAATAACAATAAACAGCGTAATAGAGAGATATCGCTAAATCGATATCGCTAAACCTTAGCGTGCATGGACGTTAATAAGGCCAGGTGTTATTTCCTTTACGTGAGGTGGTATTAACTCTCTTCATTTATAGTTATCGGATCGGAAAGAATTCTGTTCGCGTCGCGTCCGCTATTTAAACTTAACCTAACTTTGAATTTAAAACTTTGAAATTGTTTTGTTTACTAGGTATTTTAAAACTAAAGGGCTAAAGTGCTTATTTCCAGTGCTTTATTGTTCAACGTCTGCTAGTGGGTTTAGGGCAACAAGCAACAAATTCTCTTAGAAGGGCTAAGTCGTCATCTGCTGTAAACCTAAGCCTCTTTATAGGTTCTTTAATATATTGGAAGAGGAATCCATATTTAAAACTAATCCCAGCTACTTAAATATCAAATTACCCAATAAAACTAAAGTAATAATTCAAAACAATTCAAACATAACCTAAAATAAAAGATCTCGCCGGCGCGGCCGGCCCCGGTTGTCAAATACCCGCACATGACCATTTAAGCAATTTTTAAACGTTATTTAGAAATAGCGCTTGGTGTAATTGATCCGCAAATTACGTCAGGCGGTAACGTTATTAGAGGGTGTTGCGTTAAAAATTGACTCGCGCATATCGTAACCATGATAAGGTACGCGTAAATACTGCATGACGCTATTCGGTTTTCCGATAGCTCTCTAATAACTGTGCCGGTCAGGCGCTGTGCACAATTTTAGAGGCCATAAATGGGCGTGCTATGTGCGCAAACTAGTAACCTAACTAGTACCCGATTCCGCAAATTGGAACCACGAAAAACAATAAAGAAGAAACAAAGAGTTTATAATAAATAAGTGATTATAGTAACATATTTTTTAAACTATTTATGTTGAATGATCTAAAAAAAGTAATAACAGAATCTTTTATACGTTCTTTAATAAATATCTTGACCACATTTTATGATATTTTAGCTAAATAATATTTATTTCAATACTATATCTATTTGGTAACAATAAATCATCAGTTTTATGTTCTTTATAGCCATACAAACTGTGATAACCTTACTATAATGAACAAAACGTGCGATCCTAGATATTATATTCAAGTTAACAAAGCATTTGTATTAGTTTTTAGTCAGTACAATGTCAAATTTTGCATTTATTTTCTTTTAAATTCAATTATATTTCAAATAGATATACGACAAACGTCATAGTTTCGCTGTTTATAATAGACACTTTATATCAGTGCTGAAAAGTAGATACCTTTTTGTAGAGCTGTTGTTGAAAAAGATGCAAAAATAACTTTCGCTAACAAGGAATTGCGAAGGCGGATGTGCAAGTGAAAACCGTTTCAGTGTCAGGGAGACTGGCCAAGAAATTTCGTTTCATTGTGTAACCAAAGCAGATCCTTTTGTTTTCAATGCATATTTGTTTCTCCTGTACATCGATAAAAATTAAGAAAAAATACCTCTATGTTTATTTGATTCTATGAAGTAAAATATAAATCAAAATTTTCTAAAAATTTTCTTCAAATCACAACCTTAAGCCCTGCATACACCTAACGTTTTACCTGTCAGTTTTGCGTGTCAGGTCAAACGGAAGGTCCTTTTGAAAACTGACGACAGTTTTCTAGACAAATGGGCCGTTTTTCCTCTACATACAAGAAATTACTTAATCTTTATTTTTACGCTGTACGTTTTGACTGAACAGGTAAAACGTTATGTGTAGACGCAGCTTTAAGATCTAAGATTGCAACGTACCATCATTTAGGTACCTTCTAACGGTGAAAATACTTTTAAAGAGCAACAAATTATAATCGAAAGCATAAAATGACGAAATCACGTGAGCTTCTTCTCAAATTAAAGACAGAAAAAAAAACAGTCCTACCGTTACGAGGTACGCAAAGTGCGTGACCACAAAAACATTAACTGTACCAAAAATTAGTAGAAGCGGTACCATAAAAGGGTATGTAGTACCACCATCTTTCCGTAACGCACAGTTCTTTTTTATATAACTAATAGCGGAATTAGTGTGTAAAGCAACCATCAATCCGTAAAATAGTGTCAACGATTTGTTGTAATCGGTTTTAACAATGACTGAGTTTTGTTGCGATAAAACGTAGATAGATATGACGTAGACTTTTATTGATTATTGTTTATATTTTGCAGTGGACACTGTCCTTTCATTAAGCACATTACAAAATTATAAATAAATATAATAGATTGTTATGATTTATCGCATTTTGTTGATATAGTTTGATCTGAAATACTTGACAGATATAGAACAAACAATACTAACTGAAAATGTCTAACTATACCACTATGGTAGATTCACTTATTGAAAAGATCCTTTTTTCTTGTTGGTGGTGTTGCAATTGACAACCACTGTTATGTATATAGTACGTCTGTCCGTTCTGTGGCTACGGGGTATCCGTGAGAGAGGAAACGATATTCTCTCGATGGTTTTCGTAAAAAATTAGACAACGCGTCCATGGGCGCCGGAAGAATGAAATTTAGGGGGGGCAAGGTAAAAATTAATAAAAAATTGACATTTTTGGTAATTATTGGGAAAACTGGAAATCGTCCGATTTTCACCGAAATTGGTATACACCCTATTTTGAAGTCGTAGATTACGAATCTGAACTTTTTTCTTGGCGGTCTCTTACCGTTTTTCAGAAAAACGGAAAATAATTTCAATATCGAATTTTTCTTAATTTCTCATATTTTTAAGGTTTTCTAGCACATATTTTGTTAGGTATTCAATAATCAATAATGTTTTTGCTATTTTCTGTTACTTTTTTAACCAATTATATGCATAATAGAGAAAAATTTGCTAAAATAAATTTGTAAACAATCTGAAAATGTTAGGTTATAGCTTTGTTCGGGTTCTTGTTATTACTGATTCTGAACCGTCCAAGAACTCTGCAGCGCATGCGCAAATGAAATAATGTCTTCGTATTTCTTTCTGCGCATACGCATCACAGTTCTAGGACGGTTCAGAATCGGTAATAAGAGAAACCCGAAGTAAGTTTATGTGTTTCTGGCATTTAAAGCAACGTTGTCAATGCTAAACCTAAATTTAGCGTGTTTTTTTCGCTCATTCTGGAGTTACGAAAGGCGGTCGCCAGAAGAACGGCTCCTTCCCATAACTGCTATTTTACGAACGAGATCTGACTATTTATACCCACGAAGTTGCACGAAAGAGTTTTGATTGCATTGGTTACAACTTCCATGCAGAGGGTGTTGATCTTTTGTTGTTATATTATTAGATTAACTAAAAAAAGATTAACCCCCTCCGCAAAGAAGTTAAAACCAATGCAATCAAAACTCTTCCGCGTAATTTTGTGGATATAAGTGTATATTTAATTATTGTCGATCTCATAATAGGTAATTTATTTAAAATCCCTAATCACCCGAAAAAATAGAAGATATGGCAAAGTTGTAAATTTTCAAATTTCTAGATTAGGTCTAGAATATATTTGTCTCTCTTATTACATAGGAGAGAGAAAGGATATATCAAAGGTCAAACTTCCATCTGGTCTCAATTTTCTTTGCTATTTTGTTAAGAAAAGTGTTTTTCAGTAAAATATTGGACACTTTTCTATCCCCAATCAAGTGTGGCTTTTAGATAAACTATAATATAATGAAAATATAGTGAAATTATTACTTTATAGGGCCGAAATAAAGAAAAATTCAATGTTGAAAAAATTTTCCGTTTTTCTGAAAAACGGTAAGAGACCGCCAAGAAAAAAATAGATTCGTAATCTACGACCTCAAAATAGTGTGTATACCAATTTTGGTGGAAATCGGACGATTTCCAGTTTTTCCAATAATTACCACATTTTTTATTATTTGACAGGTAACACCTAACAATTTCATAATAATGATTATTTTTTTTACAGATGGATGTAAGAAGATATCTTTTATTTTTATTGTTTCGGTGATCCAGGGGGGGCAAATGCCCCCTCTTGCCCCCCCTGTCCGGCGCCCATGGACGCGTCCCATCAATAAAAATTCGACAAATTTGCAATAGCCAATAAAATGAGTGGGCTGAGCGATTTGCGGTGACGTACTCGTCAAGTCGACGTATAAAATATATTGCTGTTTATTTAAATGTTTTTTGTCCGCATTCCTTTCATAGACACAGATCGAGCAAACGAACTGTACGTTAGGGCTCTTTCTACCACTACTTAGGCTACTAGGACTCTTTTTTCGACAATATAATATGTTATTTAGAAATTTCACTTATACAGGGTGGTCCGAACTGTATTCCGGAAACTTCGGCAGCACATCCTGCGTATAAAAATGTACGTATAAATGTATGTCCTGAAATGCTTAGTTTCGGAGATACAGGGTGTAGAAGTTTAATTTTTATTTCGATTTTTTCCAAATAATTCATGAAGTAACGTCAATATTTGGATGAAAATTGGTGTCTGTGAGTTTTGTGACATGAGAAATTTGATTTTGATATCAATATGACTCCTACTTGTAGAGGACGCCACCTACATGTGTTTTAACTGTTTTGAAGAGTAATAACTTTTCGTCCGTACCTGTATAAAACTATGGAGGGAAAAAATATACATTTCCATGACTTTTTACGTAAAAAATGTCTCTTGGTAAAACTCGCTACGAGCAACCGTTCTCAAGATATTGAGAATGAAAATAGTCACTACATGTCATTATTGACAAAAAATAAACACGTTGAGTAGATATAGTTAATTGACTGAAATAATAAATTTGGGAAATTTTTATTTTTTTAAATTAATCATAAACTTTCCTGCGAAAAAATGATGATAAAACAGTTTTTGTTGAACTTTTGGCACAAAAATATTTCAAATTTATGATTTCAGTCTAACAACTATTTACTCGGCGTGTTTAATTTATGTCAATGATGATAGGTATTGATAATTTCGATTCCAAGAGACATTTTTTCCGTAAAAAAACTTCGTAAATATATATTATTTTACTCAGTAGTTTTATACAGGTACCGACGAAAAGTTATTACTCATCAAACCAGTTAAAAAATATGTAGGTGGCGCCCTCTATAAATAGGAGTCATATTGACATCAAAACCAAATTTTTCATATCAAAAAACTACCAGGCACCAATTTCATCTAAATATTGACGTTACTTCATAAATTATTTGGAAAATATTGAAAGAAAAATGAAACATTTACACCCTGTATTTCCGAAACTAAGCATTTTAAGACATTCGGACCACCCTGTATATGGCGTCTCGGGAAATCTCTCTATTTCGAAAACCTTCTTTATTTTCTTTCTCCGAGAGCTCTTTTCCTATTTTAGGGATCCGTACGAAGCCTATACAGACCTGAGGACTTTCGAGTAAGCGACATCTGTGGCATATTTTTATTCGTTTTTATTGGCAGTAAAATGCGTCGGTGCCCTCTGCAGACCGGGAGGCACCGAATTTAACGGCCTAAGCTCCTCAAAGTAGTTCGAAACCGCAAAAAGACATAAAAACATAAAAAGGAGTCACGTATACGGGCGGCTTCGGGCTTGGAAAAGCTTTGGGAAACTCACGAGATTTATGAGGCGTAGTTCCGGAAAAATAAGAAAATGGAAACCTTTGAAACTCATTTTGGCAACTGTAACAACATCACAGGCGTCACGTGATTTGTTTAGGTTTAGGAGAGATTTAAATAAATGAGATATGCATTTTACTTAACAATATAGAAGCTTGAAAATCTTGTGTATAGATTATTGTTCAGTTATTATTGTTTGTTCTGTAGCTTTCAAGAATTTCAGATCGTACTATATCAATTAAATAAGATTGAATTTTTGATTGAAGATTGATTGAAAGTCCCAAAAATCAAAAGGCGTTTCTATAGTAATATAATTTAGATTTCATATTCTTTGATAGATGGTTATTAATGTTTTGATTAAAGGTCATATTTTTTGCTGTTGTAAAAGTATCACATTTTCCGATAACTATTATCACCCTTTCCGTAGCATTGAATCAAATAAATTTTGTGCTTCTTCAACTTTTAAAAACAGCAAAAAATATGACGGTAATTAAAATTCTATCAATAACAATCTAACAAAGAATGAAAACAAAATTACATTAACATATAAACGCGTTTTGATTTTTAGGAAAAATTCAACAATATTTTCATGTTTTTTTTTAATTTTCTCTAAAAGGTATGGAAATTTGGAAAAGTATAAGCGGGATTAATCATTTTAGATCAAGCAAACGTTTTTATGAAGAATGCATTTTTCGCAAATGTCAATAATAAAAAAGTTTTTGCTCTTCTAAAGACAAGGCCAAAATTATCATCGATTTTCATTCACCAGCCGCCTTTGACGCCGTTTTTTCGATCAAATGGTAAAAATACCCAGTGTAAAAACCACTAATAAGTCTTAACAACCTTTACACATTTTTATACATGCCATTTAAGACATTTCTCACAGTTTTTGTTAAATCTGGATAAACCAAAATATGACACGTTTTTTTTCTGTTTTACAATAGACAGACAGTAAAGTTATCTCCTTCAAAACTACTTCCTTCATATTTTTCTTTGTACTTGTCACGAAAAATCTAAAAACGAAAGTATAAAAGAATCTTTACCTTTCTTTTTTAGCTCTGTATTCTTGTAAAAAATCATCAGCACCCACCTGATTATTTTTTCAATCGTACCGACATATAAAAACATCGTAAAATATGGCCAAAAGGTACGGTTGTAGTAAAAAGTTGTGCAGGTAAAGGTAAAAAAAGAGTTGGGTTTCATTCAGACAAAATCACGTAAAAAAATGGTATGAAAGGGTTTGAGACTAGTACCCTAAATGCAATCATAACTTTATTGTGTTTTTAACACTTTGGTAGTACTAGTACACCGGCATTTATAGTATTTTTAAAGCGGTAATAAAAAGAAGAAGCGGTATTTACAAGCAGTTTATTGTAGTGGTAAGAGATATTTTTCAAAAAAAAAAAACGAAAGTGTTAGATTATTGCTCAATGAAATAAGAATACATAGAGGAGATATAAAATATTTGTTGATATTGCATCACTCTTTTGTTTACACCTTCCAATGTTGCAATATTTTTAATTTTCCTGCGGAAATAAGCTGTTTTCATTTTCTAAGGAAATTTAATAGACTTTAGAATAGCTGAAATCAGTTATAGATAACTGATTTCCAGCTACCTATTCTAAAGTCTATTAAATTTCCTCAGAAAATGAATACAGTTTATTTAAATTTATATTAAAAATAAATATATTTTTGCCTTTTAGAAGCGTTTACAAACTCAGGAAAATAAAAAATTTCCTGCGGAAATGCTTGATTTCATTTTTTATTTTTGTAAGCATAATACTATAAAATTATCTTTTTATCACTTTTGAACCAAAAAAAAATTATTTAAAAGTGTCTAAAATGCTAACCAATCTAATAATAAATCTAATAATATTTTTACAAAATCATTTGCAAAATTACCCTCCACAAAGAAAAGCTAACCAAAGCAACCCAAATGCTAACCAATCTAATATTTTTGCAAAATCACAGTTAATTATTAAAATATAGAAGAAAACTGCATGATCTAATGATTTTTTTGTTTTGAATCAGCCCTATTTACCTAAAGCTTTAATAAAAAAACAAGAATAAGTGCAACATTCCGCGGTACTTATAGTTTACACGAACCTATATTATCTATTCTACAAAATTGTTATTCATCCGAAAGATGTTTTATCTAGGGGATTCAATCCCGGACAATTTTATGTTGTCGGGATCCCGGGATTCTTAACCCCGAATCTCGGGATCCCGGGATTCAATCCCGGGATTTCAGTAATAATGTTACCAATGTTACTTTCAAAGAACATTTTATTAAAATTAACGTTAATAGTAAAAAAAATAGTTAAAACAAAAACAAAGTCTTTGGAACAGAAAAATACACTATGAAAATATGAACCCTTCCTGGACACAAACGGTACATTGTGAGACAGGAAATTGTAGAGAGAAACAAGCCCTATAACATAGGATACAACATTTTAATGAACAGTGCTTTCCATAAAATCAATAAAATGAAAAATATACGAAATAATATACATGTTATGATTTCTTTCGAAAATCGACATCTATGAAAATATGAACCCTTCCTGGACACAAACGGTACATTGTTAGACAGAAAATTGTAGAGAGAAACAAGCCCTATAACATAGGATACAACATTTTAATGAACAGTGCTTTCCATAAAATCAATAAAATGAAAAATATACGAAATAAAATAAATGTACCGATTTCGTTCGAAAATCGACATCTATGAAAATATGAACCCTTCCTGGACACAAACGGTACATTGTGAGACAGAAAATTGTAGAGAGAAACAAGCCCTATAACATAGGATACAACATTTTAATGAACAGTGCTTTCCATAAAATCAATAAAATGAAAAATATACGAAATAAAATAAATGTACCGATTTCGTTCGAAAATCGACATCTATGAAAATACGAACCCTTCCTGGACACAAACGGTACATTGTGAGACAGGAAATTGTAGAGAGAAACAAGCCCTATAACATTTTAATGAACAGTGCTTTCCATAAAATCAATAAAATGAAAAATATACGAATTATGATTTCTTTTGAAAATCGACATCTATGAAACTATGAACCCTTCCTGGACACAAACGGTACATTGTGAGACAGGAAATTGTAGAGAGAAACAAGCCCTATAACATAGGATACAACATTTTAATGAACAGTGCTTTCCATAAAATCAATAAAATGAAAAATATACGAAATAATATACATGTTATGATTTCTTTCGAAAATCGACATCTATGAAAATATGAACCCTTCCTGGACACAAACGGTACATTGTTAGACAGAAAATTGTAGAGAGAAACAAGCCCTATAACATAGGATACAACATTTTAATGAACAGTGCTTTCCATAAAATCAATAAAATGAAAAATATACGAAATAAAATAAATGTACCGATTTCGTTCGAAAATCGACATCTATGAAAATATGAACCCTTCCTGGACACAAACGGTACATTGTGAGACAGAAAATTGTAGAGAGAAACAAGCCCTATAACATAGGATACAACATTTTAATGAACAGTGCTTTCCATAAAATCAATAAAATGAAAAATATACGAAATAAAATAAATGTACCGATTTCGTTCGAAAATCGACATCTATGAAAATATGAACCCTTCCTGGACACAAACGGTACATTGTGAGACAGGAAATTGTAGAGAGAAACAAGCCCTATAACATAGGATACAACATTTTAATGAACAGTGCTTTCCATAAAATCAATAAAATGAAAAATATACGAAATAATATACATGTTATGATTTCTTTCGAAAATCGACATCTATGAAAATATGAACCCTTCCTGGACACAAACGGTACATTGTGAGACAGAAAATTGTAGAGAGAAACAAGCCCTATAACATAGGATACAACATTTTAATGAACAGTGCTTTCCATAAAATCAATAAAATGAAAAATATACGAAATAAAATAAATGTACCGATTTCGTTCGAAAATCGACATCTATGAAAATATGAACCCTTCCTGGACACAAACGGTACATTGTGAGACAGGAAATTGTAGAGAGAAACAAGCCCTATAACATTTTAATGAACAGTGCTTTCCATAAAATCAATAAAATGAAAAATATACGAATTATGATTTCTTTCGAAAATCGACATCTATGAAACTATGAACCCTTCCTGGACACAAACGGTACATTGTGAGTTTTACCCCACCCAGCACTCCTATTCGCTCCCGGGTCCCGTAAGCTTCTAAACTGAAAAATGTATGAAAAACAAAGTGCACAAAATGACATTGACACATTTCCGCAGGAATTTTTTTGTATTTCTTTGCTCGTAAAGGCTCGTATAAAACAAATATAAGTTCATTTTTCATATAACTGATTTCGACTAATCTAAAGTCAAAGCATTTTTTAATTTAAAATAAAAATAAAAAAATTCTGCAGACACTTTTTTGTGTTTTTATGTTTAGAAAAATGTCTACAACACACGCCGAAGACTAGTTTTGATGTAACAGATTTCGGCTATACTAAAATCTGAAAAATGAAAATGAGGCATTTCCGCAGGAAAATTTTTGTATATTTGTACTCCAAACGCCTTCTAGAACGCATATATAAAGTTCGTTTTTTTATATAACAGATTTCAGCTAAACGAGAGATGAGCCCTATCTCCACGAAATGTTGGGACATCCTGTATAGTGACCATTAAAAATCCGAGTACGACCCTGTTAAGTAGGCACGATCGGCTTTCCAGGGTCCGAATATTGATCTCGCTGCCTTTTCTCAGTCTTATCGCTGATACGGACCAGTACTACAGTAAAGTTCGCCACAGTACTACCAATCGAGTTCCACTAAAATTCGAAATATTTCGGGTGTTTTTGTTTTGGTGTGCTCGAAACTATTTTAAAAATCAGCTGTTTTGTTTATATTTTGGATTTTGATTCAGATTTTTATCGTACAAAGGTAACAACTATTTCTATTTTAATTTATAAATCTTATTTTTATTTGTTAGAATTTTATTTATTTATTGAAATTAATATATTATTTTTCTTTTACTTTCGTTTATTTTTAAGAAATAATATATTCTTATTACTTGAAATTAGCTAAAATAACTTACTCAATGAAGGCTTTATTTTGTATCAAGATATTAAAAAAACTATTAAAATTTTTCACTCTTTTGTGTTTTATCGCAAAAAACAATACTAAATACGATTGATAAAAAACAACGTCAGAGTGGGAATAACTCGAAATTCATCGATCGTCATTTCCAAGCCAACCTGACGCCTTTTTTTAAATTAAAAAAGGTACAAAATAAGTAGAATATTTCAAAATCTTCTATTATTACTAAATGATGAATTATTTGTGAATATTTCCTTAAATTCAAAATAATGGTTTATACATACAATACAGGGTGGCGCACCTCATTCGCCTCGGTTGATTATACGAAAACGGAAAGATGTAGAAACAAAATATTTTATGGGTACATGTGGGAAGGCAATGTGCATAATTTAAAATTGTTTTGAAATGTACAGGGTGTGTCAGAACTAAGATTCATACCAAAGTTATATTTTTTCTTATGGAACACCCGGTATTTTATTTAATTTTTGGATTCTTGGACATAAAATAAGGCATTTATTATAAGGGTTTAATATGTTTAAAAGCTTTGGTTTATGAGATATTTAAAGATATTCAAATATGCATGCTATAATAAAAAAAGTTTGTCAACACCCTGTACATTACTTTTCAGAGTGAATTCTAGTGCTGACTTTGAAGCCAGGGAAATAAACTTTACTAAAAAAATGTATTGCGTCCTTAAATATATACAGGGGTATCAAAAATTGCTAGTCTATTTTAAATATTTATTTTACATAAAAACTTCGTTATTTCAAATACAACACCCTGTATTTTTTTAAACAAATCGAAGCAGATTTAAATGTTCTTCTAAACTATATTAGGGTTTCCTATACCTATCTAGCTCAGATTTTGAATAAAAAGTGATTTTTCAATAAAATGGCAATCAAGATGGCTGGTGTAATATTGATTGAAAAATCGCTTTTTATTCAAAATCTGAACTAAATAGTTATAGGAAACCCTAATATATTTTGAAAGAGCATTTAAATATACTTCGACTTATTTAAAAAATACAGAGTATTGCATTTGAAATAACGAAGTTTTTATGTAAAATAAATACCGTATGATCGAGAAAAAACGGCGTCAAAGGCGGCTGGGGAATGACTATCGATGCTATTGATGCTATTCGATGTTTGACGAGGTCGAACTCTGCTCAAAGTTAATTAACTTTATTTTGATTTTTTTAGTTAATTAAAATTCTTCTTCTTTTCACTTTAAAGATCTTCAAAAAAATTAAATTTTAATTAAAATGAATACTAAATGTAGAAAATCTAGAAGACAATAGTAAGTTTCCGGATACAGAAATCTATATCCAAAAAATATTTTTTTCTGATAATTTGAACTATACCAGTTTTAATTAATAAAAAATCAATATTAGGTAAATCCAGTAAATCGTAATTAATACTAAATGCGTCTTTAAAAGTAAAGAAGAGAAAAATCAAAAAGGCTCTAGCTCTAACGTAACAATCGCCCGTCCCAGTTCCAGGCATTTCGATAACTCTTAGAGTTAACAAAAATCAGATTATTCTACTGTTAAAATGTATGGATTATCCTTTTGTAATTGTCTAATACAGACTAGACCCTTCAGATTTAGTAAAACTGTAGCTGTAAACCAGTTATGTGTATTCATTACTATACATGGAAGAAGTATCGTGTTTATCAACAAGGTTAATTGTAGGCCTTTAAATTTTGCTTAATATGGTAATATTTTGTAATATTCAACTCATAATTGTTGATACTTCTGATGGATGATGTTCAATTTTATACATGTATAAAATATAAACACACTAACTTGAAGTACTAGAAACGGTAAGGTGGGATATTTTTACGAATCTGTATTATTACTTTTTTACTTATAGAATATCTACAATTGTGTATAACCTCTAAGAAACAAATTAAATGAACAAAACTATGCCCAAGAAATAGTCTATAGTATAGAGGATTTAAGGAAAACCTTAAAATGTTTGTACAATTTGTTTTTGAATTTCTTCTAGGTTTCTGCATCTTCGGTCAGTGAAAGTAGAAATATCATCAGCAGTTTTTTCAGTCCATAAGATTCAACATTTTAAAATACAGGGATACTTAATCATTAATTAATCTTAATTATTCTTTTTTGAGATATAGGCACTATAGGCAACAAAATATTAGCCTTATATTCCCGGAAGCTCTGGCCAATAAATTAAATGATAAATAATTGTAAATTGTTTATACATATATAAATCACTTGTTTTAAAATAAAAAATTGGCATTTTAAATTTTTTATTGTATTTATTTATTAAATGATAAAATTAAAATATTTATATACTACATGATCTAACACTGTAAGTCTTAGTTTCTTTGGTTTGGTTTACTGTTTGCCGAGTACTATGGGTATAGTTCATTAAATTAATAGATTCTTTTCTTATGATTGACATATGCATATTAATTGTTTTCTTAAGTTATGTTACAATGAAACTCACTTTATAAACATTATAATATAGGTATTTATTTTCTTTCGAATGGTATTACAAAATATTTTTTACTGTGAACCCTACTAATTAATATACTATGCCTGGTTCAAGAGTCTAAATCTGTACTTATTACATTATCATTTAATTTAATAACAAACCTAAAATATTTGTCTGCGACTTACTAAAAAAAAACATTACTTATTCATTACATCTTCCCGTTTTCGTATAATCAACCGAGGCGTATGAGGTGCGCCACCCTGTATATTCATGCATTTTAAAAATTATATTAGTTTAAAAAATCAGCTGTTTTGAGTTGAATTCTATAAAATCCAACACAAAATTTACCTATTTAAAAAACTGAGAATAAAAAGTCAATTTGAAAAATAAATTCGATGTTGCATTGGGAATTATTTATAGAAAAGTTTATTATTTTTTGCGTATTTGTATTCAAACGATGTATTAATATTGTGATTCTATATTAGTTCTTGTCTAAATATTAACCAAAAAATCACATGAAGTGATAGACTTGTTGATTTTATGATTTATTTCGACTCTTCACGTAGTACACGTAGACATGAAATGGCGATGTTGTGAATCCCTTCTACAGATTTAAAAAAAACTGTATAATGTGACGTCAATACTTTTCAACAATAATTGAAATAATTTTTAACGGCTGGGAAGTAATGAAAAATTTAATAATAGTACCAGATATAGGAAAAACTAGACTTTGAAAGAAAACTTCTGACTTTTCTGTAGAACTTGACGAGTCACCACTGATAATATTTACCCTCGAACAACAATAACAATAAATTACGACTTATTTATACATTAATTTCAGTTGTTTATTCGATACGAACTGAGAGAATGAAAAAGTTCTTAAGCACTCGCGGTTGGTACAGATAAAAGATCACACAGAATCAGGAAAGACCTATCGAGGATCGCAGGGTCACACTGCTTTTTAACTTCAATATCAACGATATTATAGCTCTTTATTATTATTTTTTATTTAATTTATGAAAATCTATAGCATGAGCGTAGCCAAGGTGTAGCGACGTGGGGTAGTTGCCCCACCCTATATTTTTTTGTATAGTTCAAATGAATATTCAGTTGAACAGAAATTGTTTGATCATAAATCATATAGATTCTACATTATTATTCTTAGATTTATTTTTTTCTAGTTGTTTTGATACGATCAGAAATTCTTGTTTATTAAATGTTAAAGTTACCTGTTGGAAAAAATCAAGGTTTGAACTTTAAAAACCATTAGCAGCACAGATAAAACCGCGTGTACCAAACAGGGTCATAGAACCTCACACATTTTGTAATTATCAAGCCAGCAAATAGATTTTGTTTCTGGGTATACCAAAGGATCCTGCAATTGGTCTAAATGATCTTTTAATCGATCTTAAGAGTAAATTATGTGCAGAGACGTATCTGCCCATTGAAATACAGTGATTTTGTTAAATAACTTTTATAACTCTTATAATAAGAAAAATAATTTTACTAAATTATACCTAATAGGAAAGTTTTTAGTATTAGTTTTAACAAAATATAGATAATATACTAGCGTGTACCCGCGACTTCGTTCGCGTCGAATTAATCATTTGCAATGGTGATGATAAAGCAAAGCAAGAATTTCCATTAACATACAAACTGGAAAAATCCGTTTGCCAAAAATAAACTTTTTACGTCAAGCAGTTTAAGCAGAATCGTGGTTAATAAATTACCCAACTTTTTGGAACACCCTGTATGATTTTTTGAAAAATTTCAAAATATGTAAGAAAACAAAATAAATGATGAGTGTCCAAGCGTTTTCCCGAAAGACTAACCGTTTTTTAAATAACAAATATTGTAATATTTGAGGGGCGTTTTCACCCTTTTGTAAATTGAGATTCGAAAAACCCCTCCTTATCGAACCTCTACACCCCACAGTCAATCCGTTTGCCAAAAATCAGCTTTAAATGTCAAGCAGTTTAAGCAGAATCGTGATTACTCAATGGTCATATTTCATGAAACACCCTGTATAAATTTTTAAAAAATCTTAAAATATGTAAAACAACAAAATGAAATATACGTGTTTAAGGGGTTTTCCGAAAAATCACCGGTTTTTAAAAAAATATATTCTAATATTTGAGGGGTAGTTTCACCCCCTTAGAATTCGAGTTTCGACAAATCCCTTCTTATCGAACCTCTACACCCTAAAGTCAATCTGTTTTCCAAAAATCAGCTTTTTACGTCAAGTGCTTTAAGCAGGATCGTGATTAATCAATGACCAGCTTTTTCGAAATACCCTGTATACATTTTTAAAAAATCTTAAAATATGTAAAAAACAAAATAAAATATACTTGTTTAAGGGTTTTTTCGGAAACTTGACCGTTTTTTAAATAAAATTATTGTAATATTTGACGGGTGGTTTCACCCCCTTGAAACTGGAATTTCGAAAAATCCCTTCTTATCGAACCTCTACACACTAGAATCAACCTGTATGCCAAAATTGAGCTTCTTACGTTGAGTGGTTTGAGCAGGATCGTAATTAATCAGTATGTCAGTCACTTAAGGATTTTATATATTAGTATAGATTAAAACGTAGAATACGATATAGGTACGCATTTGCCAATAAATTACTACCCATCAATCACGAAATTTGTTTATTTTCTTACCACTTTTTAACACTTTCGACATGTGCTCTTAGAACATCATTAAACAAAACCCAATCATAACAAACAGCATTTAAAGGCCAACCTTCGGCTTGAATAACCTATATTTTAAATCTCAGGTCCGTAATTTAAAAAAGTATCAAAAGAATAGTCTTTTTAGTAGTAAAATTCATTAATGTTTTAACACAGAAGGTTAGAATTAATTATTGTTGTGTTAAATGTATCTTTTCTTATCAATAACACATGGTTATAGTTTTTTTTGTTTGCTTTGATTTTGGTCAAGCTTAATCACGTGACTAAAAGTTTATTTGCTATGAATTATACAGGGTGAGTTTCCTACGATGTTCTCTATGGGTATCTCGGAAACTACTAGAGATAGAGAGTCGGTTAAATGGGGAAAGAATTGCAGTTTTGTGGGGTCATAAATATGCAACTTTCACATTTTTGAAAAAGTTCATGGCTTACTAGATTTTTCGAAAAAAACAAATTTCGGCTATTTTAAAAATTGTCCCTAATTCCATTGTAAGGTATTTTAGACAAAAAGTTTTCAGATAAAAATTGTAGATAATC
Source organism: Sitophilus oryzae (assembly GCF_002938485.1). NCBI lineage: Eukaryota > Metazoa > Arthropoda > Insecta > Coleoptera > Curculionidae > Sitophilus > Sitophilus oryzae. The sequence continues at coordinate 3,021,899 of NW_022146782.1, forward strand.
ACATCCTTAATGAGACTGTGTACTTCGTTTTTTTCTAAAGCCTGTCATTTTTGACATATGACACAAACATAGGTTTTTTTAAATGGAAACCATAGTTGGCCATGACTTCATAAAAAGCACCATTTTTTAAGCTTTTTAGTGATATAAGCTATAATATCTTTTCTTCGAAAAATTACTGAGTTATAGCAAATTCTTATCATTTTTAAATAATTTCACTTAGTTAGCCATGAAAACAAGTTTAATCGTCTTTGCTCTCATAAATGTGAAGCTGTCACATTCAAACTTTGTAAATTAAAATAAACAAAAATTGTTAATATGAATTTTTCAAATGAAGAAAAGCGTGTAGGATTATTGGTTCAACTTTTCTTGACCATACATTTTCGAGGATACGTTGACCGGTGAATGTTACGTTTTTTAGAGAACGGTTTTTAAGACATGTTAGAAAAGTTAAATTTAGTTGTAGCCAATTTTTATCTTTCTTGACTAATTTCACTTAGATTGCATGGTATTCTTATTCTGTTATGATTTATAACTAATAAAAAGTTAGAATATATTACTAAACGGTTCTTTACAATTTACATTACACAAACTAAAACTTAATCTAAATTAAAAATATATAATCTAAATTAAAAATAATATCACTACATACACTTTAAGTTATTTTAGAAAATGTTCAAAAAATCCGCCATCGTTTTGAGTTGCATCTTTTTAAAACTGAATTACTACCTATTCTCATAGAAGGACCGGTCGACTTAATTAAACTTTTCTTGTACCGCCACTTCTAGTGCCTCTCTTAATTCATAAGTTTTTTTGTAAACCTTATTGTTAACTATACCGCATAAGAAATTCTAAAATGGATAGGTCAGGTGATCGGGGAGACCCATGCAATTAGTCCACCTCTTCCTATCCCTGCGTTTGTATAATTATGATATAAATAATTTTTAACATTTCTCTCGTTATGGGGGGTGGGGGGTGGTGTGTCATAATGAAAACATGTTGGAACCACTCTATTGATGCGCGAGTATCTACACGCTTTTCTTCATTTGAAAAATTCATATTAACAATTTTTGTTTATTTTAATTTACAAAGTTTGGATGTGACAGCTTCACATTTCTGAGAGCAACGGCGATTGAACTTGTTTCCATGGCTAACTAAGTGAATTTGTTTAAAAATGATAAGAATTTGCTATAACTCAGTAATTTTTCGAAGAAAAGATATTATAGCTTATATCACTAAAAAGCTTAAAAAACTTCGCTTTTTATGAAGTCATGGCCAACTATGGTTTCCATTTAAAAAAAACTATATTTGTGTCATATGTCAAAAATGACAGGCTTTAGAAAAAAACGAAGAACACAGTCTCATTAAGGATGTGATTATCTACAACTTTTATCTGAAAACTTTTTGTCTAAAATAGCTTATAATGGAATTACAGACAATTTTTAAAAAAGCCGAAATTTATTTTTTTCGAAATATCTAGTAAGCCATGAACTTTTTCAAAAATCTGAAAGGCGCATATTTATGACCCCACAAAACTGCAATTCTTTCCCCATTTAACCGACTCTCTATCTCCAGTAGTTTCCGAGATACCCATAGAGAACATCGTAGGAAACTCACCCTGTATATTATTCGTCTGAGAGAATATTAGAAACCCTCTAGCTTTACTTGTTTCTCTGAGAAATTATTTTAAACAGTTCCAAATTAAAATACTTTTAATCAGTATATCGTACCATTATTTCGTAATAATGCAGTAATAACTTACACTATTTCAACCATATTAGGCTATGGATACAACCTTGCAATTATAAAAAAAAGTTTGTTCATGTTTTATCTCAGTTTTTCTAATCCCATTGTTTGCAATCGACGTTCGCCATATACGTTAATTATTACAAATTGGCTTATTTTTCAATAAAACTTCAAATTTCCGTCATTCCCTGTAAATGAGTTTATTGGTAATTAGTCTTTCTTAAAATTACCGACCTTCGAATTCATTTCTTTATTTTCTTTGTACCATTTGTATCATTCCTGAAAGAAGGAAATAAGAGAACAACGAAACACGGATACAAAGAAGAAAAATAAAGAAAAACCATCAAAATATTTCTGCAAAATTTCTAGGAATTGCTAAATGTAGAAAAAATAAATTATTGTTAATAATCAATACCTACTTTGAACTCTAAATTAGGGTATAATGTAATTAATCTTTATAACACCTATTAAAATTTAATTTTTTCTGTAATATTCTTTATAAAATAAATTCCTAGTGATATTTCTTTTAATGACAGTCTCATAAAACGACTTTTAGACACAGCATGGGTCAAAAATGACACTTTTACTAATGTTTCTAGAAAGAATAATTTTATTTATTATGCCTATATCTATAATTTTGAAAACTTTAATGATCCATTACAAAAACATCACTTGGTTATCTTTCGGCCAAAATATACGTTAATAATACTCATTACTAAATTGTTTGCATGAGATTGTTTATAAAACAAGTCACACATCAATCAAGAGTGCTGTAAATGATAGTGTATGTTTATGAAAACATTAACTTTGATTTATAAAAATCTTTGCTTTGTATTTAAATTTTCTTTAAATATCACTATAATTTTTAACTAATCACTAAAAAATAAAAATCTGCCCAGTTTTAGGTAAAAATTCACTTTATTAAGAATCTAGGGAGACCAATTTCTGTTACTGTTGTTTTGAATACAAATTTAAGCAACGAAGTCATTGAAAAATATTGCCTTTGAATTATTTAGTACATTTTATTACTTGTACCATAGATAAAAATTAATCATACTATCATAGATAACATAGTATGTGTTATCTATGATACTATGAAATTTATGTGTTTCTCTTTTTAATATTAATAATATATTTAAACAATCTTCAATCCTAAAGGAAGTATAGTGTTTGAAAGAATGTTGAATGTGTTAAAGAGTAATGTCTTTCAAATTGCTATGGACAAGACTGTGATTCATACAAAGCTCGGAGACAGGCTGTCTGTAAATTAGACATACATCAAGCGCAAATGAAAACAAATAGAATATAAATTGCTATAAAGCACACGATTGTTGATATAACAAGATGTTATTTTATTTATAATATAGAGACTACGTTCCAGTATCGTTGTTGTATATTTTGTCTCATTTTGGATGCAAAAGTCAGGGTTATCAGGCTTATTAGCAGTAATAATACCTCAAGCTACCTCTCTGTGAAACCAAAAATGCCACAAACAGATTTGTCGTGGCACTGTTAACTTCCATGATTTTTAAAATGTTTTCAAAATTCAATTTTATGCAATTTTTGTATACCTCAGTTGTTTGACATTTTTCAGTACTTTTAAATAGGACACCCTGTATATTTGTCGAGAAATTAATTTGTCATTTTAAAAGCTTTCCAAAATTGTATAACAGTGTGTCAAATACAAAAGTCTAAAATTTTACAGGTTATTTTGGACAGCATCGATATTTTGATATCGATACTTTCTAGTACCGATATTTTAATATATCGATACTTTTCTACATCTCTACTGGAAACGTAAAAGTCTGTCTTCTTGTAAAATCATAATGTACAGAATGTCCCAGTTAAAATGAGGGTTATCTTGCTTATTAGTAAAGATAGAACCTTGCATTTTTCACGAACATTAGCTTTTTTTTGTTATATAAAAGATGCCGGAAACAAAATTTTCATGGCCTACTTAGTTTCCAAAGTAAGAGGTTACCACTTTCAGGCACCTGTTGTATTTTTAATCCTTGCAGAGATGGTAGTAAGATTTTTTTCTTAATATTTCTGTTTTTGAGATATCAGTCACTGTTTATATATAGGTATCTTAGGTATCTTAAATAGAACACCCTGTATATTTGCGTGTAAGAACTTAATTTGTCCATTTATATGCTTTTCAGAAACACATATACATATGTTTATTACAAAACTTGCATCGACAGGCACTATCGACACGTTCCTGATATGTTGTATCGATATATCGATATCGATATTTTTAAATATCGATTTTCAAATATCGATATTTTTCTACATCTCTACTAGAAAATGTAAAAATATGTTTTCTTCTAAGATCACTGAAGTACGCAGAATTCTATCCCAGTTCTAAGTATACTCTTCTAAATTAATTGAACCAAAACAAGGCGCACTTTACGTTCGGAAGCAATAAAGAAAAAATAACAAATCAATCACGATATCGGGCTATAAGGAAGAAGAATTTTCGATAGTGATTTATTGAACTTAGAGAGATGTTAGTGAGATACCGTGACGCTTGTGTTTCTTTATTAGCATTTTAAAAGCCGAGTACTAACATTTGGCGTTGTTGCGGAGACAGGCTGTCTCAACAATTTCTCCGAAAACAATCTGGAAAAAGCAGAACCGGACTCCAGAGCTCCCGTTTCTCTCGTTAAGCTAATGAGTTATTATGGCTTTCTGGACGTGAAACAGATTTTCTATTTAACCGCTTGGCCGTCTAACAAAAAACATCTGTTCAGCGGTTATTCTTTCATTCATATTAAGAGAAAAGTGTTTTTTAACACGGATTTAGAAAGTGTGATAGTAGAAACATCTGGAGAATTTAGCTTTTTTTATTTATACAACATGTATTTTTTATACATTACTTTGCAGCTTTTTTTGCAGACTCACCCTGTATATTCTAAAACACTGTGTTCTACAAATAAGTATTAAAAATAATGCCAATTTAAATTGAAAAAAAAAACTACTTTATTAAAAAAAATCGTTTTAGACAAAATGACCCAGATTATATGCTCTCTGTCAGCACTCCATCAAAATCTAAAACGCGTAAGATAACAAACATAATAGACCGGCTGGCCACCGGCCAACCTAACCAAAACAAAAACTTCTCACGTCCGCTTAACATTTCCCAGTCGTAACTCAATTTTTCCTTTTTCCAGATCCGCCGCGACGCGCAAGTTCGCCGAGAAAATTCCACGCGGTCCAGATGTTCCAAAGGACCAGCAGCGTCGATCCTGAGAGCCACCGGTCCAGTCCGCGATCGCATCCATGCAGTGTAACATCATAAAACCACGTACCAGTAACGATGCTCACCGTACGACTGACGTACGCCTTACTCTTGATCAGCTTATGCGTCCAGGCACTTCCTTTACCCGCTACACCCCTGAATGAAAGGCACCAAGAGATTTCCTGGCAAGCGTGGCTCCTGGTTGATGACCAGAACCAACACAAACAAAGTAATGCTGATGGAACGCCTTCAAGACACCGGATAACAACCAAAAGTGTATTTGTTGCACCTACGTTTTCAGCATTTTCTCCAGAAAATCTACCTCCTTGTCCTGATGGGTACAAGTCAGACCCAATGGGAAGATGTATCAAAATCATAATGCTGGACGAAGCAAGTCATCTGGAGTTTTTAGTCAGCAAACTCAACGACAAGTTTGGAGATTTAGAATATGATGACGAAGAAGATGAAGAGGAACCGTTCAATGTCAATATACCTCTAGGAGGTGATTATACCAACGATCCTCCTCAAGAAGAAACAGAGTTTGCTATAATCGTAACTCCTACTGTGAAGGAAGTTGATAAAAAAAGCAACGTGGATAAACGGGACGATGGTGACCACTATGAAAAAGAGTTGAAGAAGTTATCTCAAACTACCACAGAGGCACTTTATGACACTACTACACTAAGAGGAGAGGATATTGACGAGGACGGTATTGTTTTGACCACTCCAACTCAAATACCGGAAGAAACAACAACAGTTACTGTTAAAAACGATGTTACTGAATTAACCGAAGAAAATCAAGAAACAACGACGTTATTTACTACCACGGCGCTTTCTTCTGAAACCACAACAAGCACAGAACCGGTTTCAACAACTACAGAACAAGAAATAACAACCCTCGTCACTGAATTACCTAAATCATCAACAACCACTCCAAAAATCACAACCTACCACCCAAAAGCCACGACGTATCACCCTTATTTCGATATGAATCGTGTCGGTAGCTCCAAAACGCGAAACATCATCAAGTTTCCTGATGAAGAACTGATTGGTTCTGCTCGTTCGTATCCTCAGAGTAATTACGTGAGGTTCCCTGATGCTGACACGAAGTACCAGCAAGAAAGTGAAAGCCACCATACGAGGGATGTCGGAGATAACTTCGGGAACTACTTCAATGAGATTGTAACTCCTGATACTTCCCAGAAGATTCATAGGATGGTTCCACCGTTAAAAGGAGGCTTTGTTCCTAGCAAGACGTACCCATTCACGTTTCCTCGTGATTCAAACCATCGACAGTACGAGTACCAATGGGATTCAACGACGGAAGTCCAGCACAACAAACGCAGTAGAGAAAAACATGGTGGTTTATTCTTGTTACCACCAAAATGGTCGGAGAAATCAAACCCCTCGCCGCTTGTTCTAAGGTTTTCTAGAAAACACTTCCATCTCAAACCGGAAAAACTAAAATCCAACATCTTTTACAGGTCTCTACCCAAAGAGGACCTTTCTGTACTTTTCGGTTACAGTAACGAACAAGGTGTTAATAGGTAATATGTCTTTTTATTGTGAATTATTTCAGCATCGTGCAGTAGGTAGAGATAGATCTTTTTGTGTACATAGTGTTTCTATTTATTTAGACTTATTAGTGAGTGTTTTTTTCTGTTGTATGTAATTATCGTTGGTTCTTGCTCAGTGTGTACTAAACCAAAATCAAACATATTTTAAGAACATGACAAAAAAATAATAACTGTGCAGGAACCAGAATCACTTGGCTATACAGATCGGTCACACAGTCAGCTTGTAAATATATTATAGTAGTGCATGATTTGGAATGGTAAACGTCACGTGATCGCTCTGTATATACTCTAGGGTACGTTATATTCTTCGTGTATATATATATAATAAGTGTAGAACATAGCTTTGTATATGATTTCCTTTTTTTATTTATATAGTGTAGAGACAGGTTTAACCACGCAGTACAATGCATACAAATCACTAGTATTTTTACGATCTTTTTTTATTTTTTGCACGTATCATTTTTTCCTTGTTCTGTTCACCTTGCAATGGTTATAATAACACACAGTAAATATTTTTATTACACGCCCTGTAGACAAATTTTGGTAGAGTAGCATGGAGGTCTAAAAAATAATCAAAACAATAATAATTAAAATTTTTGTTAGGCTGGGATATATATTTGATGTAATTATTATAAAGGCTTTGATATTTTTCGTTTTAAGAAAAATACTAAAAGCCTGTTCAAATCGAGTTTAATTTAATTTTGAATTCAAGTGAGCTGTTATTATTTTATTGTTATTTGGAATCCTTGAACTGGACATGTTAACACGAAACTTTTGAAATAATTATACCTATAAATTACAATGAAAAAGTCAAGTAATATTGTTAATTTTAGTATTACCAATTTATTTATTTATTTATTTCCACTGTAATAACGATGTAGTAGTATGTTTTCATATTATGAACTGTGTCAAAAATAATCTAAAAACTACTTTTGTAACTTTATCTTAAACATTTTTTTTCTTGTAATTTGTCAAGTATTATACGAACATTTCATGAAGCATGCAAGTTGTTTTATTTTATCAACAACCCTCTATAAGAAATAATAAATGTTCTATTTTCTATTAAAGAAATCACTTAATTTGTAAAATATATACAGGGTGAGTCATAAATCAGTGTAGATCACAATAAAAAAGAACTTTACGGGCAACAAGTTGACAAACAATTAGAGAAGAAAAATACAATACAACATAATACAACTACCAAAGATAACATGGAATAAACATGGTCAAAATTCAAAGACATATTCCGCGAAGTAAGCGAACAGATAATAGAAAAGGAAGACCGAAAATTGAGAAAGCCCTGGATGACAAAGGAAATAATAGAAGCAATGGACGAAAGGCGCAAAGTTAAGAATAAATGTGAAGACCAGTACAAAAGGTTAAACAAGGAGATCCAGAGACAGATTACAAGTGCAAAAGAGAACTGGCTCAAAACCAAATGCGCTGAAGTAGAACAACTGCAGGTACAACACAAAGATAGAGAACTACACACAAAAATCAAAGAATTCACCGACCTTTGGAAACCCAAGCATCTGTCAGCAATCGCAAACGAAAATAACGTGATAGAACTGGACCCCAGTAAACAACAGGTTATATGGGAGAACTATTTGAAAGAATTGTTCGGAGATGCGAGAAGAAAACAGGAATATCCAAAAATAGAGAAAGGAGACCATCTACCCATATGGAAAGATGAAGTCATCAAAGCAATCAGAGAAACGAAAAGCAATAAGGCACCGGGCGAAGATCAAATAACAGCAGAGCACTTCAAACACATAAGCGATAATGCCATCAAAATTCGGACCCAATTTTTTTTTAAGTATATGAAACTGGAACAATCCCCGAAGACTGGGTAACATCTACCTTCATAGCCTTACCCAAAAAGAATAAAGCGAAGAAATGCGAAGACCACAGAACAATATGTCTGATGAGCCACGCAGCGAAAATCTTTATGCGAATAATATTCAATAGAGTATACAGCAAATGTGATGATTTCCTTACTAGATCACAATACGGTTTTAGAAGGGGGACAGGAACAAGAGAAGCCATCCTGAGTTTAACGTTAATTGCAGAGAGGTACATGGAAGTCCAAAGGAAGCTGTACGTATGTTACGTTGACTACAAAAAAGCCTTCGATCGAATACAGCATGAAAAATTAGTAGAAGTTCGCACTGAAGTAGGCTTGGATGAGAGAGATATTATCATTATAAGGAACACATACTGGAATCACAAAGGTTGTGTCAGAACAGAAAAAGGAAATACAAGATACGTAGACATACAAAGAGGTGTTAGACAGGGATGTATATTGTCACCATTATTGTTTAACGTTTATGCCGAATATATAATCCGAAAATCTCTTCAAAATTGTCCAGAAGGGGCTAAAATAAATGGAAAAATTATAAACAATATAAGATATGCAGACGACACCGTGGTATTAGCAGAATCCGAAGACCAGCTGCAACCCCTAATGGACAAACTGACAGAAGAAAGTATCAGGATGAGATCTGGTTTCCTCAACATGCGGAAGTTTTTGTGCCATCCCAGAATAGGTATACCAACGAGGCTAAGAATATTAAAATGTTATATATGACCCCTACTTCAATATGGATGCGAAACTTGGACGCTAAGACAAGAAGACCTCAAACGCCTTAATGCTGTTGAAATGTGGATGTATTGTCGGATGCTGAGGATAAGTTGGACCTCCAAAACAAGAAATTGTGAAGTTTTAAACAGAATGAAAACTCGTCCACACCTAACAGGCACAATTAAAATCAAAAAGACTTCCTACCTTGGACATATAATGCGGCACTCAGAATATGAAGAAATACAGCTCATAATAGAAGGAAAAATCGATGGAAAACGTAGCATAGGGAGGAAAAAGAAATCATGGCTAGGTAACATAAGAGATTGGACCCACACCGACGGAAACACTCTTATTCACCAAGCTCTGGACAGAGAGTCATACGCCATATTAATCGCCAACCTCAACAGAGAAGGCACCTAGGAGGAGGAGGAGTCATAAATAAATGCAAATATTTTTAGAAGTACTATATTTCGACTCCAGAAACATGTCTATGAGTTTTTATTTAAAAAAAAATTATTTGAAAATTTGGAGTTTTTTGGAAATGTTTTTAATTTTTAGATAAAAAACATAATATGGCAACATAGGTAGTAGATCAAATTTACAAGAAAGAAAATCCAGAAAATATCCAGTGGTTCTGAAAATTTTAGAGAAAAATATATTTTTTTAAATTTTCAAAGTCATATTTCATATCTCGGTTATTTTGGACTTATTTGAAAAAGGGTAAAGAGAAAATATATTTCTTTTATCGAGATCTACCAGCCATGAAAATATTTGCACATATTTAAGACTCACCCTGTATAATACAAACCTTATAAAGTATTAAAATATAATTAAGGATACATTAGAGACGCATATTATGACTAGTTGATGTTTGACTAAAAAAGCTTAAGAAATTCGCTAAATTTCAAATCAAATTCAAATTCGATATGAAATTTTAATTTATCGATACTGTAAAACATCTCTAATACGAACTCGATATCGAAAATTAAATTATCGATACTTCGAAACCATCCCTAATAAAGAACGCTGAAAATTTCTAGTTTATAGACTTTTACATAACACACATCTGCGTGTGTTCTTCGGATATTCAATCTGAAGGAAGTGGATAATTTCGGTTTGCTTGTTTCTCCAAACGTTGTTGTGTATGATGGGAATGCGTTTGGGCAACATCCGCTGGAGAACGCCATTCTTGAGGGAAACGCCGAGGGTTTCTTTTTGTAAACAAGCGATAAATCGATATGGCAGACGCGTTTTCTCAACTTTGTATCTTCTCATTTGGACGCAGAAATAACTTTAACTTTTATATGGTTGTACCACGAAACTTGTACTACAATATTCTTTCTTGAAGCAAAATACAACAAGAAGGTGTGCTATAGTCTGTAAAACGAATAACTTTGAATTTGACAGTTCCCGCGGGCTTTTCTAGTGTTAATTTTATTAGGTTAGCAACTTGCGGTCATGCTGACGCAATGCCGTCTCTAATAGAACAGCCTCAGAGCGAGATTTATGACGTCACGCTAGTTAGGTACTACGGAGTAATAAATATGTTGTAGAATACATGGAAAACATAATTATTCCTCGTATTTTTGGTTTGTATTTTAATAATGATATAGTTTACATGAAATATACATAATATACAGTTAATAAATACAATATATATACGTATTTATAGTAATAAATACTTTGGCAGATAAACTATGAACCATACAAATGCAGCAAATGTTTTACAATATGGCTGAAATCGTACTCCATAGTCAATGTATATAGTTTTTGTGTTAAGAATAATAATTTAAAAAAATATGTGGTCATCTTTTGACAAGTTTATATTAGTTTATTAATTGCAGTAAACATTATACTATATAAATAAATTTTGTGAATGCAAATAATAATACATCACTATTAGTAGATATTGAATGTTTTTTGTTAAATTAGATCGATTTTCAAACCCCAAAATTTAAAATATATTTTACATTTTACCCATTATCTTATGTACTACCTATTCATTATTTGTATATTTTAAAACATTTGCTGGCATTTGTATGGTTCATAGTTTTATTTGCCAAAGTATTTATTACAATAAATAGGTATATATTATATTGTATTTATTAACTGTGTATTATATATATTTCATGTAAACTATATCATTTTTAAAATACAAACCAAAAATATGAGGAATAATTATGTTTTCCATGTATTCTACAACATATTTATTAATCCGTAGTATCTAACTAGCGTGACGTCATAAATCTCGACCCGTGGCTGCTCTATTAGAGACGGCATTGGTCTAATATTTAGAAATGTCAAAAGCTGATGACGTTTTACTTTTGTCAATTATGACATTTCGTGTTGATTTTTGCAAGAAGAGGAAGAACTGTCACTTGTTTTATTATTTTCCTTTTCTATTTCACGAAAGTAAAAAGAGTTACCTATCCGATTCGTTCAGGCACTCAATTTAAAGAATATCAGTAACTTTTTTGACAGAGGGATTTTATATTTGCCATGTTGGTAAAAAATAACGGTCAAAATTCAAAGTTATTCATTTTATAGACTATAAAATCATTTTTGAAAACTTGTCAAAATTTGGACACACGCTAAATGGACTTGATTTTCCTATGTCTCGAAGTCTGTGGACTTTTCTGTATAATCTCACAGTAACTTAATAGATTGCTCGTCATATTATATCAGCTCGTAGGAGATTAGGAAAAAAAAGCTATTTATAGTATAAAAAATTAATTTATTTAACAAAATTTAATTAGAGATGTGACAAAATAGTTACATTTCTATTGGTTCTATCGGACTTTTTTCGACTATATAAATCTTTATTTTTTGTAAACTTTAATGCATAAAATATTTTCAATCTAATAAATAATTTAATGATGTAAATAAGAGGAAATTTCTCACATGGGTGGTCAAATTCTATAGTTTTCATTATATCAAACAGCCTCTGAATGTTTTCTTCAGTGCAAAACTCATCAAAATTTAATATAAATAATTTTTCCAGCCTGTAAATAAAATGAACAAATCTGACATACGGTAACTCCCATTCAGAATCTCAGCCAAAAATTGAAATAAAAGACGCCTAAAGTGCATCTGCTAAGAATTTCTTTTAACTATACAGAGTGAGTCTTTTAAAAAAGTGTACATATTTTTTGGGGTGGTATATTTCGATGCCAGGGACACTCCTATCGGTTTTTTTTTTCGCGAAAAAAAATTGTATTTTTCGAAAAAAAAATAGATTTGTTTTTAATTTTCAGTTAAAAAAACATATCTTGAAAATACGGCAACATAGCTCAGGTATTTTGGATTTATTTGCAAAACAGTACAGAGAAAATGTATGTTTCTTTTATCGAGATCTACCAGCCCTGAAAATATGTGTCGTTATTTAAAACTCGCCCTGTATATGGTTGCTGTTTCGTGTTCAAGACACCAAAAAGAAAATAATAAATCTGAATTCTTAAGGGACCTCACAAAAGGAAATAGTATCTTAATTATAATAAAATTAATAAATTTCTTAGAAGATGTATATTATGCATTGAAAATAATATGAGTCATAAGAAACTTTTCATTCAAAGTGTGTGTTCTCCCTGTGTTGTTTTATGTTAATAAGGCTAGTTTATCACAATGACAGAAAGGCATTGTCTAGACATACAGGGGGAATAAATAAACTTTTGTGTAGAGTACAATTTTTTTTTTTATAAAAATTTTTTATATTTTTTTTCCTTGAATAAAAAAGATGAACCTACTAGTAAGAGAGCTAGCAACGTCGGAAAAACAGGTATTTTAAGACGTCTGGATCTTTGATATATCTTTTACTTGTGCTTTTACTATGCTCTCTAGAACAGCATGTCTGGCTGCCGGTAAACGTTGCGTCACGTTGCGTTCCCTACTGCGCATTGAAAGAAGATCCTATATTTTTGTTAGTCCTTTCAATTCTAGTATTGAATATAAATCGAACATGTCTCCATAGAATAAAAATAAAAATAAATATATATTTGTTTTTTTTAATCACCAGAATTATTTAATACTTTACTATCAGAATATAAACGAAAATAAAATAAAAAAGTCTTTGCCCTGACCCGGATTCGAACTCTGAATCCTCGGTTCGTGGTCGGAACTCTACGCACTGCGCTATGGAGACATGTTCGATTTATATTCAATACTAGAATTTAAAGGACTAATAAAATATAGGATCTTCTTCCGATGCGCAGTAGTGAACGCAACGGGTATCGGCAGCCAGACGGGCCGCATGCTGTTCCAGAGAGCATAGTAAAAGATATATTAAAGAGCCAGACGTCTTAAAATACTTTCTCGAAAACGTTGCTAGCTTTTAGACTACACGAAAAACACTGTATATATACAGGGCGAGTCTGAAATAACTGAAAATATTTTAAGGGGCTGTATATTTCGACCCCAGGAACACGTCTATAAGATTTTCTTCGTAAAAAAATGGAATTTTAAAGTTAGTACTAGTTAAAAATCATAATATCTTAATAATATGGCAACATAGGTTATAAAATAAATTTAATTAACGCCCGAAATCCCAGAAAAAATCCAGTGATTCTCAAAATATACGAAAAAAAAATATTTTGTTTTATAATTTTTAAAGTAATAGATATAACTCGGTTATTTTGGACTTGTTTGAAAAACGGTAAAGAGAAAATATGTTTCTTTTATCGAGATCTACCAGCCCTGAAAATATTTACACATATTTAAGACTCATCCTGTATAGGTAATCTATCTTTTTTGTTTGAAATAATTACACGCCACCACTGTTCACGTCTCTCTTTGAAACTATCAGGTCTCATTGACCAACTACTAAGAAGGCAAATGATATAACGCTATAAAGTGGTATAATCGAAGCCACAAAGACATTTCCTCAAGCCATCGATTACGATTTTTCTTCGCCTTTCTTTTCCGAAACGAGTTTTAAATGCGACCAGCTCAAGAGAAATGGACACTTTTCTTCTATTTTGTAACTGAATCAGTAGGTTTATCAGCGCTACTTCTCATTACATAGCCGCATCGACTTTTCTAGACAACTACCGCAAAAAAATCAGCGGTTAGAGATGGGGTTATTATATCGATATCGATATAAGGAAAGGACATAAAGTGATGTGGTGAAAATAATAGAGACGTACATCTCTAATCGGGTGACTGAAGATAGGAGTTACGCACTGACACTGTTAACCATTTTATTTTTATTGCTCTGCAGAAAATCGGGGTCGATAAATGCAACATAATTTATTTTCGAAGAGATTACAGCACTAATTAGTTGCAGTGGGGAGTTTTCGAATGCATATGTACAGTATTTGTATTTTTTTAAATGGAACACCCTGTATATTATTGCATTTTTAGTTTCTACGATTAAAATAAAGGTAAATTTGATTAAGGTTTATTATACTTAAACCTTACGGTTTTTGAAATATTTTCAATTTTGTGAAATTCCAGTAAAAATTTTAAGGCTTCATTTCTACAAGGGTACCAAAGTTTTTAATACTAAATATTTACTGAAGTTTATTTATTGATCAGTTATTGTGTTGCAATACTAAAAATAATACTACCTTATACAGAGTGTCTAAAAATTTACTTTAAATAATTATTAGCTTCACACGGCAATAACTTGTTTAATTTAAATGGAACACCCTGTATATTTTACGAGAATCAGATGCACAATTTAATTTGCATTTTATCAAATTATATTATACCATTTTTACCTATCTCTTTAAGTTTCCGTAGAAAATGCATTTTCTTGTAATTTAGAATTTATTTATCAATATACACATGGAATATTGACATTTTAGATTATTTTTAAAGATGTACCAAATTTTTAAAGAGTACAGATACTAATATTGTGGATATAGTTCGTTTATTTCATTAAAAAATAAAAAAAAAACTATTTAAATATTTGTTAAAAAGGACCAATTAATATGATTCCAGTATTCAAACTACATTAACTGACTGCATTGATTAATAATAATTGTTCCAAATGCTAAAAAAACTGAATTTTGTATGAGTATTAGACAGTGTGATAAAAAGTAACACCTTAAAAATGATATTTCATTTTTTACTAAATGCTTATTTATAACAACAGAGACTTTAATTTTGATAACTTATTATTATATTGATTTCTGACTCAATTCCACATTTATATAGAATAATTTATTAACGAATACAATTAAGTATGTAATTAATTAGTATATGGGCGGAAATAATGGTGCTATATTTAATTAATGGTATACTCTTTTATAAAGATTTAAATAGTTTTCTTTTTGCATACAACATTATTGTTTTTAGCCAAACGATAATATTACTAGAATGTCAATATATGATGTCAATATTCCATAGGTGTCAATAATAAAATGTCAATATTCCATAGATATATTGATGAATGAGGTCTAAATTATAAGAAAATGCATTTACTACGAAAACTTGAAGGGATAGGTAAAAATGGTATAATACAATTTGATAGACAATTAAATTGTGCATCTGATTCTCCTAAAATATACAGGACGTTCCATTTAAATTAAACAAGTTATTGGCATTTGAAGCTAATCATTATTTAAAATAAATTTTTAGACACTCTGTATAAGGTAGTATTATTTTTATTATTGTAACACAATAACTGATCAATAAATAAACTTCAGTAAATATTTAGTATTAAAAACTTTGATACCCTTGGAGAAATGAAGCCTTAAAATTTTTACTGCAATTTCACAAAATTGAAAATATTTCAAAAACGGTAAGCTTTAAGTGTAATAAACCTTAATCAAATTTACCTTTATTTTAATCGTAGAAACTAAAAATGTAATAATATACAGGGTGTTCCATTTAAAAAAATACAACTTTGATATTTTTTACTTATTTGGGACACTCTGTATCTTGTAAATTATTTTTAAATTGTACCTCTAATAGTCCTTCATCGAACCCAAAACTTAAAATTTGTAAAAATATAATCGTTTAGCTACAATACTCCGTGTCGTATGTGGTGAACAACCCTGTATAAGCGTGATTTCGGGGTCGAAATAATATTAAAAAATTAATAAATTAGGTCTGATTAAGGATCTATTTCTACTACACTCAATCGACATTAGCGTACAGGACTGACGTGGTCGGTGCGAAAAGGCTACGTTCGGCGAGTTAAGTGAGTGGATGGCGCCAGGAAATAAGGCGCTGCGAAGAAAGAAGAGGGCAAAAAAACGAAGCGCATACGCTATTTCTAGTGGCTTCTGTGAAAAAAACGACGTCTCGTAACAGGTTCGACCAGTAGCAAGAAGTCTATTATCGTTGCGTAATGAAGTAGTTCTTCGCCAATTGAAGTCGTCCCGGCATTGTGTACCGGCGCAACCTCATTTATCAATCGCGGGGAAGCAGCGCCGATAGTAGGTACTCATGTACTTCGGTTCAATAGGACTTTGTTTATACGTAGGACATTATAGGACTGGATACAGAGAAGTATTAGACTGGACACTGTGATCTAATAGATCTATTGTGTCCCCCTTTCTTTAATAAGATAACTCATCATACAGTCTCGGGGCTTTGACAAAATGCAGTCTCTGAGACAGTTTTACAGAGGTTAGTTCTTCATCTCTGATATACAGGGTGTTGCTTAATGATATGCTAGTATTTAAGAAAAAAACTTCTTATGAATATCTACATAAATATATAAAATGCTAATGTTTATCTGTGTCGTCTCTACTGAAGTAACGACTTGCTCTAGAAAGTTGTTTTTTTTACTAAAAGATAGCTAATTGGCTCTTCTAAAAACTGTGGTCGCACAAGAGCAATCATCAAAAGTTTTAACACAAATAAAACAATAATGCCAAGATCTGTAATTCATTCTTTGGTTATACAACCTAAGGTTATAACAATACTTTTTATCTGACTATAACCGATCGACTTTTTCTTGGCTGTCTTTTCCCTAGTTTGTAAAATTTTACAAAATTTACCGCTCTATTCTTAGCCTCGTAGAATTTCCTCTCAAAATCATCATCTTGTCTCGGAAGAATACTCTGCCTTACAACTAACCTTTCAGGATATATGTCAGCCTGTTTCAGTAAAGTTTTCAAAATAATAATATCACCTTTCAGCTCTCTTAATTTCCGCAGAAGATCGAGCTTGAACATTGATAAATCAAAGGAGGACAAGTTAAATTTTAGATTAAATCCTGTAGGTTCATACTGAATGCTTTGATCTTTCTGAACCTTGTCGCGTACAGGTATAAAATGACCTAAAGGTAACACTAGATCTGATAAATTTGATGGGTGTTCTTGGTTTAAAATCGTAGATCTTTTTGAGTCTAGCACTGATAAAGATTTTGATCTTGAAACCATACAAATAACTTGATGATTTCTGTTATTATTAACTTCAATATTTTCTGAAGTTTGTATTGCATTAAATTCTTCATTATTCTTTATTGTTTTATTTTCTAATTCTTCACCTTCATTTTCAGGCTCACTAAATTCATCGTTTTCGTCCGTTTGAAACTACAAATTCTTATATTTGTACGAAATAATTCAGTTAAATTAAAAATACATACGTGTTGATAGATACAACAAAACAGTTTGCTAGTTAGGACATTTTTAAACAGGTTTTTGTATTTCTTTGTAATGTCTGGCATCGTGTACACTACCCATTTTAATTTTGAATATCTCTCTTATTCCATCTTAACTAAATAAAGTCATTCGGTGTTTGACAGTGACATTGTTCTAGTTGAAATATGTCTGGTTCAAAAAAGAAAAAGAAGTCAAATAAAGAGACCGAGGATGTTTCTGAGACTAAAACAGTAAATTACGATGAGCTGATAGCGCAAGATCCAAATTTTTATTTTAGTACTTCAAAGTTCTCGTTTCCAAACGGTGATAATTACGAAGGTGAATTTTGTGCTCACTCTAGTGGGTTGGTATGGAGGCAAGGAAAAGGTACAAGAAGAATAGGTACCCTTAGATTAAACTCGGAGAATATTTTTGTAACAATTAAATGAAAATTTCAAAGAAAGAACAGTATTTCTGTAATAATAATGTATCGTTACCAAAATAAAAATAAACACGCTGTATATTTATTATCATTATTAGGAACCTACATTACAAAAGATGGTCAGACTTATGAAGGATCATGGGATGGAGATAAGTTAGTAGAAAATACTGACGTGCATGTTACGTATTTAGATGGTTCTCAATATTTTGGGCCTCTATGTAAAAATAAGTATACAGGTATATTACAAATTGATTATTATTCCAAATAAATTTGTAAATATGGTATCGAAGTACCGTATGATCGAAAAAAAGTGTCCAGGTGGCTTGCAAATGACGATCAATGTCATTCCCCATATATAATTTGACATATAAAATGACAGCAATCTTCATTTTATAGCCATCGCTGACGCCGTTTTTTTTCTCGATAATATATTGTTATAATAAAAGTACAGGGTGTCCCAGAAATAAGTGCAAGTATTTTAAGGGATGGCAGATCTCGATAACAGAAACATATTTTCTCTTTATCGTTTTTCAAATCAGTCCAAAATAACGGAGTTATTTTACTTTGAAAATTTCCAAAAAAAAATATTTTTTG
Source organism: Sitophilus oryzae (assembly GCF_002938485.1). Lineage (NCBI taxonomy): Eukaryota > Metazoa > Arthropoda > Insecta > Coleoptera > Curculionidae > Sitophilus > Sitophilus oryzae. The sequence goes on from NW_022146782.1 coordinate 3,040,608, forward strand.
CTAAAATTTTGAGAGCCACTGGATCTTTTCTGGATTTTCTTTCTTGTTTAATCTACTACCTATGTTGCCATATTATCAAGAAATTATGCTAAAAAAATCCAAAACTAAAAAAAACAATCCAAAAAATTTGTGTTTCTGGGGTTGAACTACACTACCAGTTAAAATACTTGCACTTATTTCTGGGACACCCTGTATAATATATTCGAAAAAAGACGGCGTTAGCGATGGCTATGAAAAAAATGAAGATCGGATGATATGTTGTATGAACTGATAAAATTATATGCGGAATGACCAAGGGAATGACATTGATCGCGTCATTTTCAAAAATTTGTGGAAATTTGCGAAATCTGGCAAATCTATCTGTATTTATAATGTAGGTCCTGGAATTTACCAACTAGATGAAAAGGTTCAATTGATTACTAACTTCGTTGATAACAAACCCAGTGGTGAACTCACTCTTATCGATCCAAATCAAAAAGCTTGGACAGGTATACTAGATTAATACCTTATTTATCGTCCTTATTTTTACATATTTCTCCGTCTACAGGGTATTCAGATGAAAATGATGAAAGCCTTTTAATACCTGAACACGCGTTCTACAGTTGCCTGGGCAAAGATTTAGGTAAAGGCAGATCGAGAGAAAAACAAATTATCAAGAAAAAAAGCAGCACAACCAGCAAAGATAGCTTAACCAGTTCAAAAAAATCCGAACAATCAACCACCGATGTAAAATACAAAGACATACGCGAACTCGAACAGCAAATCTTCGCAAAATCCCAAAAAACACCCTTGGAAATAAACTGGGAAGACTCTGAATGGTACCAAGAATACAAAGAGTACAAGCTCAAATATTTGCCCGTCTATTGTAAGGTACTTAAATCCGGTAAAAGTTCCTTATCAGCCGAAGAGCTCGAATGGTACGATAAGTACAAGCAGTTCGAAGAGAGGTACGAGAAAGTTATGAACGACTTTAAAAATAAAGAGAAGAGAGAAGGTGGACCCTATAAAAGCAAATTGTTCGAAATTATTCATTCGCAATCCTACAAGAACGAGAATAAACCAATAAGCGTTTTTTATTCAAGAGTAGCTCCAGAAGATGGCTGATTATGGAGGGTTTTTGGTTGATATTAATTTATTTTTTAATAAAATTCTGTACGCCACTGAATAGAAGACAGGTATTCTTCTTTTATTTTTTAATTGGCCTTGACATAAATAATGTATATCTGCCAGGGCTAACCGACTGATTCTTGACATAAATGGTCTGATACATTAAAACTAACAAACAGCAGAGAAGAAGAATTGTATATGATTTTTTTTATTCTTAATTTTTTTAAAAGAAGAATTACGTCTCTTAAGGCCATTAAAATAAAAAAGAATTTCAATGGTTAAGTTTCATTTAATGTCAAACAAATGTTGAGAATTTTGTAAAATGTAAATATTTTTATTGTATATTTTTACAATGAATTTGGGAACAAACAATCAATATAGAAATGGACTTATTTTTGCCGGATTTAACCAGGATCAAGGTAAATTTGAAATATCTAAACATATTTTTTGTTTTTTATTTACTATTTTTTGTACGGCATTTTTTAAACATCGTTAGGTTGTTTTGCTTGTGCTACAAACACCGGATTCCGCGTATACAACTGTGAACCGTTAAAAGAAAAAGTTCGTCAAGATTTTGATGATGGAGGTCTAAGTTATGTGGAAATGCTGTTTCGTTGTAACTATCTAGCTCTTGTTGGCGGCGGTGATAAACCTTTATATCCACCAAATAGGGTAAGAATCCTAAAATATTATTATTAAACTGTAGTAAATGGTTTTATGAGACTTTTGTCTTAGGTTATGATATGGGATGACCTCCGTAAAGCTACTCCAATATATTTAGAATTCAATGACAAAGTTCTTGGAGTGAGATTACGCAGAGATCGCATCGTCGTTATTTTAGATGGAGTAATAAAAGTGTACACTTTCACACAAACCCCCACTCAAATTCACGTTTTCGAAACTTGCTCAAATCCTAAAGGACTGTGTATGCTGTGTCCAAACAGTAATAATTCACTGTTAGCATTTCCTGGGCGTAAAACTGGATATGTTCAAGTAAAAACATTATTTTTATTAAGTAAAAATCTTGCTTAGTAATGTTCTTATATAGTTAATAGATCTGGCCAATACAGAAAAAGCACCTTTGGATATAGCAGCACACGAAGCAAATATAAGTTGTATCACTTTAAATTTACAAGGTACAAGGCTTGCTACAGCTAGTGAGAAAGGAACACTGATAAGAGTGTTTGATACAACAAACGGTGAAAAAATTCATGAACTTAGAAGAGGCGCAAATCAGGTATAAATTATAACTTAAATCTTGTAATTTGTACTATACAATTTTTTTATAAGGCCATAATCTATTGCATCAACTTTAACCATTCATCAACTCTGCTTTGTGTATCATCCGATCATGGAACAATACACATATTTGCCCTTGACGATCAAAAACTAAACAGACAATCCAGCCTGGCAAACACGATGTTTTTGCCAAAATATTTTTCATCAACTTGGTCTTTTTGTAAGTTCACTGTCCCTAATGGACCACCATGCATTTGTGCTTTTGGACAGGACAACAGCTCTATAATAGGTAGAATATTGTTTTGTTTGAACATTTCATTTCATTCACTATATTTTCTTTGTTGTTATAGTTGTCTGTGCTGATGGTTCATATTATAAATTCGTCTTTAACTTAAAAGGAGAGTGTGTCCGTGAGCAAAGTGCACAATTCCTTGAACTAACTGATGACACATTATAATAATAAACCTAGGAACTAATGAAAGTCTTTCTAGTTGTGATTTTACTTGGATAAATAAACTTTTTTTGCCTTAAATGTGTAAATTTAAGCTATCTAACTTGGCTAGTTATGTCCTTTGGAGGTAAATTAAGAAAGAAATAGACTGATTTTATGTTATATTTTTAAATTTACAAAAGCAAAATATTTAAAGGTTATTCAGTTTCAATTAATTATATATGTTTATATATGAAGAACTAAAACTATGCATAATTTCTGTTTGTCATAGGAACACTGTGAATTAATTATGTACAATAAGTACAAAAATGTTAGTGTCTAGGTAAAAAAATACTCTTTATTGTAATATGGTCAATATGTCACCTTGCAAAAAATATAAAATAAATAGATATTTTACATTAACTTTTTTATTGTTTTCTTGATAATACTTATAATATAAACCCATTTATACGTTCAAGTTTGATATTGCAATTCTTTCCAAGTCGTCTAGGCTCAAATTATCCACTTTATTTTGAAAATTTCGCAAGAATTCATCCACTATAATTTTACACTGTTCCTCTGAATAGTATCTTCTTAAAAACTTGCCTAAACTGCTTTGGAGATTCTCCGGTTTCTTAATTACGATATATATTTTCGTACCCTCTTTGATTTTGGGATAATCACCCACTTTTTTGCCATCTTGCAGAGGTGATCCTAACAGCACCAAAGTTTGTTGTGATATGGGTATTTTAAGGTCTTTTTCTACTTTATTCTTAATTTCGGCAATTGGGGTGGTTTCGTCAACCTCTATAACAGTACTTCCGCCTTTTAGGCACTTAATTATTATTTGCATTATAATAAAAAAAAGTAATTACGTTTTAAAAAATGATTTTTAATTTATTGACAAACAAATTTTGGTTAATTTTAATTAGATATAATGATTTACCGGCTACAGCTACCAGGGCTATCCGGCCAGTTAATAGTTTAATCAAGCTACCGTCGTGCATTTATATATGACAGACATGTGATGTAACTTCAAATAAAGATAAGAAGAAAATTCTGTCATCATATGTCATATACTTGAAAAAAATAAAAAATTCTTTATAAATAATTTTTTGTTATACAAAATGTCAAAAATCTACTTAAAAGAAACAGATATGGAAACTTACACAATTTTTATTAATGTATTATTACTATAAATGAGAAAAACGCAAACCGTTTTATTTTTTTAACTTGGCCGTAATGTATCTCCAGAATCGATTAGTCAGATTTAAAATACAAACATTTAAAATTGACTGTATTAGGTATGTGAAAAGTTTTTTAAAATATTCTGATTCTAAAGAGCTACTCTAATAGAAACTGTTAGGTAAGTTTTATAGGTCAATAGTGCGAAAATCTATAAGTTTAATTTTAGAAAAATCAATAAATCATATCAGCTGCTGCCAGAGAAAAAATGAGCCAAGACCGTGTTAAGCCTAAACATAAAGGTTTTGCAAGTTTTCTGTTGCCTAATAAGCCTCCCAATAAAGTAGGAGTTACCGTAAATAGGACTCAAAGCGCGAAGGAACCTAGCTTAAAAAACTTGACACATTCCGAAGCAAATAGTTCAATTAAAATTTCCAAAAGACCTTTAAGTTTCGACACTAAAAATGGATCGGTCATGAATAATGACTTGCTGGCCCCAGTAAGTGATATTTTTGAGTTTTTTCTTTATTTATTTTTATATGAAAATAAATATGTTTTAGCCTACTAGTATTTTGAAGAGGGAAAACAGTTTATCAGACAGTCACTTGTTTTCTGAAGATATTGAGAATTCAAATTTAGATAAACCTTTAGAAAAATATGGTTCTCATGAGAGTGTTCTAAAAGAAAGAAAGTATTTTCTTATAGATATTATAGTTAAGTTTAATTATATTTTTTATGTTTATCTAGATGTTAGCACTTTACATCCTATTCCTACAATAAAAGCTAGAGAAAGGAACTTTCTGCATGGAAAAATTGGTGCAAATTCTCTTCTAGGATCCCCTGAGTTGGATAGAATTTGTCCAAACAGGGAAATAACTATATTTGTGGGAACATGGAACATGAATGGGCATTCTCCACCTAAGTAACTATTATTGATAATTAGGAAAATCAATAAAAGTTGGAGTGAATGTCATCAAAATATAAACAAATTCACAGCGCAATGTTTAATTTTTTATTTGACTTTTGATAAAATTGACACTTGTCATTGAAATAAAAACATATACAATTTTTCTATATATATCTACTTTTTTACTTTGTTGTTGTTTTACTTTGTCTTTGATGGCCAGCACACCAACTTTAATAGATATCCTGATATTTCTTTTATTCTTTGTTAAATATTGAAGAATTCTTGTAGGGAATTGAATGACTTTGTTCTGCCTATCGGAATAAAACATGTTCCGGACATATTAAGTTTTGGAACTCAAGAGTCCTGTTCAGAGAAATTTGAATGGGAGGTGTCTTTACAGGAAACTATCGGACCATCACATATACTCTATCATTCTACCAGTTTAGGTAAAAATAACAAGAACCTCTATTATACCATATGATCGAAAGAAAAAACGGCGTCAAAGACGGCGCGGAATGACAATCTATGCTAATTTTGGCGATGTCATATAATAAAAATTGATTAAAGTATGTCAAAAATTAACACTAATTATACATAATTTTCTTACTGGTAGTGAGCGCCATTATAAAATAAAGAAGTGTACGGGCTAAGTAAATGACCTCTAAGGCTTGACCTTCAAACCTAACCCAGCCGTCTGTGACGCCGTTTTTTTTTCCTTTATCATACATTATTAATTTCATTAAAAATATTTTAGGAACTCTACATCTGTGTATTTTTATTCGGCGCGACTTGATATGGTACATTTCCGTGCCGGAAGATGCCAGTTTATCTGTCAGACCGGGCAGCGCATTTCGCACCAAAGGCGCCGTTGCCAGTTCTTTTATGATTTTCGGAACTTCGTTTTTGTTTGTAACTGCGCATTTGACGGCGCATCAGGAAAAAGTCAAGGAACGCGTCAGCGATGTAAAGAGAATAGTTAATTCCTTGGATTTGCCCAGAGTTCTTCCATGCAAAAATAAAAACAAAGGTAATATATTTTTTTGTATTATAATTTTATTGCAAAACTGGGACTTGATTCTAACTCATTACTTTGCAATATTTATTTTTATAACCATAATACTTTGGATAACTCTTGTTAGAATCAAAACCAGTGTGCTTATTTGTTGATTTATTATACATATGTATTTATATATTGTATTATAATATACTGTTGATAAGGTATAAGAATTAATGTTGATTATTTGAATTTTTTGGCTTCCAACTTTTCTTTAAAGTGTCAGTCCTCTGGATGTTCTTCTTTTAGCTGTGAGTAAGTAAAAAAAATTGGTTTGTTTTGGATTTTATCCCATTTTTGGTTTTCCATCACCATATTTCACTTGTAAATAATATTCACTACCTTAATCAGGCATTTTACAATATTACAGCACTTGGTGATGAAGCACTTGTCCATTATTGCTTGTTTTTAATATATTTTTTTATATTTTCTATCTGGGTATTTCTTAATATGACGTTGGGTATATTTCATGTGTTATAATATGCAACTAACATTACGCTTGGTCCTAAAGAATGGCTAGCTTAATTTCAACCCTAAATATAGTTGACATAAGGTCGAGAATAGATCAGGACTCGGTGTATTATTGCTGTACAATGCCGTTTAGTGAAAAACTAGTGGTAAGGTCTTGTACAAACATTTACGCAGGGAGTCCATCAGTAAATGAGTCCCTTAATATATTATGTTTTATTATTACATTATTCTTTTCTTTGTTAAAGAGGGATTGCCATTAAAACATGTTAAAATACTACCATTTTTTGTCATCATATGTATATAAAATTTTTGTGTTGATTTGTCCTTAATATTTTTTACTTGATCATTTACTTATCATTGGTTGTAAATATTTTTTGTGGGTCTGTCAAGGATTTGACATTAATCAAATATTAATTTTGTATGTTTTCTGTTTCAGATTTTCGCGAGATTGTGGACAATAATGGATCAGTTACAACGTTTGTATGTATAGTGTTATTTAGTTTTCTAACTTTCAACTCAACATATTGAAAGAAAACTGTTTTTATTAATAAAAAAATACGTATGTATAATAAATTCAACCACGCCTTTAACAAAAAACATTTGTTGCTACTTTTTCTTGGTTACTTGACGACGTTTTTTTATAGACGTGACTCAAAATTTCGACTACGTTTTCTGGTCAGGAGATTTGAATTTTCGTCTGGCCACGCCCAGAAGCAAAGTGTTGGAGTGGCTGTCAAACACTAGTTTCCCCCTACCGTCGCATCTACCTCATGGATACATGCACTATGACCAATTGTGCACTGTTTTAGCCGATGGTGCTGCATTTAGGGGATTTTCAGAAGCCAAGATAACTTTTCCACCAACTTATAAGGTATTTAAGAAAAAACATAAACACATATACAGTCCTGGACACTTTGTCTCCCTGGTCTGTGATTTTAATGCATGTGACAGAGATAAATATAAATGAGCGGTTGACAGACAGAGAAATAAAAAGCGGCATACAGTGTTGCCGGTTTTTATGGGTGTAGGCAGCGATATATGTAAGAGAACACTTCGCATTTTTCTCTCTCCGACTTACAAGAACGCCATAGCGATTCACTTTTAGACATGTAGATAAACGCTGACCCAAGAGCCTTCCCTGATTGATCCAGAATAAGCATATTATTATCTTAGTCTTAAATAAATTTGAAAAAAATTAGGTACTTATTTTAAAAACTTTCATGTACACTACTGAACTGAAGATAATATACAGGGTGTTTCAGAAAACATGTCTCATCTCTGGTGGGGAGATTCCTCCAAGATTTCGGCCTCCTTAATGAGATAAACGCAATTTTATTCATTTGCCTTGATCCAAGTCTAATAGCAACCTTTAAAAAATATATTATCATTAACTTGAGAAAGTTTTAAATAAGTACTCATTGTTTTCTCATCAAAAAATATGAAAAAAAGTTCCTATAAACACGGTTTATATTGGACTAATATTAATAATAACTAATAGTAATAATATTTCGTAATAAATTTTTTAGTCTATAATCATCTGGCTGATGATGCTAACATGGTTAGTGAAACGCGCGTCCAGTGTAAACGTAAAAGTGTTTTGGTGTATTGTGGTGATTTAGTGTAATTTTATTTTGCTGTGTAACACCAAAGGTTCCAAACCTCAACTGTAATAATAAATTAGGTAAAATAATTAACTTATTAATTTCACTTTTATTTTAATTTCATTAACTGTGATTAATAAAATTGCGTTTATCTCATCAAGGAGGTCGAATTCGACAAAATATCAAGAGATCACTTTTAATTGGCATTAAACGTCCTAGACAATTTTGATATCAAAAGAAAAAAGTCAGTGGCGCACATGTTTTTTTTTTGAAAAATATTCCAGTGATAATCCATATGCACGTGCCTGATAAATTTATCGACACTTTTTTGGCATTAAAATATGTAGCACTTATAGTAATTTTTACCCTCAAAATTGCATTCAAATCACTAAAAGTAGCAACGAAACAAAACAGAATCGGACGAATCTCCCCACGAGAGATGGCACGTTTTCTGAAACACCCTGTATATCAAAGCTAAATATAATTCTATTCTACAGCTGTAGTAAGTAACAGCTATAGTAAGTATTAACAGCTGTAGTAAAATGAGTAACTAATTGTGAAAAATAAAGTTCCAACCCTAGATGCAACATTTTTCGTAAATGCCTACTTGTGCGGTTTGAAATTTTTAACCAAAATCCGGCAATACCGCATAGAAGAAATGTATCAACCAAACTTTTATCTCTTTTTAATACATTTGAGTATCTATTATACATCACCGTTTTACATGTTAAAATTCAGACCACACTTTTGTGATAATCTATTTTCATTTTTTAGTAATTAATTTGGTAATAGCCTTGGGGTAATAGTTTCAACATCTTTGATACAACAAGGTGCAACTTTTATTGATTTTTCTATAGAGAATGTTCTCTTCTTCCTTCCAGTATGATCCAGGCACTCAAAACTTTGATTCCTCATCCAAACAAAGAACACCAGCCTATACGGACCGGATCCTCTACAAGCAAAAGAACGCCAGAAGGCTTAGCGGAGCCCTAGAAAATCCACCTTTACAATGTTTGGTGTACGATTCAGTTCCGAGCATAACCAGTTCAGATCACAAGCCGGTTTGGGGCGTTTTCAAGGTCCATTTGAGACCGGGACTTGACACGTAAGTAATACCGTGTAAAATCGAGGAAAAAAAACGGCGTCATGGTGGTCTTCGAAATAATAATTGCGGGCTACTGTGACGGCGTTTTTTTTTAAATTTACGTTTTTTTTTAGAATACCATTGGCAGCGGGAATGTTTAATAGGGAAGTGTACTTGGAGGGTTTGAAAAGAAGGGCTGAAACCTTGAGTAAGAGAAAGGAGGCGAGCACTGTTTGCTCTCTGCAATAATCTAGACAATCAAAAAACTTCACTTTCAATCAAAAAATCGCCGCGTTCCTAAGTATCTCCCTTATTTAGAACAATAGGCAAGAAAATAAGTGGATTTTTGTCATTTATTTATATTGTGAGAGTATGATTTTATAAAAAAACAATTTTACTTGTGTAATCTATGAGATTTTGACGCTTCATTAGTGACACCTAGTGACATAACAGGAAACTGTCATTCTGTCAACTGTTTCTTATACTATATTAAAAATATATTAAGTTTTTTTACTTTCTACTCTATCAAGATCAAACACGCCTATGAGTTAATTTTTTTACACTTTCCTGTGCATTTTACAAAACTTTTTAGAACTGCAGAACTCTTTACTAAGAGCATGCAATGTTGTCACTTCATACTGTCCCTTATATTCTATGAGATTTTGACAGCTTAAAAATGACAATAAATATACAAGGTATCTTAAAAAATAAGTGCAAATATTTTCAGGGCTGGTAGATCTCGATAAAAGAAACACATTTTCTGTTTACCATTTTTAGAATAAATTGAAAATGACCGAGTTATTTAACTTTGAAAATTTAAATAATTAATGCCGACATTTTGAGAACCGCCTACATTAAGCTTATTGGATGCCCTGTGTTGCCACATGTATAAGAAAGTATACACTTGACTGAAAAAATTTCTAATATGGCGAATATGCAATAATAATTGCTTTATTCTTTAAGTTCAGTTGAAAATAATTGTAAAAATGTATTAGAGCATATTAAAAAATATGTACAATGCGTTTTTCTAGAATTATTAATAATTTATTAATTATAATTAAAATAGTTTTCATAATTTGTTATGTAGAAAATTAAAATTACTGTGATGGTTATAAACGCAAAAATATGCAGAATGTGTTTAACGTAAGAGGTGGCAACGTTGCAGGGTATCGATAATACCGTCAAGAAGTTTCAGGAAAATAAACCTGCGGCACTAAAAAGTTTTTTAATTATATATCCTGGAAAATGTTAAGAAAATATAATATATTCAACAATTTTTTTTGCTGTAAAAACCTCATAGGCCTTGAATACCTGCACTTATCGGAGAGAAACCCTGTATAACATTTATATTTTTTATCATTTCATATGGTAAATGAAAAATATTTAAGTTTTTTCATTTTTTTGCTGATAGTTTATACAATGTCTTTCATAAATAAGTGTAAATATTTCGAGCAATATTTTTTTTTCGCGAAAAAATAACAATCCGGTGGCTCTCAAAATGTGAACTGAACGTTTTAAAAGTAAATTTAACCAAACCAGTCCATTTATTTTCCTTGTCTCGATTTAGAGCTAACTAAAAACTGTGATTAACGGGAAAATATAGCGCACTTCCTCCTTCTAGTCAATCATTTATATAAAATAATTAATAAACTCCATAAACCGACCAAAGATTGTTAAAAATACTATTATATTTATCGTTTTAAGATAACGTACCGTATTAGAAAAAATCAAAAGAAATAAAAACCTTATTTTAGCAAACTGTTTTTTTATTTATTTACAAGCTTAGACGAAACAACAAGATGGATAATATAATAAATATAATCTAATATTAATAATTAAAACGTAAAAAATGTCAAACGCTATATTAAAATATGTTAATATAATATCCTTAGACCCTAGAAAAAAAAACATATCTAAATATATATAAAAAGCATTAAAATTTAATTGTTATTTAGATAAAACTGTATACTATTCCTTTTATGATATAAAAATATACAAAAAGAAAATTATAAACATTTCTTTTATCTATCTTTATATAAGATAGCGAAATAGTAATACTAGGCTTATATAGAAATATATTTAATATAGGTATAACTGAAATGAAAAAATAATTAAAAAAAGAGTATAATGCTAGATTTACATTTTGAAAAAATGTACAGATAAGTTTGGGCTAGCTAATATTTTTGAGGAAAAATTACATATACCTTAAATATTCCCAAATCTCAAAAATACACTACATGATATACAGGGTGTGACAAAAAACCGCAACAAGTTCGAAGTTCAACAATAAAAAAAAAGTTTTTTCCAACTGTTTGGCGTACCTTGTATAAAGCCACTAAGCTACCTTACGTCACAAATAATGTAACTTTTATATTTAAAACAATATTAAAGGCACTTTGGTGATATATGTTACAAAATACAGCAAAAAAGGGAGGAACGCTACAAAAAAGGACAAATAACTACAATAAAAAGATTAGATATAAGTGAAACTATACAGGGTGGCCCACTAGTGTGTGGGAGTGCAATATCAGTATATAATATTGTTGACAAAGAAATGAAAAAAAACAAGGTTTATATAAATGTTGTACCTCATGATTTTTATCTTATATTTTACTATTGAAAAAGCCATATGCAAAATAAAAACTGAAAAAAATTTAGGTACAAAAAAATGCTCGTTTTCTAATTCTGCATCTAAATAAAAAATAATATACAGTGGGTTGCATTTAAAAAAATTGAAATATAGCATTATAAATATTGCAATGTCGGCCACGCTATAAAAATACCCTGTATAATATAACGAGAGTTGCCCTGTTATCCTTGATATTTAAGAAAATATAGCTAAATATTAATAAAGTTAATTTTCATTTCCTGGTTTCTACAATTTTTCGGATATACTGTTTTTATCCAAGATTTTAGTAAATAAGAAATAGTATGGCAACACTGTATAGTACTTATGGTTTTATGTTCCGTTTCTATCTGTTTCCTGAAAGTTTTCTTATTACGGAAGACGGTTTACCGTAGTTTACCGGTCCGGAATAAACAACTGAATACTGCCTTAGACATAAACCATTGACAGAGTGAGGTTAGAATTCTATTGACTGTTAAGTTCCTCCCCTCCTCACTTGCAGCATTTTGTAACTTAAGTTATCTAACATATTTACTGGGTTTTTGTCCAATCAAAGCCACAGATCTACACTAATACTCGGTGCCGCGCCTCCATATGCCTCGTGAAGCTCCTGCGATGTTTCGTTTCGAAGTAGCAATGGTTGCATTCGAAATACTCCACGTTTTGCTTGGTCATGTGGACCAAAACGTGCCTGGCTATGTTGACCTTGCGGAAGGTGCTGTAATCGCAGCTCGCGCAAAAGAACTGTTTGCCGGTGTTGGGTTTTGTTGTCGTTGAGGGATTCTTGACACTGAAAAAAGTAAAATTTACGAATTTTTTTAAGCAGATTAACTAAGAGTGGCTCGTGCTATAACCAGTTCATAGAGATACAATTTTCCGAATAGTAAATACCGAGATACGAATTTTTCTTTCTAATAAGGAAAAAATAGAAAAATGAAAGGCGGAGGATCTTCCTATTAAAATAAGAGCTCATACTTGGAGAGAATTTTTTTGAGGTCTAACCCAAGGATACTATAGAGATAAGGATAGTTCGATTCCTATCTTCCTGCACTGTCAGTTTTTTTACGTCATCTGGGGACCGAGTTGAAGTTGGCGCTAAAGATTTTAGACAGTGACAGTTATTTTTGCATTTGACGGACGAGCGCACAGTGCGTTGGAAGATAAATTTAGCAGGACAAAAGGGTTTGGTTAGAAATAAGCCAAAAAAGTGTACTGTAAGAATAAATAGTAGACATTCCAATTGATATAAAAATGCATGAATATTCTTTGTATTTCGATACATTTTTATCAACCAAATTTGATAAAAATCAAGCTCAAATCAGCAAGGCAGAGATCATACGAAAACAAAATATTTACAAGTGCTTATACATTTTATTCCAAAGCCAAATTATGTTGAAGATTGCCAAAGGTATGTACTTTTCTACTTGGACACCGATGCATACAGGGTGTTCAAAAAATATATTTAATATTAAATAAACTTAAATTTTATTATAATTTATCTACTTATTTGATAAATAAAAATATTATTCTGATTGAGGTTTTTTTTAACTTGTGTTAGTTATCTGCTTTTAGATACATTCTATATCAATAATTGTTTGGCATATGCAGAATGTACAAAGCTTTTTGTACCATTTAGGGCCATACGTATGACTAAAAATGCATATTTTTCGAAAAAAACGTCGTATTTTCCTTAAAACAAGAAAAAAATGAAAAACCGATCAAATTGTTTTTTCTAATTTCAATACAGATTCGTCGTACTTGGTAAAAATAAATTGTAAATTTGCGGTAAAAAAGATTCTTGATCAAATTTTCACACTCTTATAAAACACCCTGTATACGAGAATTCGCTAAATATATTTTCGAAAACCACATCAGCATCTTCATCACAATAGATTCATGTAAAACCTAGTCCAAACCGCATCCCAAAATCTTTTTTAGTTCAAGAGATATTCAACTTTAAATTTACCGTAAAATTTTGCTTGTCCCAATAATTATGTCCGGCAATTTATTTGACGAAATTGTCCACAAGTACTAGTTAAACGCTTTTCTTCACTTACGCACATACGCCAGAAAGAAATCTAACAACTAGCCTGTTTGTTTCACTTATTTTTAATGGCTAAGCCGTAAGGGGAATCCCCCGGGTTCCGAGCGTCGACGCATCGGCCCGGAACGAAGCGGTTTGATCTTAATTGAGATCGATTCGGTTACCCAGTAGTAATGTTTGGTAATGTGTTGATCCCGCGGATCCCGCACAGTAAATCCCGCAACTTTGATCCCGCGGAATCTTAGAGGGATCCCGTATTTGCGGGATTGCATTCCCTACCCCCCAAACATTCTACATTCTAAGACTTACTGAGGAGGATGCTTCTTATTTTTGTGATTGGCCAAACTCCTCTTGTGTATCGTCCGGTAGGGACACATATCACATAACAGCAGTTCTACTTCCGGTTCTTCCTGCTTGATCATAATCGATTCCGTGTCGTGCTTGATGTCCATGTGCCTCTGCAACATCTCCTCCGACTTGGTGCTGTACGAGCACCGCTGGCACCTGAACATCGGCACCTCCGGGTTCTTGATGGGGACGTCTTGGTTGTGATCGATCACGTGATCGGGCATCACCGCCTCCTCCACCGACTGGAAGTGGCACTGGAAGCACTCGAAGTACTCGTCGGACGTATCCTTGTTCATGACGCAACAGTAGAACATGTTGGCCACGTCTTTGTCGTCGTGTTGGAGTAACACGTGGTTCATCATGGGGTGCTTCCGTTTGCTGGTGAACGCGTCGCAAAAGATGCATCCGAAGATGAGTTGGCTGCTGATGTGAGTAGTCATCTAAAATAAAGTTTATTATACATACAGGGTGGCCCATTGAAAACGTTCCGCAAGGCATAACGGCCATTCACCCACCGGTGAATGGCCGTTAACCCACGGCAAATTCACGTCACATTGACATTTTTCATTATTTTATTCGCATTTGACTATTAGATACCGGCGAAATTGCGATGCTGTCAATATGTGCTCAACGCGTATCCAGAAAACGATTCGCACGGCAACGAGAATACCAAAATCGACTGCTTTGCGTTCCGCTAATCGCATGCTTTTGCTCACCGCTTTGAAAGCGTAACGTTTTTATGTCAAAGTTACAGAATTCGGGCCCAGGTTCGTTGCGACCTGGTCGTCAGTGAGTTAGAGCCCTTATAGAAACACGTTTTGATGATTAGGACTTAAAAAATTAAATTTTATTTTCACGTCGTTTTTTTTATTTTCGATAAAACCGAATGGAGATTTGGAAAAGTATAAACGGAATTATTCATTATAGAACAAGCAAAAAATTTTATGAAGATATGATTATTTTTCTCAAAATGCCAGTAATAAAAATGTTTCTCCTCTTGTAAAGACAATTCGGGGACATACTGTATATTTTTTATGATTTAATTACATATGTATAGCTAAATCTATAAATTTTGATTCCCCTGAGTGTCCAAATATGCGTTTTTTGCTAGAAGTTACGGAACCCTAAAAATGAGGCCAAATTTCACCCAAAAACTTATTCTATATATTACCTACCATATGCTGAGTGAATAACTCTTCAACCGATGTTCTAAATTGACACTGACTACACTGATATTCAGAGAAATTGCCTAGAACGTTGTGTATGTATTTGTGTTGGATAAGAGATAATTTCGAAGTAGTTTTAAACGAGCAACAAGGGCACTGGTGGTACACCACTTTCTTCTTTAGTTTATTCTTTTTTAGCTCTGATGAAGGTTTCCTAAACAAAAAGAAAATGTGACACACTCATACCATTTTAAAAAAAGTAATAGACATGTTCACTAATTTCTAATTTCAATGGATTTCGATAGCTACATATGAGTAAAAAAAACATGGCATTAAAAAGTATAATTTTCTCATATGAACGCAAAACAAAATTGAGAAATGCAGCAAGGCTAGAAAACGTACCCGGCTTGAGGCTACCTGTTTTTGACGTCACTGCTTTGATCGATCGATGGGGTCCGTACGATCGTGCACTTGCCTCATTGTTTTTACAGACGTTCGCGAAGATGTATTGTTTATTTTCATTGTTTTGGTGTTTTGAAGAAGTAAAATGAGTTCAAATAAGTGGTGTTTTGTCCCTGAGTGTATGAATACTTCAAAAAATAATCCACAGAAGTTTAAATCGTTGCTTTGCGCCCCTTGATTTTAATTCTTATTTTCTACTTTAAGTGCATTTAATTTTAAGCTTGTTTTTAAAAAGTTTTTTTATCAATTTTTTCACTTGTAAATTTTTCGCTTAATATGGGTTCTATAGGGTGTTCAATTTAAAATGAGGTACATGGGGATCTCTCTTGGAAACCGTTGAAGATAGAAAGTCGGTTAAATGGAAGCAAAGTTGCGTATTTGTGTGCCCAAAAATAATCTATGTCTATTTTATTTTAAATCCATATCGTTACGTAGATACAAGGTGAAAAAGAAAAAATGAACATTTTCGAAAAACCACCATATTTTCTTTATTATTGGAGCTAAGATAATCAAAATTTCAATATATGGGCAAGGCAACATGGCAATTTTAAAAATGATATCAAGAAAAACCTAGGCCTTCTATGTTGCGCACGGCCGAGGTCAGCTTTTATTTTTCTTATGAGCGCCATATTTAAATTTGGCATTTTAAAAATCCTTCTTAAAAATGTTTTCAACCATGTATTTCAATATGGCGCCCATAGGAAAAGCAAAAGTGCACTTCGGCCATGCGCAACGTAGTAAGCCTAGACTTTTTTAAACTTGATTTTTAAAATTTCCATATTGCCTTACCCCTATGTAAAAATTTTGATGACTTTAGCTCCAATAATAAAGAAAATATGGTGGTGTTTAGAAAATGCACATTTTTCTTTTTCTCCCTGTATTTACGTAACGGTATATGGAATATTAAATGAAATAGACCTAGATTATTTTTGGACACACAAAAACGCAACTTTTCTTCTATTTAACCGATCTTGTAACTTTAACGGTCTTCAAGATCCCCATTATTCCCCATGCAGGTACCTCATTTTCAACTGGACACCCTGTATACGTGTGCGAATTTTCAGGTCAATACAATTAAAATTTAAGATTTGGCTCCTTCTCCTTAATACGGCCCTATATCAGATCAATAATACGATAATTTTACAGCTTTGTCTTAGCTTCTATATACGCATGCAAATTTTCAGTTTAAAATGATAATTAAAATTTAAAATTTGGTCCCCTCCTCCTAAATACTAGCTCAAAAACTCAATAATTTTGTATTGTCAAAAACCAAGTGTTGTTTGTTATCGCTTTCAAGTAAACCCGTCCTCCATCTCACTAAGTAGCTTTGTTTTTAAACTAGTAATAAACTCCAAATATTAATCACAATAAATCAAATTTAACATACAAACTACATCCGAGCACAACGCGATATGTCGTATTCAGCGTGCAGACAGCACCGTTTACTCGCGCGGAACTACCGATCGAAGCAGTGACGTCAGGCCGCGTTTAGCGGATTCAAACGATTACCATAATTTCGCACGGATTTTTGAGGCATAAGCCTTTTACGGAATGTTATGAAACTTTGCATACCGAGTTTTAATGTCATAATGAATGATTTTATGAGAAGTAGGCACGTTTTAATTTTTTTGTGAACATTTCTATTCAAAATGAACTTACCGTTTTGGGCCCCTTTTTTTCGGTACTTTTACTGCGGGCTTCGCTTCCGGAGACGATTCTTGTTGCTCTTCCGTATCGGTAACCTTCCCCGTCAATTTCTGCCAAGTCTTGTCCAATTCAGCCCTATTAACAACTGTCTTTTTCTTCCTTCGGATTATAGTAACGTCAAAAGGTTTAGCCTCATTTTTTACTTCCTTTTGAGTATCGATTTTATCGAAATCGGAAACTTCATTTATCATAATTACTTCTTCATTTTCGTTAGGCTGTATAACATTATCCGATTCTGGAGATATTTCAGACTGTGATGTTTCCAGAACATCAAGAATTTGTACGATAGGAGCTTCATTGTTGGCGGTTTCAGTTCTTTGTTGTTTTGGAGCAGTAACTTCAGGTTTTGATTCTTCCTTATCTTTTTCTTCGGTGACTTTCTCAGGGGTTTCAGTATTTTCTGGCAAGGGTATTTTTCTTTTTCTTCCTCTTTTTTTAGGTACTTTTGGAACTTCTTCTTGTTGAGCAGTACTTTCAGGAATCTCTTTATCAACACTCTGAACTTTGTCATCACTTTCCTGCAGAGGTATCTTCCTTTTTCTTCCTCTTTTACCCTTAGTAACTACTTTTTGAGCTGTAATTTCAATATTTTTTTCTTCACACTCATATTCTTTCTTCTCTTCACTCACATTCTCAACCCTCTCCATATTTTCTGGGAGGGGATACTTCCTTGGTCTCCCTCTTTTGCCTTTTTTAGGAACCTCAACAACTTTGTCGATATTTTCTGGCAAAGGATACTTCCTTGGCCTTCCTCTTTTACCCTTAGTAACTGGTTTTTGTGCTGTTGTCAAAGGAGTAGCCGAAGATTCTTCTTGCAGGGGTATCTTCCTTTTTCTTCCTCTCTTGCCTTTAACAACATCTTTTTGAACCACTGCTTCCTGTACTTTTTCATGTTGTAATTCAATTTTTGGAGAAACATCTTCTTTTTGAACGATTATTTTACTTACTTTTTGTTCTAGGTCTTCCTCTGATTTTTTTACAACAATCTGGTGATGAATACGAATATTACCAGTATTATGTGATTTTTCAGTCTGTTTTTCACCAACTTCTACCGCATTATTTAGATTAATTTTATCCTGAATATTTTTAGATAACTCGTCGATATTCAATTCAATCTCAACCTCATCAACACTCTCTTCTAAAACCTCTGATTTATCAGAACCACAGTCATCTACATCATCTGATTTAAGATCTAGGATTGTGTTACTGGGTTTAATTTGAAAATTCATAATAATAACTGCGTTATCTTTACCGCTGGTTTTACCAGTTTGGGTATCCAACAAGTCTGACAGTTCTTGGATGCCATTAATTTCTGGATTATAATCTTCCAGGCTTTGTAAGGTAACATCTCCAACGTCAGTAGTGTCAGCATCAATATATGTAGTGTCTAGCGTCAGAGATTTCCTTATCTCATTTAAGATTTTTAGATGTTTTCTGATATTAGGAACTTTGTTTTTTGTTGTGTCTTTTTTAACATACGTTCTATGCGTTTTTTTAACCTCAACACCAGGAATAACAGTATTTTTTGATGTTTTACTTGTATGCGCCATATCTGTTATTTTAATTTGTTTCAAGTTCTCTTTTTTGACTTTAGACGAACTCTTCTCATGACTCTCTTCACACTGGGTCTTCAGGTTGCTTTTAACTCTCTCAATCGTATTTTTTAATGCATTTGAGCCAATATTTAGTTTTGTTTTCCTTTTTACAGACAGCCCAACTTGTTTTAAATTATTATTACCTTCTGAACAAGTTTTATTTAGCTTCTTTGCTTGCTTAAGATTAAAAATATCCACAAGATCACTGCAATTGAGAATTCCTTTTTCTGAAGCTGCAGAAACTAACTTTCTTTCCTTTTCATCACAGTTATCAGTGAAGGCAGCTAAACTCTCCAAAATTTCTTCACAAACCTGACATATTTTAGATGGATTCTTTAAATTTGCATTCTGAAACAACTAAATTATATTTCTTTTACAAACTACAATATGGTATACTTGCCAAACAAATTTTACAATTTTTAATTAAACTGTTCCTTTCTTTCAAAGTAGTGTAAAATTTATTTTTGTCATCAGATATTTTCAAACACAGACGACAAATTTTATCTACATCATTTGAGATTGATTGAAGGAAGGCATTCTGTCGATTTTTTTCATTGCTTTGTATCTTGAATTCGTTATTTATAATATTTTGCTTGAAAGTGGTGAATATCCTCAGTTTTTTGTTGCATTGTTCACATATAATTGGATTTTTTGTTATTTGAAGGTTCTGAAAATGTCCAATACTTTAGATATTTCCTTAAATATTTACATTCTAGGTCTAATAATTTATTTATCTATGTTACAGTCACCTTAATAGTGGAGAAACAAATTAAATTTAGATTTTGAATAACAGCATTATTATGCTGTAATGGGGTGAAAGAAATATTTTCACCGATAATTTCTAGGCACAATCTGCAAATATTAGGCTCTTCGTCCATAATTCTCAATATATCCTGTAGCTAGGCTCACAAAATATCAATATTTGCCTGGAAGAATGGTTTTCTAATTTAAAGAAACAAACAAAATCGAGAAATAAACATTTAACTTCACAAGCAAATCATTTAAAACGAATTTGACGTTTTTAGCATCTTTTGAATATATTATGGCTTGAGAAGTGACGCACAAAAGGAAGTCTGACAGATCATATAAAAATTATATATGTTCATGGATATACAATTTTTCGGTCATTACTGCTAAAGCTTACTGGCATTCAGTATTTTAGTTTTAAAGCTGTAGCTGTTAGGGTTATCCGACACATAGTAATGTGGATTTAAGGCAACAGTTGCCGGCATTATCCGGCCGTTTACAGAAATTCTGGAATATATAAATATTAATGCCGCAAAAAATAAAAAGAAGAATATTTATAATTAACCTTCAAATTTACCAAAAAAAAATACAATTTTAACAGCTTATTAATGATTAAAAACCATGAAAATTGTAATAAATCAACTGAGAACATTCCGAACCGCTGCATTTAATTACAAAGAGATATCTCCGGGCAAATTAAAACGAAAAGTAAAAGGTGTTAGTTCTCACGAATGGTTGGCCAGGCAAAACTCCGATCCTTACGTGGAAAAGGCAAAAATGCTGAATTACCGTTGCAGAAGTGCATTTAAATTGATCGAAATCGACGATAGGTTTAAGATATTGCGTCCAGGTTATCATGTCGTTGATTGTGGTGCCTCTCCGGGCTCGTGGACACAGGTGACTGTAAAACGAGTCAATTCAGATGCTTCAGACAAAAGTCTTTTACAAGGGAAAGTGATATCTGTTGACAGACAGCTTATATACCCTATAGAGGTATTAAGACCTTTTATTTTTATCCATTAAGCAGTAAAATATATTTATTTTATTGTAGGGAGCAACTCTAATTGGCAATGCTGATTTTACAGACCCCACCAGTGAACAAACTATTATAAAAGCTTTAAATGGTAATAAATGTGATGCAGTTATTTCTGATATGGCACCTAATGCAACAGGTATTCGTGATTTAGACAATGAAAACATTATCAAACTTTGTTATATGGTGTTAAAGTTTGCTATAACGAATTCTAAAGTGGGAGCTTCAGTGTTAATGAAATTGTGGCAGTGTGGTGACAGCAAAAAACTTGAACTTGATATAGGAAAGTTTTACGAGAAAGTCAATGTGGTAAAACCGAAATCTAGTCGATCAGATTCAACTGAAATGTTTCTATTAGGACGCGAATTTAAAGGTTTAAAAAATAGTTAATTAATTTAAACAACTACAAACTTGAAAATAATATAATTCTTAAATACAAAATACCGTTTATATGAATATGAGTTTCACAGTTACCTTACCTGTTTAATAAGTTCTTTTTTAAGACATATGTTTAAGATAAGCTTGAATAAGATAGGTGGTTAAAACACCAGTTAGAAAGTACAAAAGGTTCGAAGGAATTGAGAGAGATATTGGTCTTTTAGTCAACATAAACCGTAAATATGCCATTTTCCCTGGAGAATACGGAGGATATCTTGCTTCAGACAGTTTCTCTCCTATAAATCCCAGGTCTTTGTACAAAACTGATTTTTTATGTGAGAAAGCATCAAAACTGAATTTTCCGTGATATGAACCCATGCCACTGTTGCCAACACCACCAAAAGGTAATGTATCTACTGTCAGTTGCATTATTGTATCATTAACACATACACTTCCTAAAATTTGTATTTTTAAACGTAAAAAATAAGGTATAATTTAAGCAAACTTACCTGAACTTGTATTTTTCAAAATAAGTTCAACATCATTTTTGTTATCAGAAAAAATGTACAGCGCCAATGGTTTTTCTCTGGAATTAATATATTGAATAGCATCTACTGTATCATCTATGTTTACTATTGGTAAAATAGGACCGAATATTTCTTCATTAAGCACTGCAGAGTTTATTTTTGCATCTGAAAGGTTTTACATTAACAAAATAATTTGTTTCCAAATAAATTTTATACTTATTAATATAGTAGGTGCGATATATTTTTCATTAGCATCATATTCACCACCCACAGCTACATTTCCATCCTTCAGAAGGGCTGTGAGTCTTTGGAAATGCTTGTCAGAAATAATTCTGCCAAGATCCGGACTTTCTTTTGGATTTTTTCCAAAGTACTCAGTGATGACTTCCTTAGCTAACTCAATAAACTTATTTTGAACATCAGTTGTGCATAAAATATAATCTGGAGCAACACACGTTTGTCCAACATTGAGGAATTTACCCCAAATTATTCTCCTAACGGCCCTTTTCAAGTTTACAGAATTATCTATGTAGCATGGACTTTTTCCTTTAATATTATAAACAAATTAATATATTGGCTTACCTTAAATTTAGATATATTACCTCCAAGTTCTAAAATAGTTGGTGTTAAGTTCTTGTTTGCAGCACTATGTATGATTTTCCCTACAGCTGAACTCCCTGTATAAAAGATGATATCAAATTTTTCCTTTAATGCCTCAGTTGTTTCTTCAGGACCACCATTATAGACCTTAAATCACAGAATTATAGTAACTATTTTATTGTATTATTTAAAAACTACTCTGTAACAGTCTGGATCCAAATATTGTGGAATAATTTCAGCCAGCAATTTTGCAGTGAATTGTGATACTTCGGATGGTTTCAATAACACACAGTTTCCAGCAGCTATAGCACCCTGTACTGGTAACAATAATAATTGTAAAGGATAGTTCCAGCTTCCTAAAAATATAAATTTATTTAAAAAAAACATACAACTTAAATTAAACCATACCAATAACTAAAGCTACACCATACGGATCTTTCTGGATATAAGCAGTGTCTAAAAGATTGGCTATATCTTTGTGCACATACTCATTTTTGTGCCACTGTCTTATATTGTAAAGGGTATTTTTAATATCATTTATAAGGATATCAAGTTCTGTAACGACAGCTTCCATTTTACTTTTTCTCAAATCCTTGTACATTGCAGTTAAAATCTCTTTTTCCTTTTCGGTATACATTCGGTGAAGATTCTTTAACTGTTTTATGCGATATTCCAGTGATAGCGTTTTGCCGCTTTTAAAAGAGTTGCGAAGAACCGCCACTATTTCAGATGGACTTGCCATTTTCTTCAATTTAGTAGTTTAAAAATTGTCGAAAGCTAATGAAACCAACTTTTGTTTAAAACCTTACAATGCCTTATTACAAAACAATATGTTAATACTTAAAATGGTAATGAGCTTTTCACAATCACTTAATTATGCATATATTTGCATTTTATTCTAAAAATCATGCTAAGCTACTTAATTCTTAACTTTTTTAAGGTATTAAAAAAACTTGTCTAAGCCACAGGTCTAAGCAGATGACTCGTATGACAAGATAATTGTTTATAAAAAAAGATAATTTTTTCTATGAAAAACAGGAAGAAGTGAAATTTAAAATCTGTAGAACTAGCGCATTATTTTTCTTTTCGAATCTATGGTAATAAATGCAGTTACCACAGAACGGTATATAGTATTTGGCATTTTCTGCCACACTCTAATAAAATGACAATATGATGACAATAATCAGCTGGTTCGAATAAATCTAATATTTAAAAGAATAATTTCAGTGTAAAAATTCACAGAAACAACTAAAAATGAGTATATTACCGAATATTTTAAACAAGTCTGTATCGTTTACAAGAACATTCGCGAGGTCTATTGCTTATAAGAGCGCTATATCATTAAGCAACTTATACCCTCAAAGCAGCCTGAAACTAACAACAGTAGAAAAAGTAAGCAAGATGAATCTATAATTTGTTAAAGAATCAATACAATTTTGAGTATTTTGTAGCCAATTTTTGAAGAAGGGGTAGATTTCAATGGAGTCGTACCTATGGACCAGTTAGATATTACATACAGTAGAAGTTCAGGTCCGGGAGGTCAGAACGTAAATAAAGTTAATACAAAGGTCGATGTAAGGTTTCATTTAGAATCAGCAAATTGGCTAAGCGATAAAGTAAAATCTAAAGTTTTAGAAAAGGTAACACCTATCTTATATAATATTTGATTTCAAATTTTAATTTTGCTTATTTTAGTACCATTCAAAATTAACTAAAGAGGGAAACCTAGTTTTTCGATCTGATCTAACTAGATCTCAGCAATTGAATTTGGCTGATTGTTTACAAAAAATAAGGAAATGTATTAGAGAATCTCTCTATGTAAAGCCAGAGCCTTCTCCAGAAACGGAAGAAAAAATAAGGAGAAATGCTGAAAAGGCTAATAGAGAACGACTGGCATTTAAACGAGAACGTGGTTTAGTCAAGAGGCTAAGACAGGGTCTAGATTATTAATTTACTTAGAAAAAATAAAAGTTTTTGAAAAAATTGTGTATTGTTTTCCTTTTTTTTAGCAATGTTAATAATATACCTTATTGTTACAACTTCCTTGTCGATGTGGCAACAAGGTAGGTATAATAAATTACTTTAATTTATTAAAGGGTCACTCTATATACCTTTTATAGGATAAAATTAGTTGATTTACTATAATTTACTTTATTAAAACAAATACATATAACCATATTTTTAATATAACTTAAAAATATATCTACAAAACTTATATTTTGTACCTGCTAAATCGTCATTAAACACACAAGTACTGTCTTGAAGATTATAAATAAAATAATTAAAAAAATCGCTTGAAAGCGATCATAGATCAAAGAATACAGTTTTTTCTAGTATGAGTGATGTCATTATTAAATACCGTTAAAAGAACTTGGCCTATAAATTATTGAAATATATTTCACAAACTTTTCCCTTGACTATGTTAACCATACAGGCTGATCCCATCTTAAATGAAACACTTTTTAATGTTTATACTATTAAAATCGAAACACCCGGTATATAGCAAACCGACATAGTTTAAACAGCATAAAAAAGCATAAGGCTTCTAGAATTCTATAAATAACCTTCAAGCTCAATCCCTATCGCGTTCTCTTTTCTTATCGCTAGAGCTGGAGTGGTGCGAGTGAGAGCGACGGCTTCTGTCTCTGCTGCGAGATCTAGAGCGTTTCCTGAAAAATAAATGAAAATATATTGCACATCACATACGTTTAATGTAAAAAAATGTAGGTATAGTATTCCCGAAGTCAACTGGAAGTAGTGAGACTGTTAAGGCCTTTCTCCAGCCGACGCCAAAATTAAGAGGCCCTATCTATTCCAACTGACTTCAGAAAAACTATACATACAACAGTTTTTTTTTAATTTTTCGTCATAAATCGAAAACTATACATCAAAAAAATAATAAAGCTTTGAATCTTTGAATAAGAAGACTAAGGAAGGAGCATATCAAAAATCTTAGGTCCACCGCGATAGACCTTAAATATGGCCGACTTAAATTCCAGTTTATCAGTGCCGTTCTAATTTTATTTAAAAAATGTAAAACTATGATGTAGGGTAGACGTGGGGTAGACTCAATCATTTTTATTTTATTTTACGTTGTGAATAAATGTTTGTAGTTAAAATTGTTATAAAAATATAAAATTCTAATAAAAATAGATAAGTTATAATAATTATTTATAACCATAAACATCTGATACGCTACTGAAGCAGGTAAGTCAAGTTGACGTATCTAAATTCTTTGATAAGTAGTAAATAAAAGGAAAAATGCAAGAAAAAATATATAATTAGTTAATTTTAAGTGAATTTCATAGAAGATCGGTTTACTAAACGTATGTATATTATATAATCACTTACTAGTGAAAAGTTTTCATTTTCCCTCCATTTTTGACCGAGATCTACCGCACGCTACACAACCAACTATTTTATAGTCAGGGGTGGGAGAGTGAAATAACAAAAGCGGTTCCACCGTTTCCACGGAAATTTCAAATAAAATAGTTCCAGCCTCAGGCGCTAGGTGGTAGTGCAATTAATTTTTAGGTTAAGAAGTTGCTCCTAGTTATTGCCAGATGGCGTTAAATCAGAAGTTTTTTGTAGTTTCCATAGTTACTAACGGCCATTGTCATACTATTGTCAAATTCTCAAAAAATATTGTCGTTGTCATAGCGCCAATCATAATATTATCGAATGATTATCAAAACGTTTTTCAAACTATAATTTGTTATCATTTTGTTATATGTGTTTTAATTAGACAATTCCTTTTGTTTCTGGCCCTAAAAATGTAATGTAAGTCTTTTATTTTTGCCATCATTTAAGTACCTATTTATATTTACTCCATTTACAAAACTTTGGGCATATTACGTTGATCTTGTTTTCTTATAATAAATGATGTTTAAATATTTGACTTATAAATAAAAACTTTAAATAACAAATTATTTTATTTAATAATTGTATAAATTATACTGTTAAATCTTATTTTTTACACATCACAACGATACTTGTTATTAGTGTTGTTGAATTTGTGTAAAAAATAAGATTTAATAATCAAATTTAATTAAAAGCCCGCGCTTCGATCCATTTAAAACAAGCCCTACTCAATAGATGGCGCCACTTCTGTAGGACCATTTTTCAGTATGGCAGAGTCCATTCTTTTTCTAGCTAGGTGTATTCTTTGTTTATAGTCTTTTTCGATAAATCGCGATAGTGTCACTGTTAATTTAAGTTCTGCCAGAATTTCCATCTAGATTTACTACCATTATACAACTATCAGTAGCAGAATAAATAACAAATAACATAAAATAAGCTCATTAAAGACGGACAAATCCACAAAATTTCAAATCAAATTCAAATGTGTCAAATGAATCGTCAAACAGAACTGTCAAGGATCCCCACCCTAGAGTCCTCTTTCCGTCGACCATGCATAAATACATGTGGATAGAATTATAATCCTATATTATTTGTTTTATTCAAAGAGATAAAGGGTCTTGACAGATGGAAACTTTGCAACATAAAACTTACCTATCTCTCTCTTTGTTGTCCCTGCTGCTTTTATCTTTATCTTTGTTGTCCTTGTCCCTGTCCCGTCTCTCTCTGGACTTGGACCTGTGCCTTCTGGAACGTCTGTCCAGTTCGCGTCCTCCAACGTAGTGTTCTCTGTATCGTCTTCCACTACCGTAGTCTTCGTCACGTTCTCTGTCCTTGAAGGCCTTTTTTCTTTCCTCCTTTCGTTTCTCAGAAGTTTTCTGTATAATAGTTTCGTTAAATAACAAATATTTTAAATACACAAAATAAAAAAGATATAAAAAATTGGTCAAGTGCGAGTCGGACTCGCGCACGAAGGGTTCCGTACCATTCATTATCTATACAGTATTGGCCATAAGTGGATGAACTTTGTTAAAATAATAGGTTTTTCCTAATATGTTTAAAATTAAAATTTGAGCTATATTTACTTGAAAGTCTAGTGTCAGTGCTATAAAAATAAATAGCATTGTTTTTTTAAAATGTGCTTTAATAAGGTAGCAAAAAATTTAAATTGAAAAAACTATTGGACAAAAGTAGATGAACAAAATATATATTTAATAAAAAAAAATCTTATGTTAACAAAAACTGAAAAATTAACTCATAATTTACTAGTACTTAGTGTAATAACCCTTATTCTTAATTACTTTCAGATATAGCTTAGGCATGGATCCCAGAAGATTTTCAATTATAGAAAAATCGATATTTTTCCAAGACTCTTCCAAAGCTGCAAATAATTCTTGCTTATTTTTGTAGAATTTGGTCCTAATGTGTTGATCCAAAATTTCCCATAAATTTTCTATTGGATTCAGGTCTGGGGATTGCGATGGCCATTTGAGAACAGTCACCATTTCATCTTCCAAAAACCTTTTAACCAATTGTGAGGCATGTTTCGGGTCGTTATCATGTTGGAAGTAGTGTACAACTGGCATTTTTTCCTCCAAATAAGGCACTAAAAGGTTTTGTAAAATGTCTCTGTAGCCAAACCGATCCATTATGCCCTCAATTTTATGGAGAGGCCCCATCCCATACTCAGAAAAACACCCCCATACCATGATTGAGCCCCCACCATGTTTTACAGTGGGTTGCGTGTACTTTGGTAGCAATCATGTGTTGGGAGGTCTTCTTACATGTTGAATTCCATCTGATGACACCAAATTAAACTTTGATTCATCACTAAAACAAACTTTTTTCCATTGTGCCACAGTCCAGTTCTGATATTCCTTGGCAAATGCTAATCGGGCCTTCAAATTTTTTTTTGATAGCAGTGGTTTCTTGGCGGGTCTTCGGAAAACAACTTCTGGTCAACTAATTTACGTCGGATCGTCCTTGTACTCACTGGTGTAGCCCATTTCTTCAAGTTTTGCTTTTATCTTTGTTGACGGCAAAAATGGATCTTGTGAAGAAATTCGTTTTATGGCTTTTATCATATCGGGACCAACTTTTTTAGGTCGTCCTGGTTTTCTTTTTATAGAGACATCTCCTCTCTCATTATATCTCTTTAAAATATAATGTACCGCTGATTTTCCAAGGCGTAATTGCTTAGCGATTTCCGATTGCTTCAAACCATCCTTAAAAGCATTCACTACTCGCAACTTAAGATATCCAGACAAGTTAATTCCACGTGGCATGATATATCACAAGAGCTCAAATGTTTTTAAATCGCAATTGTTCATAAAAGCAGAACAAATGAAACTAACGATTTTTAAAAATATTTGGTTCATCTACTCTCTCCAAGACAAAAAAGCAATATTTGCCAATTCTTATCTATAAATGATAAGACTAACAGAAGAATTTATATTTGTTTGTAGTATTTTGGTGAGAATGTATTAAACTTTTAACATACAAAAATACATAAAATAATTTTGATATTTAACACCTCAAATCTGATTTTCTTCGCAATTATTGGTATTGGTTCATCCACTTTTGGCCAATACTGTACAACATTAGACACTATATTATTATAAACTATTTTTCCGATTAAGCTGAAATTTTGAATGCGCGTATAAGTAACAGCGACTTCGTTCGCGTCGAATTAATCATTTGTAATGTGATGATAAAGCAAAGCAAGAATTTCCATTAACATACAAACTGGATAAAATTTTCTCACATTTATGTCAGCATGAGAAAAAACAATATGGCGATATTATTATATAACTTGGTAATATTTGAGGGGTAGTTTCATCTCGTTGGAATTTGACTTTCGAAAAATCCGTTTGCCAAAAATAAGCTTTTTACGTCAAGCAGTTTAAGCAGAATCGTGGTTAAGAAATTACCCAACACCCTGTATGATTTTTTAAAAAATTTCAAAATATGCAAAAAACCAAATAAATTAAGCTTGTCCAAGCGTTTTCCCGAAAGACTAACCGTTTTTTAAATAACAAATATTGTAATATTTGAGGGGCGTTTTCACCCTCTTGGAATTTGAGATTCGAGAAACCCCTCCTTATAGAACCTCTACACCCCACAGTAAATCCGTTTATCAAAAATCAGCTTTAAACGTCAAGAAGTTTAAGCAGAATCGTGATTACTCAATGGTCATATTTTATAAAACACCCTGTATAAATTTATAAAAAATCTTAAAATATGTAAAACAACAAAATAAAATATACGTGTTTAAGAGTTTTTCCGAAAAACTCAGCGGTTTTTAAATAAAAAATATTTTAATATATGAGGGATAGTTTCACCCCCTTAGAATTCGAGTTTCGCAAAATCCCTTCTTGTCGAACCTCTACACCCTAAAGTCAATCTGTTTTCCAAAATCAGCTTTTTGCGTCAAGCGCTTTAAGCAGGATCGTGATTAATCAATGACCAGATTTTTCGAAACACCCTGTATACATTTTAAAAATCTTAAAATATGAAAAACAAAATATAGGTGTTTAAGCGTTGGGTACGAAACCCTAAAAAGACCCCAAAAAAAAAAGAAAAAACGGTTCACAATAATCAACAGAAAACAGCGTTTTGAAAAAGCTTTGATAATTCAAAAAAGTAATTGTTTTATTCTTCATAAATTATTTTTTACACATAAACTTTTTAACATTATGCAAGGATAATAAATAATTAACTTTAACCAAAACAACTATGCAAATTAAAAATTTCTGTAATTACCTCAAGTTCAATCAGCTTCTCCCTGATCTTGATGAATCCCAGATGGAGTTTCCCTCCAAAATGATCAGCCAATCTTCTATCGTTGTCGTGAATGCCAAGATACGCCGAGCACACCTCACAAACCCTCAATTTCTGCTGCTGGTAACTGCTGGCCGGCATAGAGTTCCTGTACTCCTGTTCAGCTTCTAGTTTCTTCTTCCTAAATTCATCCACTTCCTCCATGAGCTTCATGCTCTCCTCTACGAAGCCCTCGGCGCCCAGTTGCTCGGCTTTGGCCAGCTTTTGACCGATTTGCTCCTGAAGTTCGTGCACGTTGTTGGCTTTAACTGCCACTTCTGCCGAAAGTTCTTCTTGGGTCTCGGCAAGGCGCTGTTTTGCTGATTCAGTGCGGCGGTCGCAGTCGCTGATGAAGGCTTGAAGATGTTCCATTGCCTAGAGTGAGAATTTCGTTAAAAAAATAATTTGGTTAGGTTTACGAGCAGAGATACAAAGAGACAAATTTCACATCATTGTGCTACTTTTTTTTTGGAACTTAAAGATGCTACACACAAATTTGTCCTAGCCCCCTTGGTTTCTAAAATACAGACTATAAAAAAGAGAGAACAACGACATATTACCATTTCTAGATGTATTAGTTATTAGAAATACTAATAATTGCCTGGAATTTGATATCTATAGGAAAAATACGACCACACGCAGATATATTCCTAATGAATCACATCATAGTGTTGAACATAAAATGGCTAGTTTAAATTTCTTAGTTCATAGATTACTTAGTTTCCCACTTTCCAACGAAAGATATTAAATAGAAAGAGATTACATTAGGAATGTAGCTGAGTGTAATGGATATTCTCCTTCACTAGTTAATAAATTAATTAGAAAAAAGGTAGGTTAATGGTCTGAAAATTCGACTTTTCAAGTGGAGAAAGATACGTCTAAATATTTTTCGATACCGTTTGATAGAGAGTTATCCTGTGGTCTAAAAGGAATTTTTAAGAATGTCAATTATAAACTTGTGTATAGTGCTAATAATAAATTACAACAATTATTAGGTAATCCAAAGGATAAAACAACTCCACTGGAAAGGTCGGGTATTTATGAAATTTCTTGTAAAGATTGTAATCAGAAATATGTTGGGCAAACTAGAAGATCAATATTAACTAGATTTAAAGAACATTTAGCTCAGATAAGATATGGTAGACCGGATAAATCTTGCGTTGCCGAACATATTGTTGATAAAGAACATTGTATAGATCTTAATAATTTAAAATTAATTAAACAAGTCTCAAATTACAGGCAATTAGATGCATATGAAAGCATCAGAATTAATAAATGTAAAGATAGTATGAACAGAGACAACGGTCCAATTCCTTCAAGTTCTTTGTTCCTACTACTCTAGTGGCGGAAATCTAACTGTTACGCTCAGTGGGCTCTGACTCGGTTGGCTAGATTTTGCCACGCCCACAAGGTGCCCACTGAGCGAGTATATAAACGCTCAACTTGTAGATTGTACTTTAGTTTACACTCATCTGCTGATGATGCTAACATGGTTAGCGAAACGCGCGTCCAGTGTAAAAGTAAAAGTGTTTTGGTGTATTGTGGTGATTTAGTGTTTTTATTTTGCTGTGTAACACCAAAGGTTCCAACCCTCAACTGTAATCAAAAAAGAGAGAAAAAATGTTTACAATAGTCAACAGAAAAAGGCGTTTTCAAAAAGTTTTAATAATTCAAAAAAGTAGTTGTTTTATTCTTCATAAATTATTTTGATAAAATAATAAATACTTATTATTAATCTTATTGTAGATAAATTAAATAAAAATAACGTGTTATAAATTTAAAAAAAAGTCAATAAACTAGTGTCGATTTTGAAAATAGCTACTAACTGCCACTAGACAATTGCCATGGCGACACCAGCCATCTTGATTACAATTTTATTGAAAAAACGCTTTTTATTCAAAATCTGAGCCGGATAGGTATAGGAAACCCTAATATAGTTTGAAAGAGCATTTGAATCTGCTTTGACTTATTCAAAAAAATACATAGTGTTGTATTTGTAATAACGAAGTTCTTGTGTAAAATAAATATTTAAAATAGACCAGCAATTTTTGATACCCCTGTATACATTTAAGAAAGTTTATTTCTCTGGCTTGAAAGTCAGCACAAGAATTAATTCTGAAAAGTAATGTACAAGATGTTGACAAACTTTTGTATTATAGCATGCATATTGAAATATCTCAAAAACCAAAGCTTGTAAACATATTAAACCCTTATAATATTTGCCTTATTTTATGTCCGAGAATCCAAAAATTAAATAAAATACGGGTGTTCCATAAGAAAAAATATAACTTTGGTATGGATCTTAATTCTGACACACCCTGTACATTTCAAAATAATTTTAAATTATGCACATTGTCTTCCCACATACACTCACAAAATATTTTGTTTCTACATCTTTCCGTTTTCGTATAATCAACCGAGGCGAATGAGGTGCGCCACCCTGTATAATTTAAAATCATTTCCACTCCACTGGTTATTTTTTTTCTAAGGTGAAATAATTTTAAGTTGATCGAATTCAATTGAATATATTGAATGATAAGACCTTTTGACAGACAAATGACGGACATCTGCTCACTTCAAACGAAAATAAAGTAAAAAAATAATATTTTCTAACATTGTGAGGTTGAAAAGTTTTTGAACTACCCTCGTATTCTACGTATACTTACGTCAAGATCATAGAAGTAGTCCTTGTTTTGTTGGGCTTTCTCAAAATCAGCTCTGAGCGCCAAATCGTGGATTTTTGGGCATTCCCCTAGATCCATACGCTGGTAAAAAAGAATAAAATGGAAGATATTAAACATATTTCCTATAAACAACTCTTCAAATGTTACAGAAATTCAACAACTGTATTCTTTATTACTTTAAATTTCTGAAATTATCTTGTTAAATAAAATTTCAACGTAAATTAAAAGAATACAGTTTCCAAATATTTACTTATTAGGATAATATAAACACAGAATTTTTTTAAATATATTATTAATAAAGTGTTTTTAATATTTAAAGAGGTACCATGAAAATTATCATAGATAAATTTTATATTTAATTGAAAAGTAATAAAAACGAAAAAAATCGTGGGAAAAAATATTTAGTTAAGTTAATATATCTCCTAGATGGTCTTCCCTCTAAATTCAAGTAAAAAAATCTATTTTTTTTTGTCTACACGCACACATTGATTTATTTGATACATTTTGACTGAACAGGGAAGACTGACGGGCAAAACGTTATGTGTAGATGGACCTTAAGAATCTTACAACCTGTTAAAAAACAAATATTTTTTTATAAAAAAATGTCAAACTCACTATATTTTACTGTGTTTATATTCTAGTTGGTATAGTTCCTTAAATTTAACAAATATAAATAAATAATATGACGTCAAACTTACAATATATGCACTTTTCCACCTGAATCTCGTTTGTTCCCGATAAATTTTCTCAAAATCGACTTCAATTTAGGCTTTTTATCCGGAAATTCGATTGAAATTCGTCTAGACTTAATGCATTACATAACATACTCACGAAATTATCAGCCTCACGGTGTATCGGCTATTAGTAGGTAGAAACAGTACAAAAATAATACTCACAGCTTAAATTCTTGCGTTTATTTGCGACATTTTGTATGTAGTACGATGCGCAGGCACTGTTTGTTTAGTTTTAATAAGTTAAAGTTACTTACCAAGTCAGCGTAAATTCGATAGAAAAGAATTGAAACATACTTCTACTTTTTTAGGGTAACTTACCAAATAAATGTCGATGCTCGTACTTTGGTGATGGTAAAGCATCATTGACAGAAGCAAAAACCTTTGTCAATATGCTTTACTAAAAATAAACAGCAACAACTCAAAGAAAAACATAACCAAGCAATAATATATGAATATTAAAAATCATTAAAATACAACAAATTTGCTCAGTTATGCCATAATAATTTCCCAGTTAATGTTGATTTCATCAACTGGAAAATATTATTATCTTGTCAGTACATTGCTGCCGACATCTCTTTACTATCGACAATAATAACCTAAAGAAATTGATTTTTATACGTACGTCAGTGTACTTACATACAAAACTAACACCTATTTTCCTCATCTTTTATTAGATAATTGAAGTTTCTGAAAATACAGTGCATCGTATTAGTGTACCGAATAACATATTTGATCAATTCACATTCAGTTTAACAAAATTTTATACAGAAAAAAAAGAAAACATGTCTATAATAAGAATTGTAAATTTCGTTCACTCTTAGTGTTCACAAATCGTTATTTAAGTCAAATTGAATCATACTTTATGTTTAAATTAAGTGGCATATGGCGAGGATTGTGAACAGTAATGAACATTATTGATATTTTTAAGTGAATAGAATACTTACTGTGGAAGAGAGGATTTCGTGAGGGCAACAGCTCAGTAAGAACGATTTGCACACCCTGGGGTCATTAAATTTTACGTGAAATTTGTTGTTTTCACCTGAAATCGAAAACAGCCTGGTTGTATAACGATAATTAACTTGAAATTCGCTTACCGTTTCGACCAGTGCCCATGAGCTGGTCGAGCATGGCTCTCATTTGATCGTGGGCCGACATGGTTTGTTAAAATTTAAAGGCAAATTTTAAGTATTTAATTAAAACACTTTATCCACAACTACATCAAATACGCAGACAAAATTAAAGTGAAAAACAAAATGGCGCAGTCCCTTTCCCTTTCCCAAATTGATAAAAGTCAGACGTCATTTGACAATCAGCTTGACCAACATCAGAAGATAAAACCAAATATCACCAAATTTGATAAAATTAAACAACGCTTTGTTCAATAGGAGAAAAAAATAAATAGAACAAAATTATGAATTAGTTATTTCTTATATCCCTTTTAATCCTTATTTACTAAATTATTATAAAAATAGTTTTTAATAAATCAATATTTTATGTTAGTGATTTTTGTTTTACCACATTGCTAACTTTACACGTGTTGTAACCAGAAATGTGAGGTTATTCATTTTAATTATAATTTATCAAAATGGACGTTGTAAGCCAAATATTGGAAAAATCAGCCCAAGAGGCTGAAAAATATAAACCCATTACCGTTGAAAAGCATTTAGAATTAGAAATTGACTTGGGAACTTTGTTAGCAGTCGATACAAACGAATTTGATACGAATTTATTGAAGTAAGTAACGTTTGTATACGTATTGTTATGGACATGGGACATGTCTATACCAGATTTTTTTTGTTAATTATTTACATTTTTACTCGAAAGTAAACAATCTATTATTTTTCTAGAAGAAACGCGGATGATTATTTTTTGAAACTGACCAGAGATAATACACAACTTTTAATAAATCAATTATGGGAATTACCAACAGAAAAGGTTGATGAAGCTATTATGGTTCGATTACCAACCCCCAAAACGCTTTTACCTAGAATGAAACCCGTTCCCAGACCAAGACCGTTAACTAAATGGCAAAAGTTTGCAAACGAAAAAGGTATACAAAAGAAGAAAAAGTCGAAATTGTCATGGGACGAACAACTACAGAAATGGATACCGATGTATGGGTTTAAAAGGGCCAAAGCGGACAGTACGAAGAATTGGGTGCTTGAAGTACCACAGAACGTTGATCCGTATGAAGATCAGTTTGCAAAGAAAACTGTGGCCAAGTCTGAGAATGTCGCAAAGAATGAATTGCAAAGATTAAGAAATATTGCGAAAGCAAAGAAGGTTAAAGTACCTAGAGCGGGTGTAACAAATCCTGAAGTTTCATCAGCTAAAGATGTGAGTTTTTTACTTTTATAATCTTAGAGAATATTGAAACAATAATGACATATTACACTTTTAGTTACAAGCTGCCGTCACTGTAGCCAAGGCTTCAACGGCCAGTTTAGGCAAGTTTCAGGATAATTTGCCTAAAGAGAAAAAAGCCAAGGGTGTAGCGCCTATAACACCAGGTGTGTCGCGGAAAAGAAAATTGCCACCAGCCTCAGGGGAACATGAGAAAAAGGAAAATTTAAATATAGTAGATTCAATTTTGAACAAGAGACCGAAACTGGACATAGAAAAGGCCATTTCAAAGCAAATTCAACACACAAGGTAGGGGTTTGGGATTATTTTTTATGAAATTTAATTTAATTAATTTTTTTTTAGTGAAAACAGCAGTAGTAGTTCTAAAGGTATCGGTCAAAGACTTCAATCGAGGGAAAAACAAAACAGGAGTAAACTAGCCAAGAAACCGAAGAGCGGGAATGGAATAAGAAAGGGCGGTAAAAAAGGTGCTGGTGGAAGAAAAAGGCGTTAACAAAACTAATAAACGGTAAGTAAAAATATTTGTTTTCATACATATTCCATGGTTATTTTACATTCTATTAATTTTGCTTGGTTATGGGTGGTCCCAGCCCAAACTGGGGTCTTTAGCCACGGCCATATAAACTAAGGCACCTTGACCTGGGATTGGTTTCGTGGCTATGTACGTTCTTTTGTCTTTCGACCATTTACACATGTAGTGGTCATCGTTTTTTTCCTGAAGATCCTATAAAAATATTTATTAAGTGTTTATACAGGGTTGTTCATCACATATGATAGTATTGTAGCTAAACAATTAGATTTTTACAAATTGTAAGTTATGGGTTTACTGAAGGGCTATTAGAGCTACAATTTAAAAATATTTTTACAAGATACAGATTGTCCCAAATAAATAAAAAATATCAAAGTTGTATTTTTTTAAACGGAATATCTTGTATATTATTACATTTTTAGTTTCTACGATTAAAATAAAATAAAGGTAAATTTGATTAAGGTATTTTAATTTTACCATTTTTAAAATATTTAGGTTTTTGTCAAAATAGAGTAATAATTTTAATGCTTAATTTTTCTAGGCATATTTAAGTTCTGACAATCAAATATTGTACTGAAGTATTTCTATTTACTAAATTTTGTGTTGCATTAATAAAAATTATGCCTACTACTTTATACAGAGTGTCTAAAAATTTATTTTAAATAATTACTAGCGTTAAACGGCAATAACTTGTTTAATTTAAATGGAACACCATGTATATTTTATGAGAATCAGATGCACAATTTAATTGTCTATCAAATTGGATTATACTATTTTTTACTTATCTCTTCAAGTTTTCGTAGAAAATGCATTTTCTTATAATTTAGACCTCATTTATCAATATACCCATGGAATATTGACGTTTTAGATTATTTTTAAGGATGTAACAAATTTTTAAAGAGGACAGATACTAATATTGTCGATATAGCTCGTTTATTTCATTAAAAAATAAAAAAAAACTTTTTTTCATAACTTATTAGATTGATTTCTGATTCACATCCACATTTATTTAGAATAATTTATTAACTAACACAATTAAGTATGTAATTAATTAATATTTGGGCGGAAATAATGGTGGTATATTTAATTAATGGTATACTCTTTTATAAAGATTTAAATAGTTTTCTTTTTGTATACAAATGGGCTAGTAATATTATCGTTTTTAGCACCTGTACATTTGTTGCTTTAAAAACAATCTAAAATGTCAATATTCCATGGGTATAGTATTGACATAACCAACATGACATACTGGCCAGAAACATCGATTTGTGACGTCACCGCACTAGTCCGGCTTTTGTATTGTGCCATATGGTACTGCATATAGTTTTTGCATAAATAATAGTGATTATTGATAGTTTTGCCAGATATAAATATGAAAATTATTATACAGAAAGGTATTAAAAAATAACATTAACTTTTTATCGCGTTAAAGTAATTGAATAGCATTAAAATTTAGATCTAAAGCACGAATATTAATATGAAATAAACTACAGCATAAGATGAACAAAATAAAATCTAGATAATAAAAAGCGTGTCCTAAAATTGCGTTAGCGAGTATTTAGCAACTAGTAATAATATACCTGTGATAAAGTTTCCAAATATTAAAAAATTTGAAAACTATACATTTATCGACAAGTTAAGAAAATGTATTGTATATGATAACGGCAGAATACATTTTAAAGTTTAATTAAAAATAATTGTAAAAATTTGCCTAACATATTTAAAAAAATGTGGATATAAGATAGAATTAACTATTAACATTAAGTAATTTGTAGTTCGATGTTCATCAAGTAACCATCTCCATAAATCGTAAATAAAAAGATAAAGATATCATTTTTTTTATATAAAATACTGAAATAAAGTACAAATTCATTTAATTTCTTTAAAATATATTGCCATTTCATAATAATAATAATACTTTTCAATATTTATTTCATCCTGAATGTCCAAATCTTGTTTTCTTTCATCGGGACGTTTTCTCTTTATGGGAACATGCACAGAGGGTCCATAAGAGGGTTGATTTGGAAAAATTGTAGGCACAGCATGTTCTGTAGGTTTTGGACGTGACCTAGTTACAGTTAATATTGTTGGGAAAGAGAATGTAGACAGATCCTGAGGACTTATTATAATTGCTGCTACAAGGCACAGGCACAGAACAATGTCGCCGAATTTTTTATTTCACAAAGTAAAAATAAAGAAACGAAAACTGTTTTACATAAAAATACACGTCACTTACGTTGGTATAACACTATACACTAACACTAACGCTATTAATTATGTTTTTATACAAATTCCCCAACATTTTCCTAGCCCGGACACACAGCCGGCATCGCCGGTGTTACTATAATTTTTACCGAAAGTATGGTTTTTTTCGCGGGTACGATGTTATGAAGCGGATCTAGATAGTTCACTATTCACTCAAAATTATTTAGTATAATTTTATTAGCATAGAAACGCGTAAAAAATACAGATTTGTTGCGAAACTAATGGAAACAATTGGTTTGTTTAAGACTACTAATTCTGGACCACTTCGGTAGAACTGTCAAAACAGTCAGGCCTTGAATATGACGTTAGCCACGGTATTGATAATGAGGTCTAAATAATAAGAAACTGCATTTTCTACGAAAACTTGAAGGAATAGGTAAAAAATGGCATAATATAATTTGATAGACAATTAAATTGTGCATCGGGTTCTCCTAAAATATACAGGGTGTTCCATTTAAATTAAACAAGTTATTGCCGTGTAAAGCTAGAAATTATTTAAAATAAATTTTTAGACACTCTGTATGTGGTAGTATTATGTTTATTATTGCAACACAATAACTGATTGATAAATAAACTTCAGTAAATATTTAGTATTATAAACTTTGATACCCTTGGAGAAATGAAGCCTTTAAATTTTTACTGCAATTTCACAAAATTGAGAATATATTAAAAACGGTAAGGTTTAAGTGTGATAAACCTTAATCAAATTTATCTTTATTTTAATCGGAGAAACTAAAAATATAATAATATACAGGGTGTTCCATTTAAAAAAATATAACTTTGATATTTTCTATTTATTTGGGACACTCTGTATCTTGTAAATATATTTTTAAATTGTAGCTGTAATAGTCCTTCAACAAACCCTAAACTTACAATTTGTAAAAATCTAATTGTTTAGCTACAATACTCCATGTCGTATGTGTTGAATAACCCTGTATATTTAAAGAGTATACTTATATAAGTTTTTTTTTTATTACAGATTAAATACACTTACCCCATCAATATTAATCGTGTAGGCAGAATCTTTAACAGCCTTCCTCAAAATTTGCAACATATATTTGAAGAACCCATTTCGGTTCTTTTTCACTACAGGGTCGAGTGTATTGATTTCGACAAGTTTCCCAATCCATTTTCTGCATATTTGCTTATCTAAAATATCATAGAAAATAAATCCTTGTACATAAAACGCAAACATTTAGTGTTAAGGTAATTTAGTATTGGTTTTCATATAATCTGTATAATTTTTTGGGTTTATTTTTTCCAAATTCAGACATATTTTTTTTTGTTTTTGTGCCAATACTGATATAGGTGTACAGTTTAGCGATAAAACATGATGGTATTTACATAAAATATTTTTGTAAAAACTTGTGATAGCTATTTCCAAAAAAATCATGGTAAAAACTATTTTTTTTACGCGTAAAATACTATTTGTTACACGCAAAAAAATTTGATGTGTAAAAAACTATTTTTTAAGTGTTAAAAACTGTTTGTTACATGTAAAGAACTATTTTTTTACGCGTAATAAAATATTTTACTTTTACAACATTTCAAACTACACTTTTCCAAACATGTTTAATTTAATAGCTGTTAGTAAGAAGTTTCTCTTTTCGAACTTTTTTTTATGGGAAACATGTTTTTCCATCAGATTGAAAAATGAACTTTGTAGATTATTCAAATTGTGTCTGGATAGTTCACTGAAACCAAAAAGTTTCATTAAACAACTGTTACTAAACAATTCAAAAATATTTTATGTGAAACTATAATGTCAATAACAGCACTATATAGAGAATAGTTCCAAAATAAAGCACTACTTTATTTTTCTAGAACTAGATTTGTGCAGAATTAATATTCAGTTACAGCTTTATATTGTTAGAATATAAAGATTTGTGACTTGTTTCTTTCTTGTCAATATATTAAATTCAAAATAAAAATAAAAGTCTTTTATTTCGACATATTCTTTAAAGATAATATCACAGATTAAGTGTACTATATGTATACAGATAAAAATCTTATCCCTAATTCGTGGTACGAAAATTGTTTTTTATGACGATGTGCAAACGAGTAAAATTTCCTGTGCGCAAAAATAAACTCGCGTAAAATAACAATAAACAGCGTAATAGAGAGATATCGCTAAACCGAATAGCGTGCATGGACATTAATAAGGCCAGGTGTTATTTCCTTTACGTGAGGTGGTATTAACTCTCTCCATTTATAGTTATTGGATCGGAAAGAAGTCTGTTCGCGTCGCGTCCGCTATTTAAACTTAACCTAACTTTGAATTTAAAACTTTGAAATTGTTTTGTTTACTAGGTATTTTAAAACTAAAGGGCTAAAGTGCTTTTTTCCAGTGTTTTATTGTTCAACGTTTGCCAGTGGGTTTAGGGCAACAAGCAACAAATTCTCTTAGAAGGGCTAAGTCGTCATCTGCTGTAAACCTAAGCCTCTTTATAGGTTCTTTAATATTGGAAGAGGTGGAATCCATATTTTGGGCCATATTTATTTAACTAAAACTAATTCCAGCTACTTAAATATGAAATTACCTAATAAAACTAAAGTAATAATTCAAAACAAGTCAAACATAACCTAAAATAAAAGATCTCGCCGGCCGGCCCCGATTGTCAAATACCCGCACATGCCCATTTAAGCAATTTTTAAACGTTATTTAGAAATAGCGCTTGATGTAATTGATCCGCAAATTACGTCAGGCGGTAACGTTATTATAGAGAGTTTTTAGGTCGTCTATTTGGTAAATGACGTAAAACGCTAAACGTTATACTGATCATGCGCAGTTTGTGAAAAATAACCGACAACATTTGTTGGCCAGGTACTGTCATTTTAGATTTTGAGCCGTTTATTTAACACGTCATCTGTCAAACGTTAACGTTAAATTTTGCAAATGTCAAGATGTCAAGTGTCAACCATCAACTTGGACACTACATCTTGGCGTTGCCAATTTTTGTCACTCAAATATGTTGGTTATATATTTTGATGGACAAAAGAAGACTACAAAAAGTATATATTTAGGAACTATTTTACGTATTATTTTTTACCCTTTTGTAGCAGTTTTCTTTTTTTTTTCTTCTTTGATTATAATCCAAATAAGTATTACACTTGGCAACCGTGCTAAAATGTATCCCGTAATAGCGTACCGTTTATTTGAACCTAAATAGCGGCAAACGCTATCCACTAATAGGGTAATCCCTTATTTTTGTATCAATGCGCATGCTCTAAATAACGGATAACGTATAAAGCTGATCGAATAAGGGGCTTAAAAAGTCTCTATTAGGTTATTAGCGGGTGTTGCGTTAAAAATTGACTCGCGCATATCGTAACCATGATAAGGGTACGCGTAAATACTGCATGACGCTATTCGGTTTTCCGATATCTCTCTAATAAGTGTGCCGGTCAGGCGCTGTGCACAATTTTAGAGGCCATAAGTGGGCGTGCTATGTGCGCAAACTAGTAACCTAACTAGTGCCCGATTCCGAAAATTGGAACCACGAAAAACAATAAAGATTATAATCTGTATAATCTGTGATAATATAGTCTAAGAGCTAGCAACGTTTTCGAGAAAGTATTTTAAGACGTCTGTATATCTTTTACTATGCTCTCTGGAACAGCATGCGGCCCGTCTGGCTGCCGATACCCGTTACGTTCGCTACTGCGCATCGAAAGAAGATCCTATATTTTTTATTAATTTAGTCCTATAAATTCTAGTATTGAATATAAATCGAACATGTCTCCTTAGCGCAGTGCGTAGAGTTTCCGACCACGAGCCGATGATTCAGAGTTCGAATCCGGGTCAGGTCAAAGACTTTTTTATTTTATTTTCGTTTATATTCTGATTGTAAAGTATTAAATAATTCTGGTAATTAAAAAAAAAACAAATATTTAATACTTTACTATCAGAATATAAACGAAAATAAAATAAAAAAAGTCTTTGCCCTGACCCGGATTCGAACTCTGAATCATCGGTTCGTGGTCGGAAACTCTACGCACTGCGCTATGGAGACATGTTCGATTAATATTCAATACTAGAATTTAAAGGACAAATAAAAATATAGGATCTTCTTTCAATGCGCAGTAGAGAACGCAACGTTTACCGGCAGCCAGACGGGCCGCATGTTGTTCTAGAGAGCATAGTAAAAGATATAT
Organism: Sitophilus oryzae; assembly: GCF_002938485.1. NCBI lineage: Eukaryota > Metazoa > Arthropoda > Insecta > Coleoptera > Curculionidae > Sitophilus > Sitophilus oryzae. The sequence continues at coordinate 3,083,327 of NW_022146782.1, forward strand.
CAAAGAGTTTTAAAATACTTGTTTTTCCGACGTTGCTAGCTCTCGTACTAATATATTTAGAAAAATTACTACTTGCCACTAGGTCTTCCAAGCTGATCTATAAGGACTTTTGCAATATTTAAGTTGGTATAGAATTCTTCATCGTATATATCCACTGGCTTGGTTGCCTCAGCTTCATCTTCAGCCATAATTTGGAAAAATAATTTTGAAAATTAGATTTTATTCCATTACTGAGACATTTACTTTTTCATAATGACAGCTCTTGTGGCTACACTGTTGACATAATCTGACAGACTTTTGTATTTACATTTTGTTGGTGGCATTGTTGAATTTATTTATTTATTTGGCCATTTTATCACCCTTTATAAATGAATTAGGTACTGTAAAATCAGAGAGAAACTAATAACTAAAGTGAGAGGGCTTGTGGAATAGGGCATTTCGTAGACAAGTTTATTTTGTCACCGCGCATCCCAGACGCGCATAGCGTTTAGGCGCTCAAAAAAGGAAGTTTTCAACTTTGCAAGTTAAACATTTGACAGGATGAATTAGATTGTCAGTAGCTTTTTCTATTTCTTAGCTCTAGAAGGAGATAACGAAAATCTGTTGATAAACGGAGCAAATCGGAGTAATAAATTGTTTTTGACTGAATGTGCCTGTTCTTTTAGTTTGTCAGAAGAGAATATTATTGTCATTATTGATTATTTCAGATTCCACGATTATTCGGCATTTTTCTAATTTTTGTTTTGTGGTTGAGACCCAGACAAAACGTTTCCTTTAAAGGTAAGTTTTATCTCGGTAATTATTTTAACATACCTAATAGTAATAGTGAGTGCACATAATAATGGTACATTGCTAATTTATTTCTTTTTAATTTAAAACATCACATTCTTTTCTGATACCTATGGAACGACTAGGTATTATACCTGGTATTATTTCCAGTAATACAAATTATTTTCTTTAACTGCTAGGTTCTTGTTATGGAATAAAGACTATCAAAAACATTGAATACCTACGGGATACCTACTGATACTCTGTGCGAGCTCCCAACCGTGCTTCCCTGTTCACTCCCAATCAAGTTAGATAAAAAAGATACTGAAGATTGCAGCTTTGAGTTGGAGTATGGAGTTAAATAAATTATTGTGTTCCTACACAGTATTTTATTTATAGGTTTTAATGCTTTAAAGTCTAATAATAGAGAGAGTAATATAAAAAAAGAGATAATCTAAAAAAACTACGAAGATTTCTTATTATAAACTTGAAAGATTAAGATTCGGTTCAAATATAGAAATTTTAAATTTTTCGCGCCAGTATATAGGTATGAATGCAACCTACTATATCGATAATGCGCTCATAGTTCGGGTTAGACGCCAAAGGCCGCGCCACTAACACAGTCTTCAAAAATTAACGTTGATCGGTCTCTGACTTTAGTTATTAGTGTTCTCTCTGCTGTAAAATAAAGCAATAATTCATCACAATACACTAAAACACTTTATTTTCAAGACTGGACTATCAGCAGATGATTTATTATTTTGAAGAATCTGCTGATGACGCTAACACGGTTAGCGAAACGCGCGTCCAGTGTTTTAATAAAGTGTATTGGTGTATTGTTGTGAATTAGTGTTTTATTTTTTTAGGTACTATAGTTTTCTTTATTGTAGGATTAAATAGGTTTAAAAAAAGCAACAGTATCATTTATATTAATTATTTATTTATTTTAAACATTTTCAGTTAATTTTTTATATCATTATAATGTCTAACATACAAGATTATATAGCTTTTTCTAAAACATTAACAAACTTATATAAATTTAAATTATAAATACTCTAAAAATATGTCTATATACTTATATACCCTTCATCATTATATTCTTTTCAGTCTTTTCTTTATTTTGGCATTTTTTAAACCATGCAACATTCAATAAACTCTAACACATTTTTAATAATCTATAGTATAAGCCAAACAAAATTTCGCAAACGTCATAAAAAATATTTTGTTTTTGACGTGCCCCAATTTTGTTTTACATTTTTACTATAGAAAACTTATTTATTTTTCTATTAACTTATTACATAACAAAATATTTAAATTAAATAGAGTAGAATAGTGTGACGTTCATGATTATGCAACCAATAACACACTAAGTAAGCAAATTTGTTAGGTCTTGGTGTCACGTTAGTTGCATATCTTCCTAGATTATTTTTTAGGCTCGTTGTTTTAGATTTTTAACAGTTAGTCCTTTTGTTTTTTAGTTAGTCATTTTCTAACTATATAAGCGTCGTTTCGTCTTGAGTTTCCTGGTCAAACACTATTAAAAGAGAATCTTTCGAAGAAGATTGGTCTTCTTGGTCTAGGAGAGCTGTTTTTTCGCAGTTGTCGTTTAGGGAACAATCCGGGGAACTACAGAAAAAAGGTATACTTATTATAAATATCGAGAAAGCCAGATTTTAGTGTGTTACCTGTTGTCAATATGTAGAAAATTATTTGTAGCTGCGCTACTGGTTGAAGGTAAAGAATGCAGATCAGGTGAAGCTAATGGTGGGAATGTTTTTGGACTCGTTTCCAAGGTGTCTTTGAGGTGCATTACTGGATAAGATTCCCTATTGAATAAAGTCAATATTTATTATCTCATAATTTTAGGGACTTAGGAACTGATATTGAGACATAGTCCTTATACATATTTTTCTTTTAAAGGCTACGTTCTGTTGTCAAAAACACGCTGCTTATTATTTGTTTATTGTGCTCATAGAGGAAATATTTAGGAGATATTTATTCCTCCTTGAAATCAATAATCAAATGGTTATTATGTTCGATAAACACTCTTAATATCTTTAACTATAATTTAGAAAATTATTCATATTTATTGTTATGTAGTACTGGGTCATTTCTTTTACTGCTTTTTTAATTAAATTTAATATTCCCGATCTTATGTCAGCTATGTATAAGGTTGATTTCAAGTGATCATAAGAGGAAAAAACATTAGGAGTAAGTGTATTGTTAGTTGTATCTTTTAAGCATATGATAATTATTAAAAATATCCAATACCTGTAACCTGAAGTGCTAGAAGTCTGCGAAATAGCACTATCTTCGTCCCAAGATCCCTCAGCGCTCTTTCCTCTAGTTGCTATCCTCAGTCTATGTGAATCAATAGCTGAGAAACTATTTTGATTTTGGAATCCAACCTAGTTTTTTTAAAATTGAAAATTATAATAAATTTAATTTTGTTCGGCTTAGAATTCACTATTCTTGATAATATTCTCTTACTTTTTGGTTATCAAGTCCAGAATTGGATTGGTTTGAATACTGTTGATGAAGATACTGATGTCCCGATTGGCTCTGATTTGCTGGGGGTGTTGAAACTTGAGGAGAAGTAGGCAATGAAGGAGTTTCATTAGGCAGAGGTGTATAAGGTGTAGAAGAATCAATTTGCAGACCATTTGGGAACATTTGAGTAGGAGTTTGAACAGGTGGAGGTGAAAATGTCTGAGGACCTGGAGGCGAATCCAGTTCTGAGTCTAGTTTCAGATGAGATAGCTGGAAAAATAAATAAAACAAATATAGGTTTGAATTCTCAGAAAAATATAATTTTTAAGTTGAAAAATTTGGTTATTACTTACTTCTGAAGATTTCTTGCTACGACTTTTGCTCCTGAGTCTGAAAGTTTTTCTACTCTGAGGCATCATGCGTTGCAGTCTGGATTTCTGATGCACCTCTTCTTCTTCTACGGGACTTGATGGACTCAGAGGTGTCAATGAGGTTTCACCTTATTAAAAGAGAGTTATATAAGCATAGGCGTTTTTAATAAATTATATTTATTGGTAATGAATAAACACGCTGTATGCATCAATTAAGTTTACATTGTGTAAAGTTAATTTAAGTAAAAAACACAGAAAAAATATGTTTTGCTACATTTTTGACATTTACAAATAACTACGACAATAACAAGAAAAACAAACACAAAGGTATGGATAAAACTGCTTCTTTTAATTGATGACTTATTCCATATTATTTTGTTTTATTTTTTAATTATAGTTTTTCTTTATTTTTTATGTTTTGTGCTTCTGACTTTATACAGGGTGTTTCAAAAAACATGTGCCATTTCTCGTGGGGAGATTCCTCACGTAAAAATAAAATGTATTTTTCATATCAACATAGGTCCGATTCTGCTTTATTTCGTAGCTACAGGGTGTTAAAATCTTAATAATCTTTCGATTAATTATAATTTTCCTTCAAGTACTTTTAGTGATTCTTCATATTTTTTGATGAGGAATCAAAGAGTATTTATTTAAAACTTTTGCAAGTTAATGATATTAAAATATTTTAAAGGTTGCTATTGATAACCCATATGCACGCCCCTGGTGAATATGTTGACACTTTTTTAGCTTTAAAATATGTCGCATTTATAGTAATTTTTACCCTCAAAATTTCATTAGAAAAACTAAAGGTACTTGGAAGAAAACTATAATAAATCGAAAAAATTTTAAGACTTCAACGCCCTGTATCTACGAAACAAAGCAGAATCGGTCCTATGTTGGTATGAAAAATAAATCTTATTTTTACGTGAGAAATATCCCCACGGGAGATGGCAGATGTTTTTTAAAACACCCTGTATTTAACTTTAAAAGTATGAAAACTCAGATATGTAACAAACCTATATTATTTATAAGAAAACTTTGTTTTATATGTGAGTTTTAGTTATTTAAGCAAGAAATTCAATCAATTTTGAATGATTATGTACAAAATGGCAGATGACAGAAACAGAGCCGTACAAAATAGAATGAATTATAAACAAAAAAACTTTATACAAATTAATTTAGCTTAAAAAAAGTTTTATTAAACATACTTAGTTGTTGCATGAAGCAATTAGGAACATTTAAGAATAAAGAACAATGTTAGTTATTAATTAATAAAACTGATACGACTCTGTTTTACCAGTGGCGGCCCAGTCTAACTTTACAATTGGATTACAATTTATTAGTCAGAATTACCAACTTCTTGGGTAATAAAGAATTTTGAACGTCAATAATCCTTTATTTAGGTTAATTTAACTGTCTAAGTTTTATCGGATACGCCACTGGTCATAACCCCGCCCATGACTTGATCTCCGAACGGGAAGGATTACCTGAAGAATGCTTAAATTCTACCGAAGAGACAAAGCGCAGTTTGTGAGCGGTCTTATGAGTAGTAGAAGGTGGATGGTGGTTGGGTTGTGGGTTGATTGGGTGGTGGTAGTTGGTGGGGTGAGCCTCGTCGCTGGTCGAGGACCGTTGAGATGAACGATCTGAAACAACTACATGCAGCACAGGCACTCCGCACTGCCCAGTTTTGTACTATTTTATGTGCGGATGAGAGTAACCAGAACAAGAATCGTTGTACTCAGTCGTTAATATATATATAATTGTATAATAACAAAAAAAAGTATGTTCATATATAAAAATCATATATTTTTTAAAAAGTCCTAGACACTCTAATCTTGTACACACGTTACAACAACTTTTGTTCTGTTACTCTTAAAACATAAGTATCTACCAACAGTTATTAGCATTCTAGCACACCTATATTTAAAGAAAAATATTTTGTATTTAGATTATTTTCATTTTCACTTCTGTCTCTTTGAGAAATTGAAGTAAGAGAAATTTGAAGTATACATTTATGAAACATAATATATAGCTGTTTTGGTGAGAATAACTTGATGGTACCTGAAAATATATATACACTTGAAAAATGTACGCAGTACTCCAAACAACGAACGACAATATATAGATTAATTTTAACATGCAATGTCTTTAATGAGATTGTTTTTGCTTTGAAGACGAATTTAACCGATACCTGACATCATGACGTATATATCGTCATATATAACATAGAAACGTATAAAAAGATCATATATAAAAATCATATATAAAATCATATACAGGGTTGTTCACCACATACGACACGGAGTATTGTAGCTAAACGATGAGATTTTTACAAATTTTAAGTCTTGGGTTCGATGAAGGACTATTAGAGGTACAATTTAAAAATAATTTTACAAGATACAAAGTGTCCCAAATAAGTAAAAAATATCAAAGTTGTATTTTTTTAAATGGAACACCCTGCATATTATTGCATTGTTAGTTTCTACGATTAAAATAAAGGTAAATTTGATTAAAGTTTATTATACTTAAACCTTACCGTTTTTGAAATATTTTCAATTTTGTGAAATTGCAGTAAAAATTTTAAGGCTTCATTCCTCCAAGGGTACCAAAGTTTTTAATACTAAATATTTACTGAAGTTTATTTATTGATCAGTTATTGTGTTGCAATAATAAAAATAATACTACCTTATACAGAGTGTCTAAAAATTTATTTTAAATAATTATTAGCTTCAAACGGCAATAACTTGTTTAATTTAAATGGAACACCCTGTATATTTTACGAGAATCAGATGCACAATTTAATTGTCTATTAAATTATATTATACCATTTTTTACCTATCTCTTTAAGTTTCCGTAGAAAATGCATTTTCTTGTAATTTAAAATTTATTTATCAATATACCCATGGAATATTGACATTTTAGATTATTTTTAAAGATGTACCAAATTTTTAAAGTGTACAGATACTAATATTGTGGATATAATTCGTTTATTTCATTAAAAAAATTAAAAAAAAACTGTTTAAATATTTGTTAAAGAGGACCAATTAATATGATTCCAGTATTCAAACTACATTAACTGACTGCATTGATTAATAATAATTGTTCCAAATACTAAAAAAACTGAATTTTGTATGGGTATTAGACAGTGTGATAAAAAGTAACAGCTTAAAAATATTTCATTTTTTAATAAATGCTTATTTATAACAACAGAGACTTTAATTTTGATAACTTATTATTATATTGATTTCTGACTCGAATCCACATTTATTAAGAATAATTTATTAACGAATACAATTAAGTATGTAATTAATATGGGCGGAAATAATGGTGCTATATTTAATTAATGGTATACTCTTTTATATAGATTTAAATAGTTTTCTTTTTGCATACAACATTATTGTTTTAGCAAAACGATAATGTTACTAGAATGCAGAGAAATAGAAGGGATAGAGAATGAGCGTCAACATGCGCAGAAGGTCTAATCAAGTTGGGCGCCATATTCCAGGTCTTCCTGTCATTTTGTATATAGGTGGTAATTATTAAGCCCTCCATAGTGGTAATCTATAAGTAATCAAATATCAATTTGCTGTTTTCAACCATACGGGGGGCAATTTAAATTTAGTGAAATTCTATCATTTATTATGGTTAGTTAACATTAATATGATTTATTTAATTATCAGTTTCAAAACTGCGTACAATATTGGTATATAACACACTAAATATACGAATATTCTGACAAAAGACGCTACGGACAGATGACCTTTTCGTCGTTAAACACTCGAAATGATATTAAATAAGTATTTACAATATTTCATGTTTACTTGTACTGAATTACGTGTTTCAATTTAAATTTTTTGCAAATTTGGTAAAAATTGTTCTAAACACCTTTTTGTTCAAGTTGTATGTTCATAAAAAACATTTGGTTCATAATTATTTTTTATGATTACCTACCTTGTATTTTTAATATAAACCTAGAAAAAATATGTTTTTGTTTTATTTTTTTTATTCGTCCCTTCAAATTGTGTTTCAAAAACTGTTACATAATATGTCCTCTGACAAATATTTTCATAATACATAAACATCATTGATTTTATTATGGGTATTATTATTAGTATTTATCCTGGTTTTTGTTGACAAAAAAAACTCAGTCTTGTAATAGAACATCAATTTTATATTTCGTAAAATTATTTTGATACAAATTCAATTTGTCAAAATTCAAGTCATTAATATATTGATAAACAACCCAAATTATTCCTAAATATTTTATTATAAAAAAAACTGTTACCGGTAAGTTTGTAAAACACATTATGGTTTGTCGTAATACTAGAAAAAATAATACGTATATTTTTTGCACAAAAGAAGCTTGTCGATCCTTATTTGTCCATAACAAAATTCTGTATGTACAACATACATATACCTAATTTATTATTAAGAAAATTAGATTATATCATCTCAGAATTTTAAGAAATTTTTTTTAAGATAAAATAGTTTCTTCTCAACTGTAATATTGTCAACTTTGGCCTGTATTTTATCTATTTAAAAACATGGGATTGACAATCCTTTACTAAAATACATACTGGAAGGTACCGATTAAGTTTCATTGCATCAAATACCTTTGCTATAAATCCTGGCTCACAATTTAAGGCCATTGCAAAATGCTTTTGAACTTCATCATAGATTTTACAAGAATAAAAGTGTAATATTGAAACAAAGTAACATTGTAAGCTTCATAACTAATAGTCTCATTTTTAATACTCTTTAAATATCATCTCCTTAACAATTATGAATATTTTATGATTTTTCTCAGTGATTTGTGGCACAGATACAAATTAATATATGCTCCATAACAGTTTTTAAATAAGAAACTTCTGCCTACAGATTTAATTTTCTTATTGGCATAATACCCTTTCTTCCTATATAAATCTTGCCATTTTTTCAGTCCAATGTTCCTTGTTTTTACAGTTGTAGGAATACTAAAAATGTTGACTATAGAACTTGATACTATGTTTGAAAAAAGCCTTCATACCTGTAACTGTGCATAAATCTAATTAACTGAATTCTCCTCCTCTTGACACTCTGAACACTGCTGCTGCTAATGTTAGAAATATTTAGCACAAAACTACAACTACCTACAACAAACTTTCCAATAAAAATGTTAAATTTTCGCTGTTCGATTAAAATACCCTATCTTATGTTTTCTTTTCCTCCAAATAATCTTCTTGTCAAGTAAGGACCAATCTTATTTGACATATTTCTGGTACACATGAACTTGTGCTTTCATGGACACTATAAGAGTGCACTGTTTTACAGAAGCATGAACATTGATTCCAAGTATCTTCTTCCTCCACACGTAATAAAAACATCCTCTTTAAATGGCCACATCATACACTTATTTTTGACCATTCCCAATTACAATCACGATTTTTACAAATCGCCATTAGGAAAACTAAAAATAAACAGTTTTGGATCATCTGTAAACACGATTATGCTGTATAAACTTACACATGAAAACTAATCATTTTTCCCGGCGTATTAGCTTTCTTAGAATGACTATGACAATACACAATAAGCCTTTTTGAATTAGTGTTTAGAATAATTGAGACTCTGATTGAGATAATAATAAATTTTAACTAGATAACAACAGATAACAACACGAACGAAAAAAAAAACAAAACAAACAGATGTCAATTAAAGAGGGGAAGTGACAGCGAGACCTGGAAGATGTCTGCCATCTTGCCGTCGACAAAAATTTGGATGCGCACTCGTCGAAGCTCATTCTCCCACTTCCATATCTCTGCTAGAATGTCAATATATGATGTCAATATTTCATAGGTGTCAATAATAAAATGTCAATATTCCATAGGTATATTGATGAATGATGTCTAAATTATAAGAAAATGCATTTTCTACGAAAACTTGAAGGGATAGGTAAAAATGGTATAATACAATTTGATAGACAATTAAATTGTGCATCTGATTCTCTCAAAATATACAGGGCGTTCCATTTAAATTAAACAAGTTATTGGCGTTTAAAGCTATAAATTATTTAAAATAAATTTTTAGACACTCTGTATAAGGTAGTATTATTTTTATTATTGCAACACAATAACTGATTAATAAATAAACTTCAGTAAATATTTAGTATTAAAAACTTTGATACCCTTGGAGAAATGAAGCCTTAAAATTTTTACTGCAATTTCACAAAATTGAAAATATTTCAAAAACGGCGAGGTTTAAGTGTAATAAACCTTAATCAAATTTACCTTTATTTTAATCGTAGAAACTAAAAATGTATAAATATACAGGGTGTTCCATTTAAAAAAATACAACTTTGATATTTTTTACTTATTTGGGACACTCTGTATCTTGTAAATTATTTTTAAATTATACCTCTAATAGTCCTTCATCGAACCCAAAACTTGAAATTTGTAAAAATATAATCGTTTAGCTACAATACTCCGTGTTGGTGAACAACCCTGTATAATATCATATATAAAAATTATATATGATATCATATATTTTTCCAAAAACACATAATTTTTGTAGAAATTAGAGTGAAATTCGTCTTCAAGCTCATGTCTTCTAGACGCCTATGAGATCGATTTGACACATTTATGCTAGCGATAGAAGCGACACCGAAACATGAAGTACCTTGTGCGTTACAAGGGGTCGTACCGCCACTGGTTTCTTCGCTGGTTCCAGTGGTTTTTTGTATCGGCGTGGACGCGTGACTGGTACTGGTCGAAGATCCTTTAAAAAGGGTAAACATTCGGGATTTGAAAACATATAAAATCATATATAATCGTATATAAAATCACATAGAAAATTATATATAAAATCATATATAAAACATATAAAATCATATATAAAGGTAGATAATATCAAATCATATATGAGTTTCATATAAAAACATATGTCACATATCATGCCCATATATTATATCACATATTTTATTAAAACGCATATTTTTGTAGAAATTAGGATGGAATTCGTATTCATTGTCTTTAAGGCGCTTATGAGATAGATTTTAATACATTTATCAACACCCAAACATGAAGTACCTTGTGTGTTACAAAGAGTCGTACTACCACAGGGCTCTTCGGTAGTTCCAGTGGTTTTTTGTACCGGTGTGGACGCGTGACTGATACTGGTTGAAGAACCTTTAAAAACGGTAAACTCTCTGGATTTTCCCAACAAAAATAGGTACAATTTACTGAATAAAAGTTAATGTAACGATTCCGTTATAAATTTATGATAAAAAAATTAATTTTATTAGGTTATTTTTTTACCTTTTAAATGAGAATGTAAATATTCGTGTGTGCTGCTACGCTGATGGTGATCCCAAGATGGCAACAATCCACTGATCATAGATTGGCGCTGAGGTCTTTGAATTTCACTGGTGATATGCACATTTGTTTGAGGGTTCTCCTTTCTAGATTCCTCAGCTTCGGTTGCTAAAAAAAAATAAAATAAAAGAGGAGGTTATAACAAAATACAGTTCTTACTAGTAGTGGGAACTATCGAATGAATACTATCGAAACATCCGATTGTTGCAATTCATTCGAATAATTCGATAGTTAGTAAAAAACATTCGTTGAAAACTATTCGAATAAAAATTATCGAATAGATGCGTCATCTGCCTTGGTATATTGTATTCTAGTAATTCGGCAACAAAAACCATTCATTTATAAAATTCATTCATTTATGAAATTCATTTGTTCGTCAGGATCGATTATAATAAAATATTAACTGAATTTTAGTTGTAGCCCGGCGACGTAGGTTTCTTTCCGAGAAACCCGACAGCGGTCGGTGGCAATGCTATGAAAGAAGCCGGCATCTTTGATTTTTTGCGGAGTCAGATATAGATAAGGACACATTATTTTTTTTATTGAGGTGCTAGTATTTACACAGAAAATATATTATGAAGGGCGCTGTTGCCATATTTTGGCATTACTTGATATTAGCAAAGAATATTATTGTTTGGCTTTAGTTAGTTAGGGATAGTATGTCTATATATTCTGCATTTTTTTTATTAATATTCTGTTGTTACACTGCAATAATACTTGTTATTTTGGATGTAAGAAAATTATTTTTAATGTTTTTAAGCAAAGACTGGTTTAATAAATAATAATAACAATAATAATTTGTTATAGCTATTAACAACAAAATTTAAAATGATTTAATATAAATATTTTTTTAAGTAGTAGCAAAATATAAACAACAAATTAGATGTCAAAATTATTTATATTAGATCCTATTTAAAAATAATATAATCTCTAATTTTTTTGGCAACGTTGGTTTATTAAATAATAATAATTACAGAACTAATTTGTTATATTAACAACAAATTTTAAAATCATGAAATATAAACATTTGTTAATTTTCTAAGCATGCAGTGTAATGGAACGAAAATATAAATAAAAAATTAGAAATCAAAATTATTTATATTAGGTGCTTTATATTACTATTTAAAAATTATATTTACTTTTACTGGCATTTACTTTAAAAAATAAATGAAATATTTCTTCGCAAAAAAACTACATGTAAGAGAATTAGCATAAACAAAATACAAACATCGTTAACTTTTTTTTAAAATTGGCACGTGTAAAACTTTCATTTTAATTTTCTCACCCTATATTTTGAGTTCGATAACCCCCCATTTACTTAACCACATTACTTAAATTTGATTATTAAGTTCAACTAATTCATATTATTAAAACATCTAAAATACAAATATGTATTTTTAAAATTAATTGTAAGTTCATCTCATCTCTCTTAAAAATTGCTACTTCTCAAAATTTCCCATTAAAAAATAGACCATATACCATATAAAATTAAATAATTGAAAGATCGGACCACGGAAAACCACACAAATTTTCGGAAAAAATTTGACCACCTGCACATGCACACAATCGTCAATAAATAAAATTAAAAAATAACTACTATTTTAGTATTTTAACTATTTTAATAAACGCAAAAATAGCACAGTATTTATACGGCGAAGTTATAAAAATTTGGAAGAACTAATAATGCACTGACGCATACAAAAATCAAACGAATACTAAATTTCATTTATCAAAAGCATTCGATAGTCGTGGCTCAACGATAACCATTTAGTTGCACGGCGAGGTTGTCACATATGCTTTAGTATACAAATGAATGAATGATTTTATTCGAATAAAACCATTCGATAGTTGAAATCATTCATTCATTAACCATTCGATAGTCTAATTCATTCGATAGTTCCCATGGCTAGTTCTTACACCCAGACAGTTCTTCCTTTAACTTCTTCATTCGAGTAGCTAGTTCCATCAGTATAGCCCCCTTGCTTTTGGGCAAAGGCAAGCCAATACTTCTTATCTTGTCTCTTATCCTTTGATGCATGTTCCTCTCGAAGTCTGATATAGGTGGTTGAGCTAACTGTTTGAAGTACCGAATATTATAAAAAAATTCTTCGGTATTGTTGAGAGAAACCTTACTTTTAGAAAGATGAAAGGTTGCATTAGGATATAGAGTGGGGTCCTGTGGGTAACAACAAAGTCCAGAAAGTCCCACAGAAACGTTGCAGCTTCGTTTCTTTTGCCTAGTTCTCTCATGGTTCTTCCGATTTTGATCCAGTCGTTTATCAAGTGTTCTTCGAAACAGATTGCTGGAAAAAAATCAACAATTTCGTTTTGTAAAAGAATGTTTCTATTTTATATACAGACCTATAATTTACATAGAATAGAATTACTACATTAGGGAAACCTTTAAAATTTACAATAGTAATAAATACTAGGTATATTTGATACCAATTAGTAAACTTTTAGTTGCGTAATCGAGAGCGAAATTTTCGCTCTCATTCGGCAACGTACTGTCTAAAGCCCCATACTCACACTTCGCTACTTCACTTCCTTCCTTCGTCGCATCCCTTCGTCCAAAAATATTATATTTACTATGGGAAATGTCGATTTTATGCGACTGTGTGTTCCTTCGTTCCTTCGTCAAAACGCTCCTTCGTCCGTTTACTTCCTCGAAACGCTCCTTCCCCGTACTGTTGGTTTTTGGACGAAGTAGCAAAGGAATTATCACGAACACAAAAAAATATTAAAATATATAAATCGATCTTGGATTTCATTCATAGTTGATTCCTTGATTTGGCAGTACGTCTGTACAGGGTGTCCCATTTTCGTGTGTTTTGCAGGGTTTCTCGTTTATGAGTCGAGATACAAAGATGCGGTTTTCACATTACCCTGTTACTTTTTTATGAAACTAAAGATGCTACATACAGATATGTCCTAGCTCTCTTACTTCCGAAAATACAGGGCGAATCTGAAATTATTGCATTTTTCGATCACCTTTGTATCATAACTTATCGAAAACGTGAAAACGGTCTCCCATATAGTTTTTCACGTAGAATGCAGTGACGTGATTTCTTCGTTGGAATCTGCCTTTTTTTAAATTGACTAAAACTTATATGTTTTTTTAAATACGATATTTTGTATATTAGTTTATTTTCCTTGTTACGAGCTTTCTAAAATACTTATTTTCATAAACGGGATAAAAATGCATTATTTAACTTTATTACATAGTCGGCCGGTTTAAATTAGGTAATCAAAACAATCAACTAATTTATTCGACGTAAAATGTTGGTTATTGGCATGTTATTTAAAAGCAGCACAAGTTCAGTTTCCGTGTAGTTTATCAAAATATCATGACGCAAAGCAAAATTATCTGGTAAAATTAAGTTAAATAAAATAAGAGCCGTTTAGCAGTACCTAAATAAATAAATATAGAGTATATTATAATTTCGAAAGCTCATAACAAGACAAATAAAATAAAAAATAATATATAGAGTGTCCTGTTTAAAAAAAAGAACATAAGTTTGAGTCATTTTTCGAAATAGACAGCTCCCAACGAAGAACCACTTTCGTCACTGCTATTCTACCTAAAAAACGAGACACGGGCGGTGGGTAAGTACTCAATGGGTAGAACAAAACAAAATCAGGGTATCCGGTATATACCTGTACATTTAGATGAACAGTCTAATTTTATAAAAGGTATTTCCAACGACCGCATAGTAAATACCCGGTATAATACCAGTAATATCAGGAATACGAGTATATCTACAATATTTCTTATATATATTGTAGATATTATATATTGGTATATTTCTATTCCCGGTATTATACCGGGTATTTACTATGCGGTCGTCGGAAACTCCTTTTATTAAAATTAGGATATTCATCTAAATCTACAGGTATATACATATATACGCAGATTTTATTTATCTACAAATTGGGTACTTACCCACCGCCCATCACTGACCCTTTTCACCTTTTCGATAAGTTATAAGATAATCGAGATACAAAGGTTATCGAAAAATGCAAAAATTTCTACTAATTAAAAAATAAAAAGTAAAAGAAAGAAATAAGAAATAACTTTGAACTAAGAAGGCTAGGATAAATATGTGTGTAGCATATTTAGTGTCATAATAAGTAGAACAATGATGTGAAAACAGCATCTTTATATACTCTACTCATAAACCAGAAACCCCATAAAACACACAAATATGGGACATCCTGTACATCTAGCAATCGCCAATCGATATAAAAATAATTCACACACAATAGTCTAAAAAATGGAAGAAAAAAACAATATTGTCTTCATATTTGTGAAAAAATGCATGTCCATATTTATCATAGAAAATAGAAATAGTGTGCATGATGCCTTTACAAAAATATCTGAAGAACTGGAGATTGACATCATTAACGTTTAATTAGTATGTCATATTTCATGGTTTCGATATAAATTACATAATAAACTTTACTCTATTGTTGACTCGCCTTGTACATTCATACTGAAATATTCGGATTTATTAAAAAAAATATATTATTAAAATTGAATTTTTATTTTTGACACGACAAAGAATTGCAGTTTTATAAAATAAAAATTATGCGCCTTTCGGATTTTTTAAAAATTTTAGATATTGCTAGATATTTCGTATTAAACATGTAGCTGCTATATTAAAAATATTTTGTGGTGTGTTGTTGCATAACTGACTAATTTCCAAGCATCGAATGGACGAAGGAAGGAAGCGAAGGGACGAAGGAACGCGAGGAAGTAACGCGAGGAAGGGACGAAGGAGCGAAGTGTGAGTATGGGGCTTAACTAGAATTTAAATTTCCCGCTGGGGATTCAGGTGGTAGACTGTGGTAGTCTACCACTAGATTCACAGTGGTAGTCACTGCTGAAAAAAATGCCAAGTTGCCACATTTATTTATTTATTTTCTGACATTGTTTTTCGTTTTGACACTTTAATTTTGTATGACGAATTTTTGTTTTAAATTAATTGTGTTGTGATATTTTAAACTTAAACATTTTTACTAGGAGATCTTGCAGTCGAACATTGTTCTCTTTATAACCTATTTTAGTGCGAAGTTTACAAGATAACTTAATAGCCGTAAAAAACTCATCGCAACTTAATTAGAATATTTTGAATTAACTTAAATATTATTACCTACCTATCATTTTAAGAGCTAGGAATGAAACTTCGTACAAAGAAGTGTTAATCTTAGACGCTGTTTTAGTATCTCTAGTTCCGGTAAATGTCAAACTTCCGGTTCTTGTTTCCGCGGTTCCTTTAGGATTAGGTCCTGACTGAGCTGCTGCTTTGATATTCGGTGGACTCATAGCGTGCAAAACTAGAGTTATGGCAAAACTAACATCCGATGGTTTGATTTTTGGAACATCTAAAAAAATAATTTAGATTTAATAATATTTTCTAAATTGTATCACTAAGTACCTTTTCTGCCACTTCCAACTCGAAGACATAGAGGCATAATCAAGTTAATGATGACACTCTCGGTTTTTTCTTGAGTAGGGAAGGTAGAACCACCACAAACAGTCTCTAGAGTACAAAATTCCTGGAAACAGAAAAAAAAAACATGTTTTTTTCGATGAATATGTTTGATTTGAGTCGATTATTTACTTGACCATCCTGTATTTGTAGGGCTATTAGTCGTACGACCATGGAACAAAAGTTTGGGGGAGGGGCTTGGCTAAGTAATGCTGCAGTTGCACCTGATACACCTTCCACACAACATTCTGTTACTATCAGGCACTAAAATAGAAGAAACTGTGCTTCAATTTGTTTTGAGATATACATATATAGATTTTAAGATTTAGAGAAATAAGAAAACTTATAGGATTTTGTCTGAACGTTGTCACATTTTGCAGGGGTATTATTTGACACAAATTGACCCCCTCTATGTATAAATATTTCTCTGAGATTTAGGTTTGTCTTACCTGACATACTGTAACTAGTTGTTTGATTTGGTGCCAGTTGATTATATAAGGATACTTAATCATGGTGTTGTACACTCCTTTCAGTAGCCCAGCTGCGGCATCCCAATCAGTGTTTCTCTAGAAAAAATATATTTTCTTTTAAGTATGGATTGATTCTATGTTGTAGAAATTTCTGTATTAACATACAGTTTACAGTCACCAAAAAAAAATCTGATGCGAAAAATTTACTTTCATAAAGAATTACCATTATTATTTTTATTATAGAGTGTCTCAAATAAGTGCACCAATTTGACCTCAGAAACAAGCTCACGAGTTAAATAACGCTTAAAATACTCGTACTTGTTAATAGACACCCTGTATAGTTAAATTTCCTTACCCTTATAGAAGGCTTTTTCTGGATCTTACTGAACACTTTCTCTAAGCGTTTTAAAAGAGTTACAAATGCCGGTCTCATGGCATCATCTCCCCAATCAGTAGCTGGCAGTACATAAGACATGTAGTACTGTAGTCCTCTGCAGGCCATGGACTCAGGGTCGTACGGGGATACTTTCAAAAGGGCATGAGCTATATCCGCCAATCTCTTCAAAAAATACATTTAATTAACTTTACTTAAAGAATCTGTACCTTGAAATTAATCTACGCTGAAGAAAAAGATCAAATATCATAAAAAACTACTTGTCTATACTACTTGGTAATAGAGGAGCTATATTAGAGGATATTTGAAATATTCTCGGTATATTGTTTTTTATAATATAAAAACATTATATACTATGGTACTTACTACATGAGAGCGACAGTCCAGAACTTCGATAGTTTTGCCATCCGTGTCTTTTTTCATGATTTCCGCAATCCTTTCGTTGACTTTCAGCACAAATTCTCCCACCAAGGATAGCAGAACATCCCTGTAATTAATTTTATGATAATTATAATATATTAAAATATAATTACAATATAATTATGATTAATTACAATTAATTATAATTAATTACAATTAATTATAATTAATTACAATTAATTACAGTTAATTAGAGTCAATTACAGTTAATTACAGTTAATTACAGTTAATTACAATTAACTACAAATAATAACAATTAACTACAATTAATTAAAATTAACTACAATTAATCACAATTAATTACAATTAATTATAATTAATTACAATTAATTATAATTAATTACAATTAATTACAATTAATTGCAATTAATTACAATTAATTACAATTAATTACAATTAATTACAATTAATTACAAATTATTATAGTGTAATTACAATATAGTTACAATGATACCGAGTTAAATATCTCTACCTGGGTCTTCGGTATTCTGCTCTCTGTACCTCACTGTTCTCGGTATCGTTTTCGTACATGCTCTTTGTTCTGTTGTGTTCGCTCATAAATTTAGAGTGGGAATCGTCTTCAAAATCGAAACCTGGCGAGTATGGGCCTCGGAAGTTCCTCTGGCTCGAGCCTTTGTGCTCAGGGCTCGAACGGTGTGGCCCATTGTACACCCTGTATATTGAATAAAAGCGATCATTAATGATGTTATTCTGTTTGAAAAAAACTTGTGGGTTTAGGGTAGTGTATGGAGTTTTCTAATTTAGGGTATGATGAAGGATATTAGTCGTTTCAACTTTATCGTATGATCGAAAAAAAAACGGCGTCAAAGTTTTTTGCCAGGTTAAACTCAGACTTCAATCCCCAGCCGTCTTTGACGCTGTTTTTTTCGATCGTTTGCTATTTAAGACCGATTTTTTTTGATAAAGTAGTTAGAGTCTTATTTTGCTATAATATACAGTGTTTTTTTTTAAACAGTTAATTTAAATGCGGATTCTTATCTTTTTGAATTTCTCACTGTAGTTTTTGATTTAAACAAGAATTCAATCTCATAATTACACTGTATTATTTTGGAAAATAGTCCCCCAAAAAAAGTTTGAAACGACTATACAGATATTAATGTTTTATAAAAACTACTATAAGTTATGTTCGCTGTATTTTTATTTGGTTTAGTGTATCAATGTAGGTAACTGTCAAAATTTCGTGCTTGAATTCAATCAAAAACAGTGAAAACAAGTATTATTTTACAAAAGAAACGAAAAATGAACGTACTGCTTATGGCAAACGGGATAAAAATACGCTTTAAAAAATAAAAACCATTAAAAAATTATGTCAACTTATAATAGTATTCCTCCAATTTTACATTACTTAAAATACCTTTGAATAAAAAGACTAAGAACTAATTAAAATATTATGTGCGTTATATACCGGGTGTTTCTCAAAAGTGGCTCACCCCTGTAACTTTTTTATTTGTCAGATAAAAAAACGAGATTTGATATATTAGTATATAGTTTTCGGTCACTTCTTATCTCACAGATAATGACTATATACAACTTGTGATTTAAAATGGCACCCTCGGTATTTTTTTATTTTATTCGTTAGAAAATGACACTGTGAATAGAATGACATATCGTATGTCAACTTTTGACATTCTTGCTTTAAGAAAAAAAATCGTATTTTAAATTTGAATCTAGAGTGCCATGTCTGGGTTAAAAACACTAATTTTTAATCAAGGAGCCTTGAAAAAATAAATTTGATCATTTAATGTTTTTGGTGTCTTGTCCTGGCCGGTTTAAAGATGCTGAAATCGTATTATTAATCATAACTCAATTTTTTCAAATGAAACGATGGTGGCTCATTAGTATATTTGGAATAAATATTTTTTTACAAATAATTTGGTACCCCAAACTTGGTATTTCTTGCCAGGGGGTTAATCTTTTTTTGTATAATATAACAACAAAAGATTAACATCCTCCGCATAAAAGTTGAAACCAATGCAATTAAAACTCTTCCGCGTTACTTTGTGGATATAGGTAGGTATATTAAATTATAATCGCCATATGTCTAATTTTCGGCATCTGTCCCCAACATATATACTAACATACTAAATTTCGTTTTGTTTATCTGAAAAAATAAAAAAGTTATAGGGGGTGAGTCTGTCACTTTTGGGAAACACCCGGTATACGCATATTAATTTTCAATTTAAGCTCAAAATTGGAGTAAATTCACCAGAACTGTAGTTACGTTTTATTTGTGAAATCAAGAAACATAAAATATAACAGAAAAAACATAAAGATCAAGCTAAAATGCAACACCACCTACCTTTTGGAACTGAATCTGCAAATAAAAAAATACAAAACGTTAAAAACAGAAGCGTGATGCGATGGGTCAGACACTGTCATGAAATGGCGCCCTTTTGCGAAATTCAAGCAACTAATTCTTGTCTAAAACAGTAAACTAAACGTGAAATCGATTCAAAATGGCTTTCGTGAATTCATTTTTACTCTGTGTATTAAATAGACATTCTATATACAGGGTTGTTCACCACATACGACACGGAGTATTGTAGCTAAACGATGAGATTTTTACAATTTCTAAGTTTTGGGTTCGTTGAAGGACTATTAGAGCTACAATTTAAAAATATTTTTACAAGATACAGAGTGTCCCAAATAAATAAAAAATATCAAAGTTGTATTTTTTTAAATGGAATACTCTTTGATTAAGGTTTATTACACTTAAACCTTACCGTTTTTGAAATATTTTCAATATTGTCAAATTGCAGTAAAAATTTTAAGACTTTATTTCTCCAAGGGTATCAAAGTTTTTAATACTAAATATTTACTGAAGTTTATTTATTGATCAGTTATTGTGTTGCAATAATAAAAATAATATACAGTGTCTAAAAATTTATTTTAAATAATTATTAGCTTTAAACGGCAATAACTCCTTTAATTTAAATGGAACACCCTGTAAATTTTATGAGAATCAGATGCACAATTTAATTGTCTACCAAATTGTATTATACCATTTTTTACCTATTTCTTTAAGTTTCCGTAGAAAATGCATTTTCTTGTAATTTAGAACTTATATATTAATACCCAAGTAGCATTTTCACGACTTGCGACCACATGTTTACTAAACACAACGTTGGATTAGTTGCAAAAAATAGTTAGCTCCCTACCTTGGGTATTAAAATAAATTTAAACGTTTTTATAACGTTGTGCCGACGTTGGACTAGTACTACAGCAAAGTAGAAGCTTCTGCGACGTCGAATAAACGTTGTCTTGTAACCTTTTTTGCTTAAGTGATCTTTAGGTGATTCGGACAACGTAGTTACACACACGTACGTTGGACAATATAGAGTTTTCCGACGTCAGTTTCAGGACCTATTCCAACGTTATGCAAACGTCGTCTGTTTTACTAATTCCAACGTTGTTTAGATTTTCTTATTCTTACGTTGGTAGGACGTCGAGTCACTACCTTTTTGCAACTGTATTGAACCATAACCTTAAATCTTAAATTTTCACTTCATTGTTCTGTTCAGTCAGACAGTTCAGTGCTGTTTTTGTTTTTATAAAAAAAACTTAATTAAAATGACATAAGAAAGGTACATATAAAACTAAATTTAAATATACATCGACATATATTATATTACCGATAGTTTATCCACTCCCTCGTTTATTTAGATTATAGAGGGCGGCACAAGCTAGACTCTAGGATGACTAAATTAGGCAATCTTGCGACTAGTATACTACCTGTTAAGGCCGAACTGCGACTTTATTAGTCCAGTATGCGACTACTCGAACTACCCCATCTTAATCTCCAAAACAACAAAGTGAAAGCCGCCATCTTGTTAAATAAGAAAATGTTTCGTTTCTAAAATAGCAATTCCTGCTTTTTGAATACATTAACGTGAAATATTTGACCCTAACCATACGGAATAACACGCGGAAACAATTTTTTCGACTGCGAATAAATTATTCCCATTTTACTAAAAAAAAAAAATTCTAGAACATTTTTAAAACTTCTTTAATTTTAAGGCCCATTAGTATTTTTCAAAGTAGAAACAATACATTTATCAATAAAGTTGTTTGCGTTTAACTTTTTTGCCTTGGGTAACGAGTTACAGAGTCGGTTAAAGTGTTTCAATAATTATGATCTTCAAACATCCTCCACACCACTTAAATATTTTTGTTTTGTTTTCCTTCACTGCCATCTGACATGTGTCTCTAACTAAATCATAAAAATAATATTTTTACTATAATTATCCCAATATAGAATAAAACGCGACTTACACGCCATATTAGTTTTGTATTTCTGTGAATTAGGATTTTAAACAACGTTGCAGTTTGTACTAAATTAGGCTTCTAGCCAACGTCGGTATCCAACGTCGTTTCGACCAAAAAATTATTCTCCAAACTAGTGCAGACTAGGGTTGGCACGAGGTTGTGCCGACGTTGTGCCCCGACGTTTGGTCGCGTGACACAACGTTGTCCCGACGTCCAAATGCTGCTTGGGTATACCCATGGAATACTGACATTTTAGATTATTTTTAAAGATGTACTATATTTTTAAAGAGTACAGATACTAATATTGTCGATATAATTCGATATATTTTATTAATAAATAAAAAAAACTGTTTTGTATGTGTATTAGACAGTGTGGTAAAAAGTAACACCTTAAAAATTATATTTAATTTTTTCACAAATGCTTATTTATAACAACAGAGACGTTCATTTTCATAACTTATTATTATAATGATTTCTGATTCAAATCCAGATTTATTTAGAATAATTTATTAACGAACACAATTAAGTATGTAGTTAATTAGTATTTGGGCGGAAATACTGGTGGTATATTTAATTAATGGTATACTCTTTTATAAAGATTTAAATAGTTTTCTTTTTGCATACAAATGGGCTAGTAATATTATCGTTTTACTAAAAACGATAGTATAACTAGCCTGTATATTTTGTACATTTGTTGTTTTAAAAACAATCTAAAATGTCAATATTCCATGGGTATATTGATAAATAGGGTCTAAATTATAAGAAAATGCATTTTCTACGAAAACTTGAAGGAATAGGTAAGAAGTGGTATAATACAATTTGATAGACAATTAAATTGTGCATCTGATTCTCATAAAATATAGAGGGTGTTCTATTTAAATTAAATAAGTTATTGCCGTTTAAAGCTAGTAATTATTTAAAATAAATTTTTAGATACTCTGTATAAGGTAGTATAATTTTTATTATTGCAACACAATAACTGACCAATAAATAAACTTCAGTAAATATTTAGTATTAAAAACTTTGATATCCTCGGAGAAATGAAGCCTTAAAATTTATACTGCAATTTCGCAAAATTGAAAATATTTCTAAAACGGTAAGGTTTAAGTGTAATAAACCTTAATCAAATTTACCTTTATTTTAATCGTAGTTTAACTAAAGATGCAATAATATACAGGGTGTTCCATTTAAAAAATACAACTTTGATATTTTTTATTTATTTGGGACACTCTGTATCTTGTAAAATTATTTTTAAATTGTACCTCTAATAGTCCTTCGACGAACCCAAAACTTAAATTTGTAAAAATCTAATCGTTTAGCTACAATACTCCGTGTCGTATGTGGTGAACAACCCTGTATAGTTATCCTTAATTTATTTTTGTTTCCTAAAATATTTTGATTAAAAGAAAATATATAAAAGTGGCAACACTGTGCCGGTCAAGCTTAATCACGTGACTGAAAGTTTATTTGGTATGAAACAAAACAAAAACTGTTCTAAAAATGTATTTTAAACGTTTGTTCTTCCATTTTGTTTACAATCATGGAGAGACACAAAAACCTTTGAATCGAATTCATTCTATTATTCTATCCAATGACTAAAGAATACAAGGATTAATAACATCAGGAACAGACTTGTTACCAGTTGTCACCAATGGTCTTTTGCCAGTGCCGTGTAAAAAAACTTAATTGTTTCATAAATTATTTTTTTAAATTTCTTATTCGATGGTTTTTAATTTTATTTGTTAAATGTCTGCTTTTTATATAATATAAAAATAATTTTCTTAAAAGTTTTGCCTAAAGCCTCCACCATAGGCGTCCTTGTATTGGTTAGTCATTGATTCTATCGCACTAAAAAATTCGTCACCTTCCTGGTCGAATTTCGTGTTTTTTTTGAAGTAGAACATGTTCAAATTAGGAAATGTGAAATGTTTAATTATACCTTTTTTTCCAAACATCTGATAAAAAAAACTTTTCACATTTCTTAGAGAAAAAAGACTAAGATAAAAATTATTGGTAGCCTGTCTCTAATTATACGAAACCAGGGGCGTACGGTCCATGGAAGAGGGTACAAAAAGAAACCAAGTTTTTTAGATAGTGAATTATACATATAGTCTGTAGGTATACAAAAATATCTTTCGACTTTTTTTACCTTTATCGAATCGCTTCCTCTTCTAAAATTTTTCCGCACGCCACTGTAGGAAATGTGCCATGTTTTAAAGAAATAATTTAACGTACTACCAGCATTTTTTTCTCTTAGTACCTAAATATTAACTACTAAATCATCCAAAATGGTTTTTGAAATTATTTACAATAGATCGAAACAAATATTCAGTAAACTATTTTTTCTAAAAGAATAACTATTATCAAGTAATTTTTCATTTTTAAACACTCTTTAACATAAAAACAATCGTCGTAGGTATATAAATATGAAATTGAAAACATATTAAACATATTATGTAGTTATAACTGAGTTAAACTAAATCAAAGGAAATTTATTAGTGTTATTTTTAAAAGTATTTTATTACTATGAAATTTGAGTAAAAAATATTTGGAACGTTTAGACTAAGCAGTTCCTAATCAGTTTTTTCTTTAAATTTTACTAGAAAACTTTCAGGATTATACAGGGCGTGTCTCTTAAATATGTGCATGTGTTTTAAGTAATTCGACGTCGGAAAATACTCGCATAAGTTTTATTTTGCCCAAAAAATTGTCCAGAGTGCCTCAGGTTCATTCCCCTGAAATAATTTGACATTCTAACGAGATCTATCCAATGTTGCCATCTCCTACATTATCAACATTTTGCATATTTTTGTGTTTATAAGCATTATTTTTTTAAAATTTCCAAAATTAAATAACTCGGTTATTTTTAATTTATTTTAAAAATTATTTATTATTTTTTCCTTTGTCCAGATCTGCCAACCCTTAAAATGCTTACACCGATTTATGAGACACACTATCCTATATATAACTTATTGGTAATTCATAGTTTGTATTATTTATACGCAGAACAATATTATTTTTTCTGAAATTCATGAAAATCTATTTTTTTCAAGTTAGCTTAGCATCATTTTTTATTGTAAAACTTCAAACAGCAAACGCGGATTTATACAGAGCGGCCTAGAATAAAAATATACTAACTCTAAAAAAACTGGCATTCATTGAACACGTCCCGAGCGCCATAGTTTTGTTTTTCGTGTTTTTTCGAGTCCAAAAAACTTACTTGGTCAATTCTGAGCAGTTCTCTATCAAACATCTGACTGCAATCGAGAGCTGGTTGATTATATCTCGTTCGTTTTTCTTGAATCGTTTTATCGAGTTGGCTATGTAAACGGAATTCTGGATTTTGTCTACGTAATACGGTAAAATCGCTTCTAATATCACCTAGATAAAAATAATATCTACACTTATCTATTGCTGTATTTCGCTGGAGTAAAAATAATACATTGACAGGCTTTTTTTCGACCATACAGTACTTAGTAATAAATTAGTATATTATACAACGAGCATATAATGGTGGCTGTTATTATCATATTATAATAATAAAATCATTATTCACTAGTGAATAATGAATATTATTATTATTTTATAAATTCATGTATAATAATCAAATTATAGACGAGTCGTGGAATAGTATATCATTCAACGAGCATATAATGGTAACTGTTATTATCATATTATAATAATATAATCATTATTCACTAGTGAATAATGAATATTATTATTATTTTATAAATTCATGTATAATAATCAAATTATAGACGAGTCGTGGTATAGTATATTATTCAACGAGCATATAATGGTAGCTGTTATTATCATATTATAATAATAAAATCATTATTCACTAGTGAATAATGAATATTATTATTATTTTATAAATTCATGTATAATAATCAAATTATAGACGAGTCGTGGAATAGTATATTAGTCAACGAGCATATAATGGTGGCTGTTATTATTATATTATAATAATAAAATCATTATTCACTAATGAATAATGAATATTATTATTATTTTATAAATTCATGTATAATAATCAAATTATAGACGAGTCGTGGAATAGTATATTAGTCAACGAGCATATAATGGTGGCTGTTATTATCATATTATAATAATAAAATCATTATTCACTAGTGAATAATGAATATTATTATTATTTTATAAATTCATGTATAATAATCAAATTATAGACGAGTCGTGGTATAGTATATTATTCAACGAGCATATAATGGTGTCTGTTATTATTATATTATAATAATAAAATCATTATTCACTAGTGAATAATGAATATTATTATTATTTTATAAATTCATGTATAATAATCAAATTATAGACGAGTCGTGGAATAGTATATTATTCAACGAGCATATAATGGTGGCTGTTATTATTATATTATAATAATAAAATCATTATTCACTAGTGAATAATGAATATTATTATTATTTTATAAATTCATGTATAATAATCAAATTATAGACGAGTCGTGGTATAGTATATTATTCAACGAGCATATAATGGTAGCTGTTATTATTATATTATAATAATATAATCATTATTCACTAGTGAATAATGAATATTATTATTATTTTATAAATTCATGTATAATAATCAAATTATAGACGAGTCGTGGAATAGTTTATTATTCAACGAGCATATCATGGTGGCTGTTATTATTATATTATAATAATAAAATCATTATTCACTAGTGAATAATGAATATTATTATTATTTTATAAATTCATGTATAATAATCAAATTATAGACGTGTCGTGGAATAGTATATTATTCAACGAGCATATAATGGTGGCTGTTATTATTATATTATAATAATAAAATCATTATTCACTAGTGAATAATGAATATTATCATTATTTTATAAATTCATGTATAATAATCAAATTATAGACGAGTCGTGGAATAGTATATTATTCAACGAGCATATAATGGTAGCTGTTATTATCATATTATAATAATAAAATCATTATTCACTAGTGAATAATGAATATTATTATTATTTTATAAATTCATGTATAATAATCAAATTATAGACGAGTCGTGGAATAGTATATTATTCAACGAGCATATAATGGTAGCTGTTATTATCATATTATAATAATAAAATCATTATTCACTAGTGAATAATGAATATTATTATTATTTTATAAATTCATGTATAATAATCAAATTATAGACGAGTCGTGGAATAGTATATTATTCAACGAGCATATAATGGTGGCTGTTATTATTATATTATAATAATAAAATCATTATTCACTAGTAAATAATGAATATTATTATTATTTTATAAATTCATGTATAATAATCAAATTATAGACGAGTCGTGGAATAGTATATTATTCAACGAGCATATCATGGTGGCTGTTATTATTATATTATAATAATAAAATCATTATTCACTAGTGAATAATGAATATTATTATTATTTTATAAATTCATGTATAATAATCAAATTATAGATGAGTCTGGAATGGTATATTATTCAACGAGCATATAATGGTGGCTGTTATTCATGCGGATGAAGTTTATGATCATAAATCATCCAAGTGAATAACAGCCATTATATGCGAGTAGAATACTATACCTTATCCAGAACTATCAAAAAAATTTAGATAATATTAATATAAATTTTTATTTTTAATTTATTTTATATTTATTATGTCAAAAAATATTGAACGAGTATAACGAGTAAGTAACATGGAAACAAAACATTGAAATTTTCTTTAACTAGGTAGCTAACAAGCTAACTAATTTAATTTTGTGCGTACAATCGCATTCCAAGCCAGTTTGGATCGAGCACAGTTGGTGGCACTTTGGAGTTTGGATCGAGATATCCGTGGAAGCGGTGAATAATGAAACCATTATTCACTAGTGAATAATGAATATTATTATTATTTCATAAACTCATGTATAATAATCAAATTATAGACGAGTCGTGGATAAAATATATTAAACCACCGGATTATAGCCACATCTTATTCAAAAATAAGCTATTTTGAATATAATTTCTTAATGATAAATGTCTCTTGCTTACCATCATTTGATACCCTCTACAGCTTTCAGCAGAATAAGATACGACCATCACACACATAGATATACAATCCAGAACGGTGACATCGTTGTCTTCATCGTGATAACAGAAATCTATAGCCTTCACTGGTTCTTTCACCAATTCGGCGATGTTTAGAGGATCTGGAGATGGTGTTTCCAGACTAAAATTATAAAAAAAACGTTGTAGAGTATTTCTGTTTAAGTAAGCTCCAAAACTGCGGTTTGTTTGCATTTTGTTGGTAAATGATGGATCAAAGCAACTCATTATGTATACCCAGTCTATATTTATAAATAAATGTCTTTATTGTCAAAAAATTTTACATTTGTAGACAAAGATAAAGTAAACAAACAAAGGAGAATACAAAACATTATATACAGATTACATTGTCAGTCTTATTGTTTAAAATAAACATTTATAAATGTCAAAGAATAAAAAAATAAAAATAAGATTCAAAAATATTTAGTACGTTTATAGTAAATATCAATGACCTCTAAATACATTTATTTCGATGTCATTTGGTAAATATAATAGCAAACATTAGACCAGTGTTTACAAGATCAAATTCGATTATCAAAATATGAGTCATTTACCGCGTAGAAAGCCTTGTCTAGTAAATAAGATTTCAATGCTTTGCGAAATGAAGAAAATGATGTTATGGATTTGATTTCAAATGGCAGGTGACTGTGCATTTTTTTCGAGTTGTATAATATTGAACTTTTAATTAACTCTGAGCGTGGGGTAGGTAGATAAAGATCTTGCTCCGCGTTCCTGAGTGGATAAGTGTGAGATGGCCTTTCTTGAGAAGCTATTTTTTTTTCTAGCTTACGTATTAGGCAAACGGATTCAAATATAAATAAGGAAGGAAGAGTTAATATTTTTAATTTTTTAAAAAAGTCCTGGCAATGAGTTCTGCTGTTTAGTCCCAGTGTATATCGAACAGCTCTCTTCTGGAGCTTGAAAATGCGGTCAAATTGAGTCGTACAACACGTGCCCCAGAATGGAAGGGCATATCTGAGGGCGACTCAAAAAGTGCATAATAAACAGTTCTAGCCACTGACAAGTTAAGCTCCTTAGAAACAGATCTTAATGCAAAACAGGCAGAGCTTAATTTATGTACTAATATATACAGAATGATAAAAAAATCCTCATACCTTAGCAACAAGTTAAACAAACAGCTTGACTGTATCTTGTGGGCGTTACCATACATGCCTTCCTCGTCTGTATCAAGCATTGCTGAAACAGATCCAAACATTTGCAGTATAAAAGGCTTTCGATTCATAGTATAGAATTCTTTCACTGCGTATTCTATTGTGGTTGTCACTAGTTTGTTTGTCTGGTGATTTGAGTAGATTTTCAGAAGAGTCGGCATTATAAGAAGATATCTAAAAAAATTTAGGATATTTTTAATAATATTGGTTTTGTATTTTTTTGTTACCCATTGGTAGAAAATATATTTTTGAAATGAAAGGCTGCGTTGATGTAAGTTGCCATAACGTATCTCAGGATACAGGCGTCTTCTGTGTGAAGAATCAAGGCTCCATTTAAGACGTTGACGAATAAATGGATATCTCCAGAGTACGCAAAATTGCCAGCCATGGCTTCGAACATTCTCGCTATCAAGCGCACCCACATGAATTTGTGTAGGACATCTAAACCCAACAATTCTTTGCCTAGTGGTCCGCTTTTGTACAGATCTAAGTTCGATTCTAGAGCTTTTCTTGGGAATGAGGGCAATTTTATGAGTTCTTCGTGCAGAAAAACTACCCTTTGCACCACCTATAAACGATAACAGAGTTTTAAAATTTGTTTAAGTTTATCTCGTTTGTTTTCTGAATTATGAAAAAATGTTAAACAATAAAGTTTTTTTTAGTATACCTACAGGGTGCGTCAAAAAATTGTGGAGGACATAACATATTATATGTTTATTTAAACGTGTAACTATATTTTTTATTTCAATTTTAGATTCTGCGTAAAATTCTATAACTTTCTTATATACCGGGTGCAATAAGTGCAAGTATTTTAACTGGTAGTATACTTCAACCCCAGAAACACGCCTATGATGTTTTTTTCACGAAAAAAAATGTTTGAAAATTCGAAATTTTTTGAAATATTTTTTGGATTTTTTTTTAGTTTTTAGTTAAAAAACATAATTTCTTGATAAAATGGCAACATAGGTATTAGATTAAATTTACAAGAAAGAAAATCCAGAAAAGATCCAGTGGTTCTCAAAATTTTAGCAAAAAAATATTTTTTTTTGGAAATTTTCAAAGTAAAATAACTCCGTTATTTTGGACTTATTTGAAAAACGATAAAGAGAAAATATGTTTCTTTTATCGACATCTACCATCCCTTAAAATATTTGCACTTATTTCTGGGACACCCTGTATAATGTTATATACCTAAAACTAGTAGTTTTTCTAATATTTTTATTTATTTAAAAATATTAGATTTCAGTATACTAAAAAATTGTCAGTGACGCTATTGTTTCTGAATTTGGAGTACTGAAGATTGGTAAGTGAGTTTTATAGAGATTAAGAAAAAGCTATATGCAATGATATTTAAGTTAGATCCTACAGGGTGTTTAGAATAATAACACCCTATATAGGGTGAGTATGAAGGTGCAAATATTTTTAAGGCTAGTATATTTCGACCTTAGTTTTTAGTCATTTCTTGATAATATGGCAACACAGGTAGTAAATTAAAATTTTTAAATTTACAAGAAAGAAAATCCAGAAAAGATCCAGTGATTCACAAAATTTAAGCAAAAACTCTTTCTTTTTTTAGGAAATTTTTAAAGTAAAATAACTCGGATATTTTGAACTTATTTGAAAAGCGGCAAAGAAAAAATATATGTTTTTTTATCGAGATCTACCAAACCTAAAAATACTTTCACTTATTTAAGACTCACCCTGTATAATATTATTTTTTCTTGTAGATTTTGCAAAACCTTCCCGCTTATAACCAAGTACAAATTATATTTTTTTGAAAGCTTATAACAAGGCAAATAAAATAAAAGCACATTATGCCATTTAAACAAAAACAAGTTTGGGTCATATTTCAAAAATGACAGCTCCCAGCGAAAAGCTAGTTACGCCACTGAATTTTGACCGAAAATTTCTATAGTACACAGTTTTTACCTTTTTGCTAAGATATAAGACAATTGAGATACGAGGGGAGTCAAAAAATGCAACAATTTAAAATTCGCTCTGTATTTCAGGTACTAAGAGGGCTAGGACAGGACTAGACCACATCTGTGTGTAGTACCTTTAGTTTCATAAAAAAGTAGCATAGTAATGTGAAAACCGCATCTTTGTACCTCTATTCATATACGAGAAACCCTGTAAAACATATTCTTGGTTCATACGAAACTCGGCACCCAAGAACATTCCTTGCCGACACTGTATAGGGTCTCTTACAAAAATTCCCTGTTTTATAGTTTCACAAAGTATTGGAAATTTGGAATAATGTAGAAGACTGGTATGCATCTTTTATGGAATAATGATCCACTCTGTATATATCCAATGACTTACCATATCTACATTCTTTAGGATCGCCCATGTGAGTAAAACTTTGCCACTTTCAACGAACTTGTGAACCAACTCTTCTTTTTGCAGTGCATGGAACCCTTCTTCTGGTTCCATATGAACCAATTCCAACTGAGGATACTGGGAACGCTTGAAAAAATAGTAGTCTCTGACATAGGCAGATGGATTTCTTATTTGATCTACAAATAAAGATATTAATAGAGCTATAACTAAAATTTGTTGTAGTAAATGTCAATAATAAAAAAGTTTTTCCTCTTGTAAAGACAATCCGGGGACATACTGTATATGCTCGCTTTATCTAGAAGAGTATAACAGGAAAAAAAGTCATCAGAATTTGTATTACGTGTTTTGTAGTCCGTGAGAAAATATTCTTCTTTTTTGCTTTCTTCGATCCTGAAAAAATCCAAAGCCTCCTTCAATATTTGCCAGAACTGAGTATTTTCGTTGACTTGAAACTGTGTAGGAATTCCTCCAGCATCCGGATCTGAAACATTAATCTGTAGATACTTTATTGTACCTTTTTTTATTTTATTTTGCCTTGAGGTCCGTGAACGATAATCTTTTTAGCTGATGGAACGTTTGCAGTAAGTAATATGGAAGCATCACACTGTTCCTTGCGTAAAATTTGTTTTAAATCTTTGAACATTATTCCGTGCACACTATGAACCACCTAAAACAAAAACTTGTGTGTATGGAGATGTATTTTTATAAACTACTAGCGTGTACCCGCGATTTCGTTCGCGTCGAATTAATCATTTGTAATGGTGATGACAAAGCAAAGCAAGAATTCCCATTAACATACAAACTGGATAAAATTTTCTCACATTTATGTCAGCATGAGAAAAAACAATATGGCGATATTATTATATAACTTGGTAATATTTGAGGGGTAGTTTCATCTCGTTGGAATTTGACTTTCGAAAAATCCGTTTGCCAAAAATAAGCTTTTTACGCCAAGCAGTTTAAGCATAATCGTGGTTAATCAATTACCCAACTTTTTGGAACACTCTGTATGATTTTTTTAAAAAATTTCAAAATATGTAAAAAAACAAAATAAATTATGCGTGTCCAAGCGTTTTCCCGAAAGATTAAACGTTTTTTAAATAACAAATATTGTAATATTTGATGGGCGTTTTTAACCTCTTGGAATTTGAGATTCGAGAAACCCCCCCTTATCGAACCTCTACACCCCACCTACAATCCGTGTGCGAAAAATCTGCTTTAAACGTCAAGCAGTTTAAGCAGAATCGTGATTACTCAATGGTCATATTTTATGAAACACCCTGTATTAATTTTTAAAAAATCTTAAATTCAAAAAAAAAACAAACAGAAACAAACAAAAAAAAAACAAACAAAATTTCAATTTATTAAGGGTTGTGCCGCAACGAGACCACCTGGAAACGATGTACAGATGACAAGGGTACACCACCCCGTATTCAAAATCATTTGCCGGTCCGTAGGAAAAGGGCCAAGTTCAAAAAACCGCTGTTTCTCATGAAAATTAGACTGAAAAAAATGTGTACCTCATTTATTAAGGGTTGTGCCGCAACGAAACCACCTGGAAACGATGTACAGATGACAAGGGTACACCACCCCGTATTCAAAATCATTTGCCGGTCCGTAGGAAAAGGGCCAAGTTAAAAAAAACGCTGTTTATCTTGAAAATTAACAGAAAAAAATTTGTAGCTCGTTTATTAAGGGTTGTGCCGCAACGAGACCACCTGGAAACGATGTACAGATGACAAGGGTACACCACCCCGTATTCAAAATCATTTGCCGGTCCGTAGGAAAAGAGCCAAGTTCAAAAAACCGCTGTTTCTCTTGAAAATTAAGAGAAAAAAAAATTGTAGCTCGTTTATTAAGGGTTGTGCTGCAACGAGACCACCTGAAAACGATGTACAGATGACAAGGGTACACCACCCATTTTCAAAATGTTTTGCCGTATTCAAAATCATTTGCCGGTCCGTAGGAAAAGAGCCAAGTTCAAAAAACCGATGTTTCTCTTGAAAATTAACAGAAAAAAATTTGTAGCTCATTTATTAAGGGTTGTGCCGCAACGAGACCACCTGGAAACGATGTACAGATGACAAGGGTACACCACCCCGTATTCAAAATCATTTGCCGGTCCGTAGGGAAAGGGCCAGATTCAAAAAACCGCCATTTTACATAAAATTAGACTGAAAAAAAATTGTAGCTCATTTATTAAGGGTTGTGCCGCAACGAGACCACCTGGAAACGATGTACAGATGACAAGGGTACACCACCCCGTATACAAAATCATTTGCCGGTCCGTAGGGAAAGGGCCAGATTCAAAAAACCGCCATTTTACCTAAAATTAGACTGAAAAAAAATTGTAGCTCATTTATTAAGGGTTGTGCCGCAACGAAACCACCTGGAAACGATGTACAGATGACAAGGGTACACCACCCCGTATTCAAAATCATTTGCCGGTCCGTAGGGAAAGGGCCAGATTCAAAAAACCGCCATTTTACCTAAAATTAGACTGAAAAAAAATTGTAGCTCATTTATTAAGGGTTGTGCCGCAACGAAACCACCTGGAAACGATGTACAGATGACAAGGGTACACCACCCCCGTATTCAAAATCATTTGCCGGTCCGTAGGAAAAGGGCCAAGTTAAAAAAAAACGCTGTTTATCTTGAAAATCAACAGAAAAAAATTTGTAGCTCGTTTATTAAGGGTTGTGCCGCAACGAGACCACCTGGAAACGATGTACAGATGACAAGGGTACACCACCCCGTATTCAAAATCATTTGCCGGTCCGTAGGTAAAGAGCCAAGTTCAAAAAACCGCTGTTTCTCTTGAAAATTAACAGAAAAAAATTTGTAGCTCATTTATTAAGGGTTGTGCCGCAACGAGACCACCTGGAAACGATGTACAGATGACAAGGGTACACCACCCCGTATTCAAAATCATTTGCCGGTCCATAGGGAAAGGGCCAGATTCAAAAAACCGCCATTTTACCTAAAATTAGACTGAAAAAAAATTGTAGCTCATTTATTAAGGGTTGTGCCGCAACGAGACCACCTGGAAACGATGTACAGATGACAAAGGTACACCACCCCGTATACAAAATCATTTGCCGGTCCGTAGGGAAAGGGCCAGATTCAAAAAACCGCCATTTTACCTAAAATTAGACTGAAAAAAAATTGTAGCTCATTTATTAAGGGTTGTGCCGCAACGAAACCACCTGGAAACGATGTACAGATGACAAGGGTACACCACCCCGTATTCAAAATCATTTGCCGGTCCGTAGGAAAAGGGCCAAGTTAAAAAAAAACGCTGTTTATCTTGAAAATCAACAGAAAAAAATTTGTAGCTCGTTTATTAAGGGTTGTGCCGCAACGAGACCACCTGGAAACGATGTACAGATGACAAGGGTACACCACCCCGTATTCAAAATCATTTGCCGGTCCGTAGGTAAAGAGCCAAGTTCAAAAAACCGATGTTTCTCTTGAAAATTACAGAGAAAAAATTTGTAGCTCATTTATTAAGGGTTATGCCGCAACGAGACCACCTGGAAACGATGTACAGATGACAAGGGTACACCACCCCGTATTCAAAATCATTTGCCGGTCCGTAGGAAAGGGCCAGATTCAAAAACCGCCATTTTACCTAAAATTAGACTGAAAAAAATTGTAGCTCATTTATTAAGGGTTGTGCCGCAACGAGACCATTTGGAAACGATGTACAGATGACAAGGGTACACCACCCCGTATTCAAAATCATTTGCCGGTCCGTAGGAAAAGGGCCAAGTTAAAAAAACGCTGTTTCTCTTGAAAATTAACAGAAAAAAATTTGTAGCTCATTTATTAAGGGTTGTGCCGCAACGAGACCACCTGGAAACGATGTACAGATGACAAGGGTACACCACCCCGTATTCAAAATCATTTGCCGGTCCGTAGGAAAAGCCAAGTTCAAAAAACCGCTGTTTCTCTTGAAAATTAACAGAAAAAAAATTGTAGCTCATTTATTAAGGGTTGTGCCGCAACGAGACCACCTGGAAACGATGTACAGATGACAAGGGTACACCACCCCGTATTCAAAATCATTTGCCGGTCCGTAGGGAAAGGGCCAGATTCAAAAAACCGCCATTTTACCTAAAATTAGACTGAAAAAAAATTGTAGCTCATTTATTAAGGGTTGTGCCGCAACGAGACCACCTGGAAACGATGTACAGATGACAAGGGTACACCACCCCGTATTCAAAATCATTTGCCGGTCCGTAGGGAAAGGGCCAGATTCAAAAAACCGCCATTTTACCTAAAATTAGACTGAAAAAAAATTGTAGCTCATTTATTAAGGGTTGTGCCGCAACGAGACCACCTGGAAACGATGTACAGATGACAAGGGTACACCACCCCGTATTCAAAATCATTTGCCGGTCCGTAGGGAAAGGGCCAGATTCAAAAAACCGCCATTTTACCTAAAATTAGACTGAAAAAAAATTGTAGCTCATTTATTAAGGGTTGTGCCGCAACGAAACCACCTGGAAACGATGTACAGATGACAAGGGTACACCACCCCGTATTCAAAATCATTTGCCGGTCCGTAGGAAAAGGGCCAAGTTCAAAAAACCGCTGTTTCTCTTGAAAATTAAGAGAAAAAAATTTGTAGCTCGTTTATTAAGGGTTGTGCTGCAACGAGACCACCTGAAAACGATGTACAGATGACAAGGGTACACCACCCCGTATTCAAAATCATTTGCCGGTGCGTAGGAATAGAGCCAAGTTCAAAAAACCGCTGTTTCTCTTGAAAATTAACAGAAAAAAATTTGTAGCTCATTTATTAAGGGTTGTGCCGCAACGAGACCACCTGGAAACGATGTACAGATGACAAAGGTACACCACCCCGTATTCAAAATCATTTGCCGGTCCGTAGGGAAAGGGCCAGATTCAAAAAACCGCCATTTTACCTAAAATTAGACTGAAAAAAAATTGTAGCTCATTTATTAAGGGTTGTGCCGCAACGAGACCACCTGGAAACGATGTACAGATGACAAGGGTGTGGTGTACCCGTATTCAAAATCATTTGCCGGTCCGTAGGAAAAGGGCCAAGTTCAAAAAACCGCTGTTTCTCTAGAAAATTAACAGAAAAACAAAATAAAATATACGTGTTTGAGAGTTCTTGTCTGGTTCTCTCACCGGCTTTTAAATAAAAAATATTCTAATATTTGAGGGGTTGTTTCACCCCCTTAGAATTCGAGTTTCGAAAAATCCCTTCTTATCGAACCTCTACACCCTAAAGTCAATCCGTTTTCCAAAAATCAGCTTTTTACGTCAAGCGCTTTAAGCAGGATCGTGATTAATCAATGACCAGATTTTTTGAAACACCCTGTATACATTTTTAAAAATCTTAAAATATGTAAAAAACAAAATAAAATTTTAAGCGTTTTTTCGGAAACTTGACCGTTTTTTATATAAAAAATATTGTAATATTTGAGGGGTGGTTTCACCTCCTTGGAACTGAAATTACGAAAAATCCCTTCTTATCGAACCTCTACATCCTAGAATCAACCTGTATGCCAAAATTGAGCTTCTTACGTTGAGTGGCTTGAGCAGGATCGTGATTAATCAGTGAGTCAGTCACTTAAGGATTTTATATATTAGTATAGATATCAAAAAATTCCTTACCATCCAAAGTAGAGACAACGCAGAACCAATAAGCTGCTGCCCTTCCTCGTGAGGACTACGAACATAAAACATTACATAACCTATTATGTAATTGTATAAAGCAAACGCAGCTTGCTGGGGCAGTTTTGGTATAAACCTGATCAAGTGTCTTAGGATTTTGAACATCTGTTCTTGCTGATCTCTTGTCAGACGCTCCAAAATGTACCTAGGAGAAAGAAATATTGTTTTTTTTATTTAGAAATGGTTTTAACAGTATCTGGATAGTTATTACCTCAAGAATAACGCACTGTCTTCAACGAGACAGGTCCAGATTACTGAATAGGCAACTTCGTAAACAGCACAACCATCTGCTGACACAGCCGCGTCATCAAGTAGGTTTATTATTGACACTACAGCAGAACAGAGACAAGATGGGAACAGTGAATGGGCTGAATGGAGGTGATGACCTGTGTTCCTTGTCTGTCCATCAGGTTGATCATCATCTGGAAAGAATTATTGAAGATTTTTCAGAAATAAATTATGTATTAAGTAAGTAGTGCTGTTGTTATTTATTAGATCGGGTGTCTTAAATAGTAGTAGTATGTTTAAATAGTTAAAATACTGGCACTTATTTCAATGACAAATGTTTTTACCATCTTCATGTTCTTCACTGGTATGGTACAGGCTGGGTTCGTGAGCCGCTTGAATGGTAATCGGGATAGTTGTGATCAAGAAATTTTCTCGTGCTTCTCGTTTTTTATCGTCTTGTGCTTGAAGCGCCATCTTGATTAGTTCAGTCTGTTGTTTTTTGCGTGTCTTTGTAGCGGTTACCAAAGATCTCTACAAAAAAAAATTAATCTACAGGCATGTGTGATATCTTTTTGAAAACAAAACATACGTGTCTTTCTTGATTGATAGTTACTTCTTCGACTTTAGTTTTAACCAACAGTTCCCAGGGAGAATCAACTACATCCAAGGATTCTATACCAATTTTTGGAGATGGCAAAGTGAATTCTATACCAGGAGGTGGAATTTTGAACAAAACATGAGCATTTTCCTCCATCCTAGGCCATACTTGAAACCTCAGTTTCCATAAAACTTGAAACCTAGATAGATTATAATATAAAAACACAGATTAAGTATACTATATGTATACAGATAAAAATCTTATCCCTAATTCGTGGTACGAAAATTGTTTTTTATGACGATGTGCAAACGAGTAAAATTTCCTGTGCGCAAAAATAAACTCGCGTAAATAACAATAAACAGCGTAATAGAGAGATATCGCTAAACCGAATAGCGTGCATGGACGTTAATAAGGCCAGGTGTTATTTCCTTTACGTGAGGTGGTATAAACTCTCTTCATTTATAGTTATCGGATCGGAAAGAATTCTGTTCGCGTCGCGTCCGCTATTTAAACTTAACCTAACTTTGAAATTGTTTTGTTTACTATGTATTTTAAAACTAAAGGGCTAAAGTGCTTATTTCCAGTGCTTTATTGTTCAACGTCTGCCAGTGGGTTTAGGGCAAGCAACAAATTCTCTTAGAAGGGCTAAATCGTCATCTGCTGTAAACCTAAGCCTCTTTATAGGTTCTTTAATATTGGAAGAGGTGGAATCCATATTTTGGTCCATATTTATTTAATTAAAACTAATCCCAGCTACTTAAATATCAAATTACATAATAAAACTAAAGTAATAATTCAAAACAATTCAAACATAACCTAAAATAAAAGATCTCGCCTGTCAGCCCCGGTTGTCAAATACCCGCACATGCCTATTTAAGCAATTTTTAAACGTTATTTAGAAATAGCGCTTGATGTAATTGATCCGCAAATTACGCGAGGCGGTAACGTTATTAGCGGGCATTGCGTTAAAAATTGACTCGCGCATATCGTAACCATGATAAGGTACGCGTAAATACTGGATGACGCTATTCGGTTTTCCGATATCTCTCTAATAACTGTGCCGGTCAGGCGCTGTGCACAATTTTAGAGGTCATAAGTGGGCGTGCTATGTGCGCAAACTAGTAACCTAACTAGTGCCCGATTCCGAAAATTGGAACCACGAAAAACAATAAAGAAAAAACAAAGTTTTTAATCTGTATAATCTGTGATAAAAATGTGCAGTGTGCGGTAGATCTCAGTCAAAAATCGAGACAGAGAAAGGAATCATTTTCCCTGATATTGCTGATTTATTCATAGAATTAATATCCAATATCTTTTTTTTATTAATAAAAAGTAGGTATACATACCTCAAGATGGCATTTATTCGAATTGCAGGGTTTGTATTGGTTAATCCGTGCTGCATTATTTCTGTCACTTGTGACGGCGCTTTGACAGCACTTAAAATGAACAAAGATGCCGCGGCAGCTGCCACTTCTTGGTTCATCTCGAGAAGAAGTTCCCAAGCCACGGGAACGATGTCGGAGAAATTTTCTTCGGTTAGTATGACGGCTCCTTTTAGTAGGGTGGCTAAGGGTGCATGATAGGCGTCTTTGACCTATATACATATAGAAGAGCATTATAGTTTTCATAGCAATTAATTCTAAGTAAAAGAAGAAAGAATTTTAATTTTTTTGAATATAAATTTAAATTACTTGGGATTGGATATATTTTAATATTGGTGGTGCTTCGGTGGGTCTTCCGTCATCGACGTTTTTAGAGCAACTGTTGCCTCCATCAGAGTCAGCAATGTCACGCGAGGAGTCTTTGGAAGCTAGTTTGCTGGCTTGAGAACCATCCAAGTTCTTGTCAATTCTGCAAAAATAAGATATATGAAATAATTTTTAATTTATATAGGTACCTACTTCATGGGACTATTTAAAAATGACTAGTACAGGGTGGTCCGAACTGTATTCCGGAAACTTCGGCAGTATATTCTGCAGATAAAAATAAGTAAAAAAGTTCGTATAAATGTATACTCTGTTTTTTTTCTCAGGTAAGATTTCGACAGACGATGACAGAAGAAAAGCAGATGACGTCCCATACCAATCTATTTATTTTACTAAAAAAAATTCTAATAATTTTTAAGTTAACTATGGATGGGTTTAAATATAAATTCGTCATGCGTCGTCACTTGTTGTTTTTAACCAGTTTTATTGGTTTATTTCAAAAATGACAGATCGTATTTCAATTTTATTGGTTTGACGGAACGACGAACGACAAACGGACGCCAATGCGTATGAACTCGCCTTTAGATTTTTGACGTTTGTCAAAGTCTTGCCAAATTATAGGTTATAATTTTGTGACAACTTTTGTCAAATACCCTGCGTTTTGGAAGATGATGCATTTTGATTCAGTTATTACGTGTGTTTTGTGTCTTTTGAAGTCAAGTGGAGGAAAAATCGAGTGAAAATTAACTGTAGAACCCAGAGCACAGTTTATGGTTAATACTCGCTGCCCAGGCAGAAAGTATTATACAGATACCCCAATAAAGTTACTATCAATGAAGTTCGTATACCATCTCGTCGTAGATAAGTGCATCTCGAATATGGTAGAAGGACCATACTAAACACATACTAAAAACTGGAGTAGCTGTAAAATATCGACATCACACGATAGGTAAATAATGGATTTTAGTACTGCAGAAAAATAATGTCAAAAGGTACTGGTTTAAAAAAAAATTAAGATTAAAGTTAATTAATCAACCTGTGAGGTGTAAAATTTGGTAAGTGTTATTCTTAATAAAGTAGTTTGTTTTATTTATGTTGTTTTATTTATTCCTGCGGAATATTACAAATTTGTATTTGTACATAAGTTATATTGATAAATATAATCATAAATGCGGGAAGTTTCATAAAGCTTGAAAGTAAGAAATACCTAGTTCTTTTTATATTTTTTGGTATGTGGTGTCTTGTTTTTGTTTGTTTTGTATTAACACATACCGTTTTTTATTAAATAAAATAACTCGTTACATTTTTTCAGTTTTATACAGTTTTTTTTTCACAATATTTTGAAGTTACTTGTCAGTCAAATTTTAAATACATATATATTAATTTCCTGCTATGCGTTCCAGTTGTACCAACTTATTTCTTTGTAAAATAAAATAAACTACTTTGAAATTAAAATGACAGACACATCTATCACTGTCAAGGATCTTCTCGTTGGACAGACTATATGTCCTAAAATGCTTAGTTTCGGAGATACAGGGTGCAGAAATTTCATTTTTATTTCGATTTTTTCCAAATAATTTCTGAAGTAACGTCAATATTTGGATGAAAATTGGTGTCTGGGACTTTTTTGACATGAGAAATTTGATTTTGATGTCAATATGACTCCTACTTAAAATACTTTACTTCATGTATAAATACTGACCTGTCCCTTTTACCTACACTATCCTTTCTTCTGATTGGACTGACTTGAGAACTAGTCTGATCCGAAACTTTCCTATTGTTCTTGTCTTTCTTATTCGATTTCTTCTTTGTTTCTGATTCGTTAACAAATTTGTCATCTATAACCCCAAATTCCTCACCATACACCTTTCTAACAGCTTTAATCAGCCTAGAACATCCTCTCATAACTCTTCTATGGCAGAATGGATGACAGAAATTCTGGTGATTGCAGTAGAAATACATTCCGTTGGATATCTGAACCATCACCTAGTAGAATATATTTATTGTAATAGTAAAATACGGGGTGTTTTTTAAGTCAGTGCAAATATTTTCAGAATTAATAAAAATCTGTGTAGAACAATGGCTAAATAATACAAGGACATGTAACGCACATATACAGGCTGCAGCAGAATTTGTGACGTTATACGCCATTTTTTTGGTTTTAACGAATGAGTCATCAGCGACAATTTTAGCGATTTTTAATAGTTTGTGTGTAGTGAACTTTGTATAAACTTTATTACAATGGTCATTAGTTGCTCAGCTTTCAAGTGTAAAAGCAGCAGCGATAAGAAAGAGCCAGGAGTTACGTTTCATAGGTAAATAAACAGTCCACTCTACCTTTTTAGCGTTTTTTTTACTGAATTGAATAATTATTTTTCTGATATTATATTTAATTGATATGTGCTATACGTCGATACCAGTTTTGTACCTTTTGTTAACAATTTAATACATTTTTTTCGTACTTAATTAGTATGATACTATCGCTTACACCGTATAGTTCAGTCATTGGGGATTTTTGCTTGGAAAAAAGTTTTGCAACTTTGCAGGTTTATAGGTTTTGGGGTCTCTAACTAAAATCCATAAAATGCACATTTCTAGACTTGCCGCCGGCGCCGCCATCTTGCCAAGATGGCGCCCAAAATCGGTATTTTGTGAATATCTGGAAAACTATGCGTTTTTCGCGAAAATTTCAGGTGAGCAAAATTAAAGAGAATAAAATTTTCTATAAAAAATGTTTTATAAAAATTTTCGCTAAAGTCAACCGTTTAGGCACAAAATCCGTGAATATTTTATAATTTTGCGTAAAATATGATATATTATGTATAGTCGATTTTCCGAAATCAAATGTCGATTAGGGTTCACTAAAACTAGTTTTAGTTTAGTTTCTTCAATTTTGTCATAAAACAGTGGTGTATCATTAATTCGCTCATTCATTTATGAAAAATTAATTTTAATTATTGAAAATGTGTATTTGTTTCCACACCACCCAAGAGGTAAAGTATATGGCGCGTTTATTTTAACGTGGTCTCCCCGGAGGCCTACTCCACTAGATAAATTAAAAACTTTAACTTATCTGGACAAGCCCGACGGATCTGGCTCATTGATGTCAAAGTCGATCGTGTCTGCTGTGCTGGGCCCATCAGGCTGGTCTCTCAATTCGTCCAACTCTTCATCTTCAGCCGCCAGAGGGATAGCTACAGGCAAGTCCAACTCCTCTTCATCGGATTCGTCGAGTGACACTTCAGTGACGTTGTCACAGGATTTCCCATTGCAGTATGCACAAATCATTGAACATTTTAATCCTGCTTTTCTGCATCCGCAGGCTTTACCATAGTTGTTGGTTTTACATTTACACGATAAAAATGCCAATAGGGATTTTGGAGCTGGATCTTTCAACATTGTGACTGGAGTAATGCCTGTTTTTGTTTTCTTCCAACCCCATTCTTCGGCATCTTTGGTACAACCAGACCAGTGCTGAACCTGGTGTAAGTTCGCAATGAATGCTGTCCAGCACGACAATTAATTATTCATAAATTAATGAGCGAAATAAAAACACTACTTAACTTAATGAGCGAATTAATGCTACGTCACTGTTTCATGGCAAAATTGAAGAAACTAAACTAAAACCAGTTTTAGTGAACCCTAATCCACATTTAATTTCGGAAAATCGACTATACATAATATATCATATTTTACGTAAAATTGTAAAATTTTCAGGGATTTTGTAC
Source organism: Sitophilus oryzae (assembly GCF_002938485.1). Classification (NCBI taxonomy): domain Eukaryota; kingdom Metazoa; phylum Arthropoda; class Insecta; order Coleoptera; family Curculionidae; genus Sitophilus; species Sitophilus oryzae. The sequence continues at coordinate 3,126,952 of NW_022146782.1, forward strand.
CTAAACGGTTGACTTTAGCGAAAATTTTCATAAAACCGTTTTTATAGGAAATTTTATTCTCTTTAATTTTGCTCTACTCAAATTTTCCCGAAAAACGCATAGTTTTCGAGATATTCACAAAATACCTATTTTGGGCGCCATCTTGGTAAAATGGCGGGGCCCCAAAACCTATAAACCTGCAAAGTTTCAAAACTTCCGGACTTTATTCCAAGCAGGCTCCTTTTTTGATCCCCAATGACTGAACTAGTGAGCGTAGTCAAAACATTTATAAAAAATATATAGTCATTGGTGTAAAAATTGACGCACTACCTTGAGCCATGGCATGTTTTTAGGAGTGTCATCAGCATCATTGCTATCAGTTGGACTTTCCGGTGGTTGGTCATCACTAAGGATTCCTGGTGATTCTTCTCCGCTCACTTCCCCAGTGGCACCCGGTTCCGAAGTGTCACTTCTGTCACTCAGCGAGCTGACTTTGCGTTTGGACTGAATGGAATCAGTCCTTTTCACACATTCTTGTATTCTCCCTGTTAGAACATGATTCGGAAAAAAAATCTGATAGCGTTTCTAAAATTATCTTTTATACTGAGTGACATTCATTAAATTCCTTTTAATAATAGGCTAAAGAGATGGAAACACACTGTACAATAATATATGCTTCAAGTCAAGTCAATACTCTTGCTCTACACACCTGTCATCAGTCATCTTATATATAATACTGATAATATAGTTCAAAACATTTTAAGCCTTTAAGTATACTTTGCGCTGCTCTACTACAGTTTAGCAAAAAATATAAAATGAAATATAATATAGTCTCTCAATCATAACCTCATTTTCAGACTATCTATCTATCTAGATAATATTGTTCAGCAATTCAGCCACTGTTTTTTATACTTATGTTAATCATGTACTAAGCAATAGGCGTAATAAATAAATAATGCATTTTTAAAGTTAAGTTATTAGGTCATACATTTTTTTTGTATATATGTATACGATGTGTTTCTTAAATATGGTGAAACCACAGACATGTATAAAAGATAAATATAGATCATACCAAATAAACTTTTAGTCACGATCGACACAGCATATTTGCCTACTTTTGCATATTTTCTTTTAATAAAAATATTTTAGACAAAAGTAAATTAATTATACATACATAAACAGTTATTATTGACATCAACAATGTTCGACTGCAAGATCTGCAAAAACTCGTAATATAAACTAAAGTGTCAAAACGAATGATAATGTCAGAAAAAGAAAAAGAAAAAGAAAAACGAAAACGAAAACGAAAACGAAAACGAAAACGAAAACGAAAACGAAAACGAAAACGAAAACGAAAACGAAAACGAAAACGAAAACGAAAACGAAAACGAAAACGAAAACGAAAACGAAAACGAAAACGAAAACGAAAAACGAAAACGAAAACGAAAACGAAAACGAAAAACGAAAAACGAAACGAAAACGAAAACGAAAACGAAAACGAAAACGAAAACGAAAACGAAAACGAAAACGAAAACGAAAAAAACGAAAACGAAAACGAAAACGAAAACGAAAACGAAAACGAAAACGAAAACGAAAACGAAAAAACGAAAACGAAAACGAAAATGAAAAACGAAAACGAAAACGAAAACGAAAACGAAAACGAAAACGAAAAACGAAACGAAAACGAAAACGAAAACGAAAACGAAAACGAAACGAAAACGAAAACGAAAACGAAAACGAAAAACGAAAACGAAAACGAAAACGAAAAACGAAAACGAAAACGAAAACGAAAACGAAAACGAAAACGAAAAAAATGAAATGAAAACGAAAACGAAAACGAAAACGAAAACGAAAACGAAAACGAAAACGAAAACGAAAACGAAAACGAAAACGAAAACGAAAACGAAAACGAAAACGAAAACGAAAACGAAAACGAAAACGAAAACGAAAACGAAAACGAAAACGAAAACGAAAACGAAAACGAAAACGAAAACGAAAACGAAAACGAAAACGAAAACGAAAAGGAACAGGAATAGGAACAGGAACAGGAAAAGGAAGTAAAGGAAAAAGAAAAAAAAAGAAAAGAAAAAAGAAAAAAAAAGCTATCTTGCACACTTCCCACTAAAAAAAGTTCTAAAAAGAACAATGTTTGACTGCTAGATCTGCAAAAACTCGTAATACAAAACTAAAGTGTCAAAACGAATGATAATGTCGGGAAACAAATAAATAAATGTGGCTACTTGACATTTTTTACAGTAGAGCGGGAAGTTTAAATTCCAGTTAGTCAGCCCGGCGCCGAATATGTCCATGGTTGGAAACAATGGATTTAAAAATCGCGCCCTCGATTACGTAACTAAAATTTTAATTGGTATCGATTGTATTTATATTATTTGTCTGGGGGAAACACACATAACAGAATTTTGATTACAAAGATACTATTTAAACTAGCTAGACTTAATAACTTGTTTGCATTCTGTATGGAAATAAAACCAAGCGCTATACAAGCATATCAGTCAGCATCGGCAGCAGCAAACAACACCAGTCGATAATCGATCATATATGTCTTACACTCCATTTCCATATCTTTTCCTTCTTTAGTGCCCCTTCTTAATTTTAAACTACGTCTTTTAAACGAACCTCCGCTAGGAGCCGCGGTGCCCCTCCTGAGCAGGTACGGCCTGCCCTGGCTCTTCTTACCGTCTTCGGGGTTTTGGCTAGCCTAGAACAAAAGAAAATGCTAGAAAAACTAAGTATTTTCATATACCAAGGGCTGGCGAAGGTTAGTTTTGGATCGAGAGTTCCGTACGAAGAGTACAATGCGTTTATAATGTATCGAACAAAGTAAGAAGAGTAAAACGTTGCCAAACGTATGAAATAAACCGAGAATAAGAGACGTGCAAGGGGATATAGCAGATTCGTCGCGGTCGACCCAATCAGTACCATAAACAAAGAAATAAAAAGACATTTTTTATAAAAGAAAATGTTGGGAAACCAACAGAGCTTACCTGCATGGTGACAGTGGCATTACTGCTAGCTTCCGACTCATTGTGGTCTGGCTCTGGCTCATGCAACACGAAACTTATTTTTCTTTCAGCCTGTCCAAGAGCTGTAACATAAAAATAATACAACCATTTTCCTAGAAAACTATAAAGGACCCCACAAATATTATGCTATTTTAGTGGGGACCTTAATTATTACTAACTAGGGTCTCGATCGCCAGTAATGCTTTGTAGGCTTTGAGCTGAGGTTTGAGAGTGACCCATTGAAGACAATGCCATGCTCCATCGTCTATTGGCTTCTTTGCTGTAGAACTTCTCCCAGGGAGGTGGCCTTTCTTTACCTGACAAAAATAATAAATATAAGAATTCCTATCTTTGTTATCTCAAAATTAAAGCCTTACCAGCTGATTTGCAAGTTTTGGGCAGAGTCTGATAAGTCTCCCTAAGGAATGCTGTAATTTCTTGAAGAAGAACGCAAGCAATCAACCTCAAAGGCATGGGACAGTTAGAACCGTAAGAATAGATGCTGGCTTCATCCAGATAATCCTCTTCTTCGTCTTGTATCTGAAGTTCTTTCTGTTTATCTGGATCATTAACCTAGAGATTATCATAAATAACCTGCAGATTTTTCTTTTTATTTTATTTTTATACCATGCTATGCATATCGTTAAGGTATTCCTGATCTGCGTTGATCATTTCTTCCAATCTGTGCCCAATTACTTCAGCCCATTGGTGGAACATTTTGCCAGCTGCTCGTTGCATGATGTGTGATCTTCGGTTACCACTGTGTGAGGATCCTCGGGTTGGTAAAGGGCCTGAAGGTCTGAACATTGGGAAGCTTAGTTTCATCCAAGAGGGCCATTGACCTAGCAAGAAATTTTTTTAGTAATATTTTTTTAGAGACGTTCTGGCAGGGTAACCTTTGTTACAACAATGCACGAAATATGCACATTCTAAAAACAGAGTTGCTCTGGCTACCATTGCTGAGTTTGGCTGAAAAAAAATTCAATATAACTCTTTTTAATGATATTTTTATATGTTTATACCAAATCTAATGCAGATGCTAACAAAAAGGCATCAGGGACAGTACCAGGTGGGCATGTTTCTAGAAGAAAAGCTAGTCTTTGGGTACCATTGTACACCATTCCAGTAGGAATGAGTTTTCGTTCCTTTAAAAACACCACTTCAGATTCTCGTGATGTTTCTCCGATTTCAAATGAATTTCTTCGACTGAAACCTGAAATTTAATTAGTAATTTTTGAAAAAATCACTCAAAATCGATTATATAGAAAATATATGCACATTCTCTTCAAAGGAAGATACCATCAGAAGCATTAATGTACCTAGAATCCTTCTTTAACTTATTAATGATTCTTTTGACCAATAAAAAGGGATAAATACCAAGGGATGTACTTAAAGGAATCTCTGTCTTCAGATGTGGATGAAACCTGCTATTAGAAGCATCACTGTATTTAAAACTCTGCCTGTTTAAGGCCGCTTCTCTAAAACAACTTTGACAAAAATTAATATTAAAACATCAATGGGTATACTAAGGGCTGGCAAAGGTTAGTCTTGGGTCGAGATTTCCGTATGTCAGAAACTCTTCTTACAATGCGTTTATAATGTACTGAACAAAGAGACGACAGTAAACACGTTGCCAAACGTATGAAATAAACCAAAAATTGTGCACATTACTAAGAGACGTGGAAGGGGATAGCATGATACAAGGAGGGTTAGATAAGATATTACGAATGTACTGGGCGGAGCTTAACAGAAAATTACTATCCCGGTGACGTCATGCGCGCGAAGAACCGATTTGCCACCGCCAGCGATCTTCTGAGAAAAGATATTGCGCATGTAGTTGGCGGAGCTTAACAGAAAATTACTACCCGAGTGACGTCATGCGCGCGGGGAACAGATTTGCGACCGCCAAGGATCTTATCTAACCCTCCTTGTATCATGGGGATATAGTAGATGTGTCGCTGGTCGACCCAATCAATACTTCTGTCAGTACTTAAAGTTCTAGGGAACGGTGTACATTATGCTTTCAGCTTCACGATTTAATTACGTCTCGTGATAATTCATTTGTTTATTTATTAACGAGTCGTTGTAATTTTCCCTATAGCTTCAAAATTTTTAAGTGTTCGCGCTATTAGAACTCTGAATTCAAAAATCGATATCTAGAAATCTATTAGAAATAATTGATTGTAGTTTTTTTCAAAAACTTTCTTAACATTTCTGCTATATTTTCTCCAGAGAGAGTATGTGAAAATCTTTATAAATAAAAAAGTTACACGATTGCTGAAAATATGATATCCTTATAATTCCATTTCAGATGCTCAGAAACATATCTAATGATTTTATCTAGTTATCTTTTCGAAAAAAAAGTCTTTTAAAAATAAACGGTTTGCGATCGTGATTTTACTTTACTTGACAGAGAAAGGCGTACCGGCAACGCCGCAATAGCACGCCGTCCCATTTCTTTCACTCCGACTTAATAAGAGCCCTATGCGATTTACTTCCACACATGTAAATACCGACCCAAGAGTAACAGTTGCCAGCACGGTATAAGCAGTTATTTATTTCTTCAGATACTGATGGAATATAACATCAATACTATTTCAGGTCCAAAAATTTCAACTGTTAACGATTTTTCCTGGCCAAAAGTAATATTATAGAGTTATAATACTGGGTGATGTACAAAAAATAATCCTTGTTTTCAGATATAGGTGGAAAATTCTATCAGAAGCTTCATTCAAGAAACCCCAACCTGTTAAACTTGTTAGTAACATCTTTATCAAAAATAAGTATTAAAGATTTAAGACTGGCATTATAATAATAACCAGGGGCGGATACAGAAATTTATTTTAGGGGGGGGGGCCAACTAAAAAATAATGCAAAATATGCCTTTTAGGGCGCCATTTCTAATATGCCCAAAAGCCTAATATTTAACCCAATTTACAGATTTTAGGGGGGGCCCGGCCCCCATGCCCCCCTCTGTATCCGCCACTGATAATAACCCTTCTAATGTTGCTTTAACAGGCAGCAAGTCTTGTGAGGCTGAAAGTCTTTGGTTTTTTATTTTATGGTTTGAAAATAAAACGCGGACAGTCATTATTGGACAAGAGAGTCTAGAAAAATCAAAATAAGGTCTTTAAAATAGACAACCACGATGACAAAGAGACAAAAATGTACAAAAATATACAAATTGAGCCACTTTAATGGAGATATTAACCGCAGACTTTGAGTAAATAACCAGACAGAGTAGGGACATTCTCTGTGGTTGTGAGGCGTTAACCTACAAGATATATGGACAACCCAAAAAATTCTGCAGTACTGAATAAACGCAAGAAATAGTAAATTAGATTTGCAAAGAAAAATATATTGATACGCACACTTGCTACCCCCTCCAGATTCCTCCATACTCCCATCTTTTTTCTTCCCCTTCTTTAGAAACTTTAACTTGTCTTCCATGCGTCTTTTAGCTTTCTGTAGAGTGTGACTTACATGTCCTCTGGAACTCCTTTGTTGGTAGTGTTTTGAGGATTGCCTAAAACTTTGAGACATTGAAGATGTTGATGGAAATATAAAAAAAAAACATTTTTTGTACCTGATAAAACTGGCGGTATCATTAAAGCTATCCCCATTATCAGGCATTTCGCATTCATCAACAGATTGGGAGTCTCCTTTCTTAAACCAGTTGGTTACTATACCTCCGATTTTAGATTTTTTTGTTGACTTGAGACTTATTGTGTCCGGAACTATTCCCAAAGCTTTCTCACTTTGGCGTGGTGTCAAGATGTGATGTTTCTTCCTCAGGTTTCCCAAAGGACTTTGGTTAGCTTTTCCGAATTCTTCGGTTTCGGTTTCTAGCAAGCTCTACAAGAAATTTGGTAAGAAAAATAAATATATTTTATAAAAACTACTCTTAATACAGCACAGGTAGAAGATGTGCTTCGTTTTTTGAATAGAAGCTTCCTAACTACACCTTTATCATCAATAGTGTAGGTGGTACTTTCTCCTTGGTTATCAATAGTGTCGTTATCATCAACGTTTGCAGAAGATTGGTGCATATGTCTAGAAAGATAATCATTTAAAACTGTTCTTAATTTAAACAATTTAAAATCATTTACCGTATTACTCTGGTAGTCTGTATATTTCCTTCCTTTTTACTGTTTTTCTCTGCTGTATCCAGTAAAGCACTTAGAGCTACTCTTCTGAATGAACCTCCATGTCCTTCTTTCACGTATGTCATTAACTGACGAATTTCACAGTACAGACTCTAAAAGAACATTCCAATATTATGTTGTAGGATATTTTTGAATCGTGCTATGTTAACAGGAAATCTAGCAGCACAAAATGTTAAAATATGCATACAGCTTATTTTATGAAGAAGCTTTTGCGATAATCAACTTCATTATTAAAAGTGATTAAATTATATTGTTTATTTTTTGACATCTGAGACACAAATAAATGCTAAAATACCAGAAAGACTACAAAAACCCAACAAACAATTTAAAAAATATATTTGTGCTTCTATGGAATCTACTTACCATATTATCATGAGACCGTATTTCTTTAGAAGCCTCCACAAATCTAGTTACCAAAGGTTTGAAACAATGGCTCACCACATGACTCTCGATTCCCCTCACACCAGCCGTACCACCTAATGCTAAACTTGTATCAATTCTAATTTTAGTGCTAGGAAACCTACTAATTCTTACTTAGTGGTGATAGCAAAGATGTGGGATCTATGCAGTAGCCTAAGTAAGCATGTAATACTTCCAATATCTCTGTCAGTGGCTGAAACTTCACAAAATCTCTAAGGAACTTCTTGAATAGTTTTTGGTTGGACTTGTGTAGTCTCGACAGGATATTTTGACATTGGGTTCTGAGAAATTCTGCTGCTGGACCTCGTTGACCATCAGCACATCCATGTGGACAACCCAGATGTTTCAAAACTCTGTATAAAACAAAGATATATAAGTAATTAATTGATAGATGTACTAGGAAAACCAATTTTACCTTACAATAGTGCTCATAACATATGTATGAGGAGGTATGTATTTCTCATTGCTCATTGTATCTCCAGGAAATGAAGTATGTGTGTTACTAGCTGATACCTTCTCTTTCTCAGTTTTTTTAGGTGTTTCCTGGTCTTCGCCAGAATAGTTAGGTTGGTGTTCTTCTTTGTGTGTTTGTTTCAAGATCCCCATGTCAATTAATAACTCTAGTAGGTTTAATATCACTTCCAGGACACGAAGAGTACATGAAGTACTTTCTCTGAGTGATGTACGATATACACCCTATAGAAAATAGATGGTAGAATTCTTCTTACTTGTTATAAAAGGTATTAAATGTGGCGCAGTAGGCAGGATTTATATTAAGTTAAGCTTAGACAAAAATCAAATAGACTCAAACCTTACTTTGTGTATATCATAACGATCAACGCTAAAAATGAACTAGTAAGTACCTTTAGAACTACGTTAAAATCGATATCTCCCTCCTTGGTGATGTAGCATGTAGCTCCGGGAGCTTCAGGAATATCTTCGTGTGTGTAGGTGATGTTTGAGTCGGTTTGGGATCTTGTTAAACTGGATTTCCGCTCTTGCCAGTTGCCCAGACGACCTGAGAGACTTGCCCCATCTATCTGACTGTCAATAGAACCCTAAAATATATAAAATTTTGTGAGTTGATTTTACCTACGTTTGTTTATACGTAGTACATGTATATTATTTCGTATATTTTTCGTTTTATTGATTTTATGGAAAGCACTGTTCATTAAAATGTTGTATCCTATGTTATAGGGCTTGTTTCTCTCTACAATTTCCTGTCTCACAATATACCGTTTGTGTCCGGGAAGGGTTTATAGTTTCATAGTTGTCGATTTTCGAAAAAAATCAGTACATGTATATTATTTCGTATATTTTTCATTTTATTGATTTTATGGAAAGCACTGTTCATTAAAATGTTGTATTCTATGTTATAGGGCTTGTTTCTCTCTATAATTTCCTGTTTCACAATGTACCGTTTGTATCGGGGAGGGGATCATAGTTTCATAGTTGTCGATTTTCGAAAGAACTCAGTACATGTATATTATTTCGTATATTTTTCATTTTATTGATTTTATGGAAAGCACTGTTCGTTAAAATGTTGTATCCTATGTTATAGGGCTTGTTTCTCTCTACAATTTCCTGTCACACAATGTACTGTTTGTGTTCGGGAAGGGTTCATAGTTTCATATTTGTCGATTTTCGAAAGAACTCAGTACATGTATATTATTTCGTATATTTTTCATTTTATTGATTTTATGGAAAGCACTGTTTATTAAAATGTTGTATCCTATGTTATAGGGCTTGTTTCTCTCTACAATTTCCTGTCTGACAATGTACCGTTCGTGTCGGGGAAGGGATCATAGTTTCACAGTTGTCGATTTTCGAAAGAAATCAGTACACCTATATTATTTCGTATATTTTTCATTTTATTGATTTTATGGAAAGTACTGTTTATTAAAATGTTGTATCCTATGTTACAGGGCTTGTTTCTCTCTACAATTTCCTGTCTGACAATGTACCGTTCGTGTCGGGGAAGGGATCATAGTTTCACAGTTGTCGATTTTCGAAAGAAATCAGTACACCTATATTATTTCGTATATTTTTCATTTTATTGATTTTATGGAAAGCACTGTTCATTATATATCACTATCACTATATATCACCATCACTATCATTATATATCATTATATTCACTTCACTTTATAGTAAAAAAGGTAGATTTATAAAACTAAAAACCAAAAGTAATATAACTACACAAAATTTTGTAAACCAGAAGGTAAAGACAATGTAAGACAATGGAATATTGATATTTTCTTACCTGTCTTCTCAAGTAATCCGGTGATGGCGTAGGTGTATGTTCTGTCACAGTGATGATGGGATTGGCCATGGGTTGAGCATGGATTGATTTACTTGTTCTTCTCGCATCCCACCTACTTTCTTCAATAAATCTATTACAAAAAAAATACATTTTAATATTTAGATAAATTATTTTATTAATTACTAGAATTAAGAAAAAAATCTTATACAGTGTGTTGAAGAAACTTGGTAATGTACAGAATATATTCTACCGGGTGGTGTAATTTTAAACTCTCCAAATATTGGATAATTTTTTTTGGAATTTGAACAATTTTGGACCAGCCGATGTTAACGAATTTAATAAAAAACTGCATCTATTTTTAAATTAAAACTGAATAGATAACGATGCAAAACCAGAGAAATGTTAACATGATGAATTTCTTATACGGCGTTAAAAATGTCAATCAATAGTCGCCACTTTGTATATCCTTTTAAATTCTTGGACACACTGAACTTCACTATACTAAACTTGATATTAAAAAACCCATTATCATGCTGTAGAGGCTAACTAAGCTTTGAAGGGAGATTTTTTAAAACTACATCAACTACAGGAAAAAGACTGAGAGAGTTAAAGTTATGCCAATTTTGTATGGCATTGTTACCAAGTGTAACAAATTCAATTTTAAAATTGTTTAAATCTTCTTAAAAGCTTAAATCGATCTTGATTGTTAACTGTCAATGACATAACTTTAACAAAAAGATCAGCTGTCTAAGACTTACCCTTCAGAGTTTATTTCGTCGATTAAACAGCTATGAAAAGGACAGACACAGACGATAATTATTAGGAATATAAATAACAACAATGCAGAAAAAGAAAACAATATAAGACCAGTATAATATAGAACAAAGACAATGAACATTAATATATTTGTATAGAAATATCAATAAATTAGAATTAAAATGAAAAGAAAAATATCAAAAAACACAACAAAGAAAATTTAAATAGAAAACAGAATAAAACAAACATTCATTAAAAAAATAACAGAATAAAACTATAATTCAAAGTGTGTTTTATTCTGTTACATTATTTTATATACACAGGGTGTAATTTTAAACTAATGCTTGCATTTTTATAATTAGGTTTGTCCTTTATTGTACAGGGTGTCCCATTTTCGAGTATTGTACAGGGTGTCTCTTTTATTAACAGAGGTACCGGGTGTCCCACTAAGAATAGCTCTCGGCTGTATCTCGGAAAGTATTAGTCGTAGGGTCTACGGAAAAAAATATTTATAACTAAAGGGGCTATGGGAAATTGCTGGAAATTATTTTCAAGTTTGTAAAATGGCCGTTAGGGGGTGCAACTGCTATGGAAAATAAGAAAATAGAATTTTTACAGAATTTTGCCTAGATAATGGGTACTATAAATAATAGCTTCATAATCTTCAGTAAATTTTGGATTTTCTTTGTTAGAACCATTTTCCCCTATCTGCTAAAATAAAGTGGTGGGGGAAGGTTAGATCTATCTTTATTTAAATGTTAATAACTCCGGACTGGATGATCAGAATCCAACAAACAAGGACTCGTTTAAAAGAGCGTTAGAATTTTTTTAGAATTTAGAATAAGTGGGAGGGGGGTTAATCACTGCGACCTTACAGATCCATTGTGTCCCCCTTTCTTGAGTCATAACTCATCATACAGTCCCAGGGCTTTGACAAAAACCAGTATCTGGGACGGTTTTATAGAGGGTAGTTCTCCATCTCCAATATCAGTCGTACCAAAATTCATGGCACGAATGGTTTTCGTCTCGGCGCACTCAGTGATTAGCTGGTGTTTCCCATCTTCCCCACAAAATCTGCATTCGCCGTTTCTTCTTAGTTTCAATCTACTGAGGTGTTCATTGAGGAGACAGTGTCCTGTTAAAAACCCCGTGACAATCCGAAGATTGTTCTTACTCAGACCCAGGAAGATCTGTAATTTTTCTTGATCATAAGCCCTCAGAAACTTCTTCGAGTGTCTTAGACCATTGCAAGATTTCCATTCCAGGTTGCGGATGGAATCTTCCAAGTTCTTGAGTTCCGCCTTGAGTTGGTTACCACTTGGAAAGCAGAACGGTTCTGGTCCAGTTAGTGGAGTGTTAGCTCCTTTCCTAGCTAGATTATTTGCTTTTTCATTGCCTTCTATCCCTTGGTGAGCAGGCACCCAGAGTAGGAGGACTTTGTTTTCTTTGCCTAATTTATTCAGCTTCTCTATGCATTCTTTGACCAATTTCGAATTGATCGATACTGAGTTGATCGCTTTTAACGCTGCTTGACTATCAGACAAGATGGCTGTTTCTTGTTTCCGATAGTTGCTATCTAAGATAAGTTGTACGCATCTTTCGATAGCGTAGATTTCTGCCTGTAGGATACTAGGGTAAGTGCCCATTGGTTCGGAGTATTTAGCTCTCGGTCCAAACACTCCGATCCCTGTTCCCGTATTGGTTTTGGAAGCATCAGTATACCAAGTTATGGTATGGTCTTTTAACTGCTGGGCAGCGTTTCGCTCTTCCAATCCTTTTTATTGCTCAATACTACATTGAGATGTTTCTCAAAGTTGTACGTTCTTGGCATATCGTCCACTGGGAGTTGCAGGAGTGGTATTTCCTTTATGAGGGTGTTCCAAGCCCCTGATCTGACAATTCTCCCAGTACTAATTCCGTTAGTGACCATTCTAATCATTGTCGCGTTGGCATATCTACCAATGACAATGTGCAGTGGTGTTAGATCTAGAATGACCTCCATTGCTGCTGTTGGACAGGTTTTCATGGCTCCTGTGATGCAAACGCATGCTAGTCTCTGGACTTTGCATAGGTTTAGCCTTGCCGTCCGTTGCTCTAGTTTTGTGTACCAGGCAACTGCTCCATAAGTAATCATGGGTCTTACTATCATGGTATACATCCAGCGCAAAATGTTAGGGGAGCAGCCCCATCTATTTCTAAAAGAGCGTTTCTTATCTTATATTATACCATAAAAATAATAATAATAAGGTTTTGAACGTAGACGCTAGGGGGCGCTCTCTTACAAGTTAACATAGCGCGTTTTTAAAAAAAAAAATTAAATACAATAGTATATGTAATTTTAGCTGATAGTAAAGAGTAGTAAAAGCTTAAAAAGTCAGCGTAAACCGCATCTTGATATCTTCTTTCAAACCGAAGATATTAGCAAAATTATAATAAATACCAAAAAATAAGCCCTTAATTAACTTATTTTTACAATACGGTATCAGTAGTAATCTTGATTATGCCCATTCTAACAAAAAATATGATAGAAACAGTTAGTATATTTTAAAATCTACGAAATACCAGAATACTATGATACCAGATGTATTAATATCTAATAATTAAGATATTACGTCTACGTTCAAAAGCTTATTATTATTGTTTATATGGTACAATATACAGTAAGAAACGCTCTTTTAAACGAGTCCCGCTTGTTGGATTACGATCATCCAGTCCAGAGTTATTAATATTTAAATAAAAACAGATCTAACCTTCCCCCACCACTTTATTTTGGTAGATAGGGGAAAATTGCTCTAGCAAAAAATATTCAAAATTTACTGAAGATTATGAATCTATTACTTATAGTACACCTTATCTAGGCAAAATGGTGTAAAAACTCCATTTTCGTATTTTTTGTTGCAGTTGCGCCCCCTAGCTGTCGTTCTACAAACTTGAAAATAATTTCCAGCAATTTCTCATAGCCTCTTTAGTTATAAATATTTTTTTCCGCAGCCCCTACGGCTAATACTTTCCGAGATACAGCCGAGAGCTATTCTTATTGGGACACCCTGTACAAAGATGCGGTTTCTACATATATTTGCGGGCCTCTACAATATTTTGATATAGAAAGAGCAAAATAAAAACACTAAATCACCACAATACACCAAAACACTTTTACTTTTACACTGGACGCGCGTTTCGCTAACCATGTTAGCATCATCAGCAGATGATTATAAACTTATATAAAATATATGGTGATTTAGTGTTTTTATTTTGCTGTGTAACACCAAAGGTTCCAACCCTCAACTGTAATAGAAAGAGTACGATTTCTAGAAGATTTTATTGGTATCTCTTAAAAATACACCCTGTACATAAAAATGAAATAAATTATAATAAGATATGACAAGAAAAAATATTAAAATTGAAGAAAACATATTTATCGTTAATCTTGTTTTAATAATTCATGAAGATTATTTTCATTTAAATAATATATACTTGTCATATCTTTTAATATATTTTGATAAAAAACATAGCGGCATACCAACCTGAGGCTTGGCATACTTTTTCCTTTGACTAAATTACTAGGTATCGGTTCGTAGGATTTTGATAAACCTGAATTTTTTTTTGACATGTCTTCGCTGGTGTCCAAACTGCGATGGTAATCCTAAAAAAACATGTTTTTTTTTCAGTAAAATTTCTGTATAAATTCATTAGCATGTTGCAGCCGGCATCTACTGCTTCTGGTTAATCGTTTGCTTGAATTTTAGAACCGTTATCATAGATGGGTTTTCAGAATCTACATGGCATAAAATAAACTTCTGGCATAAATTAAAAAAAAAAAAAATACTATCTGTTTTAAAAGAAACATTTGAATAAGTATGAATAAGGAATATAATGCTGCCCATGCATTATAATGCTATTCATGCATTATTTAATTTCAATTGATGTTAGACAAGGAAAGAGAAAGGACGGGTAACACGCATATTCTCCCGTCATCGGTTAGTGAGGCCAAAATTCGATCGGCGGCCATACTTTGGTGACAAGATTTCGAGCGAATTTTTATGTTTTTTGTGACAACTGTTTTGTTTTAAATTTATAAACTGTGTTGTTTAGTATGGTGAGATGTTCAGCGTATGGCTGCAAAGGCCGAAGCGAGAAAAAAGTGGCTGGAATTACATTTCACAGGTTAAAATCGATACACAACTTTTGTTATGTGGTCATAAAATGTACATTTTTTTCATTATAGCAGTAAAAATATGTAAAATGCTTTTAATATGTCTTGTACCACATCCAAACCAAACTATTTTTAATAATTCCAAGTAGTATTTTCAATATCCTGTATTCTAATTAATGTTTGAAACTATAAATATTACTACTCACACCGGATTTCACCAGTGGCGTAGGTAATTATAATCAGAGAAATAAAATTTCTGCAATAAACATTTTTTTATATATTTTACATGTAAAAAAATGTATAAAGTATTTTTATCAAATATGTAAAATAATTGTAAACTATAAAAAAATGAAAAATTCTAGTGATAAAAAATTAGAGATCTAGTGATAGAGTAATTAATAAAAATTTAAAAATAAATAAAATAACACAAAGCTTCTAGAATTGTTTTATTTTTTTTGTGGATAAATTCGGATATTCTTAAAAATAGGATATTCTTATGGTTGAAGGTAACAAATATTAAAAATTACATTATTCATTGAATCCGTACGCAAGTGTGAAGGGTAATGGCTAGATTCATTATATTATAGCGTATGGTCGAAAAAAAACGACGTCCAGTTGGCTTGTAAATGACGATCGACGACATTCCCCATATAATTTTACATATAAATGACAGCGATCTTCATTTCATAGCCATCGTTGACGCCTTCTTTTTTCGATGTCGTTTTGTATAGTTTTTATGTCATTTTATATGTAGAATTATATGGGGAATGTCATCGATCGTAATTTACAAGCCAACTGGACGTCGTTTTTTTTTCGATTATACGGTATAATCCTGAATCTAACCAATTCCCTTCACACTTGCTTACGGATTCAATGAATAATGTAATTTTTAATATTCATTTGTGAAATTGTCATTTCCAACCAAACAAGGCGCCGTTTTTTTCGATCATACAGTATATATGTAACATATATATATATATATATATATATATATATATATATATATATATATATATATATATATATATATATATATATACACACGTTTAATAAATATGTTATTACATTATTTTTATTTAATTATACATATACACACGTTAATAAATAAATAATTGTCTTGATAATCAGTCCACTGTGACTGTTAAATAAATTTGGCATTATCGACTTAGATATTCTAATATTATAAAGGTGAGACTTAAAAAATACAAAATTGTGTATGCATTACTCAAAAATGAACGATATATTAGTTTACGTTTTAATAAATATTTTGTACCGTCTAGGTACAAGCTAATTTCTGATGCTACGCCATTGGAGAATTTCGCGTGGTAACAACTTGCCTCACTTTCAGCTGCCGTGTTACCTGTTCCCTCTCTTTCCTTGTCTAAGCAATTGATACATTTGAATTTCGTTTAAAAATTTGCAGATTTGTTGTGGTTTTCCAAGTTTTATCTGATATTTTTGTTATTAAATAATTTTCTTAACTTATATCTAATTTTATTAGAAATATATTTTTTAACAATTTTAACAACTAAAAATATTTTGTATTATCAAATTGACATTTTTGTCTGGCGAAATAAAAATACAATATACATATAAGAATATAATTCAGATCAGTATATCTTCTAGGAATTTCTTCTATAGTGTAAAAAGTAATAAATGATTTATTTATTTTACGGAATTAAATTATTATTAAATAACAATATATATTCGATACCCAATTAAACTTTTAGTTACGTAATCGAGGGCGCGATTCTTTAATTCATTGTTGCCAACCATGGACATATTCGGCGCCGGGCTGACTAACTGGAATTTAAATTTCCCGCTGGGGATTCAGGTGGTAGCTCTGTTGTAAAAAATGTCAAGTTGCCATATTTATTTATTTATTTCCTGACATTGTCATTCGTTTTGACACTTTAGTTTTGTATTACACGTTTTTAGTTTAAATTAACTTTAGTATTTTAATAAAACACGCTTTTAGACGTATCAAAAAACTTTTAATAAGAGTAACTTTAACTCTACATATATGTTTCGGCTTGTTAGGCCTTTTTCAAGAGTTTTTTAAGAACTAATCGTCTAACTACACTGTAACTATATATATATTTGCTATGGGGGTGGGTTCAGAGAGTTTACAATATACAGGGTATTTCAAAACAAATGCGAAAAACTTCAGGGGGTGATTCCTTGTTCAAAATAAAGGGTAGTTTGCTTCATAAACGTTGGGTCAAAAGTCAACCATTAGGGAGATATCGCGGTACAAAGATGGCGGAAAAATAATGTTTTCATTTTTATCTTGAAAACGAAAAGAGATAGACTAATGAAATTTTATGGAAGCATTACTGTTATGAAAACACACTTTCTGGTAATGTTTTCACTTTTTTAAAAATGAGTGGAAGGGGTTGAAATAAACTACCCCTATCATTCTTGTTAACGAAATTTAAAGAAAAATCTTATAAAACACATGCAAAAAATAATTTAGATAGTTTAGTTTGTTTAGAAACTTTTTTATCTCTTGTATTTTTTTGATAAAACTCACCGATTTGAAATTAAAAAATAAAAAGTAAAGCATTACATGTCAGGACAAAAAACATTTTCTGATAAAGAATCTAGTGGGCTGCTGTAATTTTTTTAGGAAAAAATCTAGTCGGCCGCTGTTACTTTTTAGGATGTTCCTAATATTATTTTATTTGACATAACTCTACTGCAATACGTTATTATCTAGATGATTATCATCACTAGATTCTTAATCTAAAAATGTTTTTTGTCCTGACATGTAATGCTTTACATTTTATTTTTTAATTTCAAATCGGTGAGTTTTATCAAAAAACACAAGAGATAAAAAAGCTTCTAAACAAACTAAACTATCCAAATTAATTTTTTTGCATGTGTTTGATAAGATTTTTCTTTAAATTTCGTTAACAAGAATGATAGAGGCAGTTTATTTCAACCCCTTCCACTCATTTTAAAAAACTGAAAAAATTACAAGAAAGTGTGTTTTCATAACAGTAATGCTTCCATAAAATTTCATTAGTCTATCTCTTTTCGTTTTCAAGATAAAAAATAAAAACATTATTTTTCCGCCATCTTTGTACCGCGATATCTCACTAATGGTTGACTTTTAACCCAACGTTTATAAAGCAAACTACCCTTTATTTTGAACAAGGAATCACCCCCTGAAGTTTTTCGCATTTGTTTTGAAACACCCTGTATATATGTAGAGTTAAAGTTGCTCTTATTAAAAGTTTTTTGATACATCTAAAAGCGTGTTTTATTAAAATACTAATATTTCAACGATGTTTCACAAGGAACCAACCACAGCTTCAGTACAATTTATTAAATGAACTTGTTAAAAAATTATTACTAACCGACCTTGCAGTCGAACATGGTTCTTTTTAGAACTTCTTTTAGTGAGAAGTGTACAAGGTAGCTTAATAGCCGTAAAAAACTCATCGCAACTTTATTAGAATATTTTGAACGGGAAAGCGGTAGTAATGGCCCTTTATGTCCCTTAAGTGCTGTTAAAAAGGTGAGTTGATGTAAATAATAAATGTTTACATATTTATAATTAATTTATTTTTGTTTTCTAAAATATTTTGATTAAAAGAAACTATTTAAAAGTGGGAAAGGCTGTATCGGTCAAGCTTAATCACGTGACTAACAGTTTACTTGATATGAACTTTATAGTTAGCATGCACTAGGTATATTATGTGAAAGGTGCATTAAAAATACTTAAAGTGATACAAGATGAAAAGAAAATATATTGAAGCTCTTACAATCAGCTGTTTTGCTTCCTGGCGATGTTGAAAGCTGTAAGCAGAAGGCATATCCGACATTCTTAAGGTATTAATTGATGTTAAAGTAATTTTTATTTGTATTTCTATTGGATTCAACTAAAATAACTCGTTATACTCTTAAGAACAAAATAAAAAACTAAATTACCAGAATACACCAAAACACTTTTACTTTTACACTGGACGCGCGTTTCGCTAACCATGTTAGCATCATCAGCGGATGATTAAGACTAATGTAAAAAGTACAATTTGAGCGTTTATACAGGGTTGTTCACCACATACGACACGGAGTATTGTGGCTAAACGATGATATTTTTACAAGTTGTAAGTTTGGGGTTCGTTGAAGGACTATTAGAGCGACAATTTAAAAATATTTTTACAAGATACAGAGTGTCCCAAATAAATAAAAAATATCAAAGTTGTATTTTTTTAAATGGAACACCCTGTATATTTTTACATTTTTAGTTTCTACGATTAAAATAAAGGTAAATTTGATTAAGGTTTATTATACTTAAACCTTACCGTTTTTGAAATATTTTCAATTTTGTGAAATTGCAGTAAAAATTTTAAAGCTTCATTTCTCCAAGGGTATCAATGTTTTTAATACTAAATATTTAATGAAGTTTATTTATTGATCAGTTATTGTGTTGCAATAAAAAATAATACTACCTTATACAGAGTGTCTAAAAATTTATTTTAAATAATTATTAGCTTCAAACGGCAATAACTTCTTTAATTTAAATGGAATGCCCTGTATATTTTAGGAGAATCAGATGCACAATTAAATTGTCTATCAAATTGTATTATACCATTTTTTACCTATCCCTTCAAGTTTTCGTCGAAAATGCATTTTCTTTTAATTTAGACCTCATTTATCAATATATCCATGGAATATTAACATTTTAGATTGTTTTTAAAGCAACAAATATACAAAATGTACAGACTAGTAATATTATCGTTTTTAGCAAAACGATAATATTACTAGCCCATTTGTATGCGAAAAGAAAACTATTTAAATCTTTATAAAAGAGTATACCATTAATTAAATATAACACCATTATTTCCGCCCATATACTAATTAATTACATACTTAATTGTGTTCGTTAATGAATTATTATAAATAAATGTGGATTTGAGTCAGAAATCAATATAATAATAAGTTCTCAAATTAAAGTCTCTGTTGTTATGAATAAGCATTTATTAAAAAATGAAATATCATTTTTAAGGTGTTACTTTTTATCACACTGTCTAATGCCCATACAAAATTCAGTTTTTTAATATTTGGAGCAATTATTATTAATCAACGCAAACAGTCAGTCAGTTTTTTAATGAAATAAACGAATTATATCGACAATATTAGTATCTGTACTCTTTAAAAATTTGGTACATCTTTAAAAATAATCTAAAATGTCAATAGTCCATGGGTATATTGATAAATAAGTTCTAAATTACAAGAAAATGCATTTTCTATGGAAACTTAAAGAGATAGGTAAAAAATGGTATAATATAATTTGATGACTGATTCTCGTAAAATATAGAGGGTGTTCCATTTAAATTAAACAAGTTATTGCCGTTTGAAGCTAATAATTATTTAAAATAAATTTTTAGACACTCTGTAAAAGGTAGTATTATTTTTATTATTGCAACACAATAACTGATCAGTAAATAAACTTCAGTAAATATTTAGTATTAAAAACTTTGATATCCTTGGAGAAATGAAGCCTTAAAATTTTTACTGCAATTTCACAAAATTGAAAATATTTCAAAAACGGTAAGGTTTAAGTATAATAAATGGCAATCAAATTTACCTTTATTTTAATCGTAGAAACTAAAAATGTAATAATATACAGGGTGTTCCATTTAAAAAAATACAACTTTGATATTTTTTACTTATTTGGGACACTCTGTATCTTGTAAAATTATTTTTAAATTGTACCTCAAATAGTCCTTCATCGAACCCAAAACTTACAATTTGTAAAAATCTCATCGTTTAGCTACAATACTCCGTGTAGTATGTGGTGAACAACCCTGTATACTCGCTCAGTGGGTACCGAGTGGGCGTGGTAAGGTCTAACCAACCGAGTCAGAGCCCACCGATCGTAACCTTTAGATTTCCGCCACTAGAGTAGTAGGAACAAAGAACTTGAAGGAATTGGACCGTTGCCTCTGATCATACTATCTTTACATTTAATAATTCTAATGCTTTCATATGCATCTAATTGCTTGTAATTTGAGGCTTGTTTAATTAAATTTAAATTATTATGATCTATACAATGTTCTTTATCAACAATATGTTCAACACCGCAAGATTTATCCGGTCTACCATATCTTATCTGAGCTAAATGTTCTTTAAATCTAGTTAATATTGATCTTCTAGTTTGCCCAACATATTTCTGATTATAATCTTTACAAGAAATTTTACAGTGGAGGTGTTTTATCCTTTGGATTACTTAATAATTGTTGTAATTTATTATTAGCACTAGTATCAACAGACACAACGGTCCAATTCCTTCAAGTTCTTTGTTTCTACTACTTCAGTGGCGGAAATATGGTACGCTCTGTGGGCTCTGACTCGGTTGGCCAGATCTTGCCACGCCCACTTGGTACCCTCTGAGCGAGTATATAAACGCTCAAATTGTACTTTTAGATTAGTCTTAATCATCTGCTGATGATGCTAACATGGTTAGCGAAACGCGCGTCCAGTGTAAAAGTAAAAGTGTTTTGGTGTATTGTGGTGATTTAGTGTTTTATTTTGTTGTGTAACACCAAAGGTTCCAAAACAAACCAACTGTAAACTCTTAAGAATGACCGAAAAGCATGTCAAGCCAAGGGCAGAAAAGATAGAGAGACAGTGGGGTATACATACATCGAGAATTTTTTTGGCAATATTGTGCAAACGCACCGGTTGTGTTTGATCCAAAGGTTTTGGATCTTCCTGCCCTATTTTCTCTAAAGCCTTGTCAGATTTGGACAGCAACTTCGTCTCCACGAAAGCTTTAAGGTCCGCTATCTTCATTCTACGTCTACCTTTCTCGCTAGCCGCCCTTTTGTGAAGGGAATCATCCGATTGCTTTCTGTGAGTATAGGGAGATTCTGTGGGAGACTCTGTGATGTTTAAAGGTGGCAGACAGTGATTCATTTTTATAGAAAACGGTTATGGTGAACTTTCATTGTCTGTTATATAGTAGGGGTGCCCAATATACTTAATGGTAATTTATTTGAGCCATGTTGACATATCGTATTGTGAAAATTAAATGTTAAAACGAAGAAAAAAACTTATACAGGGTTCGGTTAGGCTATTGAGATAGAAAAAATACACCTAGATGATAAAGTGATTTTTAAATTCCTTGCTGTGTTAACGTACTCCACAGGGTGTTTCAAACTTTCACCAAAATATCAACATTTTGTTTTCCCTATCGTTGAGTGAATTCCAAAGGCTATCCTACTATCAGAAAATAAAAACAATGGAAGTTCCTCGTAACAGTCTTTCTTATACATTATAAGATTTAAAAAAATACTTTTCTACCATTTTTGTTTACCTGGCAATAAGGTGACGTCTCGCGGATCTGGAACTTCGATGAAGTCCTTGTTTTCGGGAGTTTTCTTGGTCTCGGAGTTCTGGTAGAAGGAAACTTCGATTTTTGGTATTGGTAGAGAGTTGCTACGTTTTCTTGGTTGGTGTTGAGCAGCAGTTTCTTCACTGATATCTCGAAGACTGTTCAAATACATCATAAAAATAATTAAATGTATTTTTTTATAAATATTATATACTCCAAGTAAAAACACATTAAAATTTATGGAACTATGTGTTCTTGAAATAAGGAAGAGGGTCTAGCTTTCAATTGCCATTGTTAATCAACTAGTTTACGATCTTCGTGCTGAAAACAATCAAATCTCGACACAGAATCGTATTTTTTCCAGAACAAAAACAAGAGAGTTAAAGTTTTTGATTAAATCGAATTCTTTATTTTTTTTGAACATTTATAGCGTAGAGGAATTATCGCATAGTGTTCTTTGTCACGGAATCTAAAAGCATCTTTTTTGATCGATCGTATTTAAAAAAAGGGACAAAAATTAAGTTTACCGGTTATAGAGGAAGTGTAGAGCCCAGTAAATTCCTTCCTCTTGCCAGTGAGTGATGAACAAACACCTTAAAACTCCCACATCGAGGAATGTTGCTGCTGTCAAGTCCATGATATGATGTGACCCGAATTTAGTACTTTGTTCATTTTGTTCCGGTTTCTTTTCACCACTATCCACGGAATCTTTATCGGTTGAAGATCTGTCATCATAAAAAAGTAGTATTAAAATGACAGAGAATATAATACAGGTATATTTTTACCCAATTTTTTGCATGGGAGGTCTAGGACTCTTTGAGTCGGTACTTGCAGTGCTTGAAGTTTGATCTAAGCTTTTGTTGATGTTGTTTGTTCTTCCGTTTCTTCTCATTGCCAGTTGAATTATACTCGTTTCGGCCTATTAATAACTTGTACATTAGCCAAAAAATGCAAAAATATGAAAAATGAAACACTGAAAAATGAAATATGAAACATGAAATATGAAATATGAAACAGAAAATATGAAACATGAAACATGAAGCGTAAAACATGAAACATGAAACGTGAAACGTGAAACATGAAACATGAAACATGAAACATGAAACATGAAACATGAAACATGAAACATGAAACATGAAACATGAAACATGAAACATGAAACATGAAACATGAAACATTAAAAATGAAACGTGAAACGTGAAACGTGAAACGCGAAATATGAAACATGAAACATGAAACGTGAAACGTGAAACGTGAAACGTGAAACGTGAAACGTGAAACGTGAAACATGAAACATGAAACATGAAACATGAAACATGAAACATGAACATGGAACATGAAACATGAAACATGAAACATGAAACACGAAACAGAAAACATGAAACATGAAACATTAAACGTGAAACATGAAACATGAAACATGAAACATGAAACGTGAAACGCGAAATATGAAACATGAAACATTAAAAATGAAATAAGCTTTACCGTATAAACAGAAGGGTCTCTTAAAAATCCGTCAGATTCATGTAACGAGGGTAGTCTAAATATAACAACGTGTTCTTCCTCAGTGCTAGAACTTTCCTCAGGTATAGTTTCCGGGAAAACTGTATCTTTTGGAGATGAAACCCAACCAGCCTAAAACACATTATTATTTCTTCATGATATTCCAATAATCATAAATAGAAATGGTTACTTCATCTTCAGATTTGGTAGTTATTGTAGCTGTGACAGTAACAGTTGTGGGAGGAATACCAGAAAAAGCGTGTTGCTGGTCTGAACTAGAAGCGCTGACTTGCTGACTTAGTGTGGGGCTTTCTCTACCTATCATAGTAGTGTCTACATGACCATGCTTTCCTAAAATTTATAGGATATAAAGGTTCAATATCTCTGTATATTATTATTAGTCAGGTAAATTATTACTATAGTTAACTATTATTAAAATTTCTTTCTAAAATATACAATATCTTCACTGTAATTTGTATCTTGACACATTGTATTTCCAGACTTATATACTTGGTATAAAATTCGTGTTAAAATAAAGACGAAATAATACAAATACCACTAAAGACATTTTACTCTATGCATATTACCCATAAATACGTCTCCGCATTGTGTTTTCCATTTGGCAGATTTTCCATGAAAAAACTTCGGTTTTGGCTTGCAATGATAAATGAAACATGGCGCTTCCGGATGTCTGAATTCCCACATGGGCTGCCAAATTTTCAAGCCATTTTCCAGGCGGAAATTTTGGAAATCTGACTCTTTCAAATTTTGGCACAGTGGAGCAAAAAGGTATACAAAGAGCTACAAAAAATAGGATTATATGTAGAGTGTTAAATAGAACATAGAAAGTATTATATAGAACCTCATATTTAAGCTATAAGAAATATCTACAGGCTTATTCTTTTTTAAATAAAAAATATAACTCTGGTTTACACTTACCGTAATAGTTGGAACTGAAAAAAGATAGTGAAACTGAGAATAGTGAAAAATCCCTTTTTCATAGTCTGCATCTGCACACTCGTCCGCAGCATCCAATAAGATCCAGTGCAGAGTATACAATAATTTGGTCTCTACAGCACCCAAACTCTGCAGATTTCCATCTTTCATTCTGTAAAACAATGTTTTTCTTTATTAAAACTGTTTATTTAAAAAAATATATTTTACCGATTATAAAGTACAGACTGAACTGAATGCATTACATGGGGTAAAGCAGCCTGAATTAGACGCCATCTTGGAATAGTTTTCACGGCTTCTGTTAGGTCTTTTTTTAATCCGGAAAATAGATTTTGAACAAGGACTTTTTCGAAAATTTTGCATGCTTCTTTTAGTTCCTAAAATAGTCCAAAAATATTATAATTTAATTTAAATTATATTTATAAAAAAAATAATTTTCAAATAAAATTAAGTTTTAAAAACTTTAAAAATATTAGTAATTCAATAATTTTTTGCCGGGTTAGCTAGTTTTTTATAAAATTTCTCTAAAATAATTCTATACTTACATGATGCCCTGTGATGGCATGTTGACAAAACTAAAAGAAATTTTAAGATATTTAAAAATATTCTCTATTATTATATGTAATTTAGACTTACCATGCAAGAAGCTTCATGTAATTTACCTAACTTTGGTCTTACAAATGGACTAAAATTAAGAATACTATAGTAAAATCTAAAAACTCTATTATTATGAACTCAAACGTTCAAAAAAAAATATTTTCATTATTGTGTAATATTTATTATGAAATACTGACCTTACTTGACGCCAAAGAAATATCTGAATAGGAATTGGAAGGGCCATATCACCCAGTATAGTTTCCCCAGGCGCATCTCTCTCTTGTGGATGCATGACTTCTTTTTCCTCAGTCTTGTAACTAAAATCAAAATCAAATACGAAGGTCTATACAAGGTTGTTCACCACATACGACACGGAGTATTGTAGCTAAACGATGAGATTTTTACAAATTGTAAGTCTTGGGTTCGATGAAGGACTATTAGATATTAGTCCCAAATAAGTAAAAAATATCAAAGTTGTATTTTTTTAAATGGAACACCCTGTATATTATTGCATTTTTAGTTTCTACGATTAAAATAAAGGTAAATTTGATTAATGTTTATTATACTTAAACCTTACCGTTTTAGAAATATTTTCAATTTTGTGAAATTGCAGTAAAAATTTTAGGGCTTCATTTCTCCAAGGGTGCCAAAGTTTTTAATACTAAATATTTACTGAAGTTTCTTTATTGATCAGTTATTGTGTTGCAATAATAAAAATAATACTACCTTATACAGAGTGTCTAAAAATTTATTTTAAATAATTATTAGCTTCAAACGGCAATAACTTGTTTAATTTAAATGGAACACCCTGTATATTTTACGAGAATCAGATGCACAATTTAATTGTCTATCAAATTATATTATACCATTTTTTACCTATCTCCTTAAGTTTCCGTAGAAAATGCATTTTCTTGAAATTTAGAATTTATTTATCAATATACCCATGGAATATTGACATTTTAGATTATTTTTAAAGATGTACCAAATTTTTAAAGAGCACAGATTCTAATATTGTGGATATAATTCGTTTATTTCATTAAAAAATAAAAAAAAAACTGTTTAAATATTTGTTAAAGGGGACCAGTTAATATGATTCCAGTATTCAATTCAAACTACATTAACTGACTGCTTTGATTAATAATAATTGTTCCAAATACTAAAAAACTGAATTTTGTATGGGTATTAGACAGTGTGATAAAAAGTAACACCTTAAAAATGATATTTCATTTTTTAATAAATGCTTATTTATAACAACAGAGACTTTAATTTTGATAACTTATTATTATATTGATTTCTGACTCAAATCCACACTTATTTAGAATAATTTATTAAGTATGTAAATAATTAGTATATGGGCGGAAATAATGGTGCTATATTTAATTAATGGTATACTCTTTTATAAAGATTTAAATAGTTTTCTTTTTGCATACAACATTATTGTTTTTAGCAAAACGATAATGTTACTAGAATGTCAATATATGATGTCAATATTCCATGGGTGTCAATAATAAAATGACAATATTCCATGGGTATATTGATGAATGAGGTCTAAATTATAAGAAAATGAATTTTCTACGAAAACGTCAAGGGATAGGTAAAAATGGTGTAATACAATTTAATAGACAATTAAATTGTGCATCTGATTCTCCTAAAATATACAGGGCGTTCCATTTAAATTAAACAAGTTATTGCCGTTTAAAGCTATAAATTATATAAAATAAATTTTTAGACACTCTGTATAAGGTAGTATTATTTTTATTATTGCAACACAATAACTGATCAATAAATAAACTTCAGTAAATATTTAGTATTAAAAACTTTGATACCCTTGGAGAAATGAAGCCTTAAAATTTTTTCTGCAATTTCACAAAATTGAAAATATTTCAAAAACGGTAAGGTTTAAGTGTAATAAACCTTAATCAAATTTACCTTTATTTTAATCGTAGAAACTAAAAATGTAATAATATACAGGGTGTTCCATTTAAAAAAATAAAACTTTGATATTTTTTACTTATTTGGGACACTCTGTATCTTGTAAATTATTTTTAAATTGTACCTCTAATAGTCCTTCATCGAACCCAAAACTTGAAATTTGTAAAAATATAATCGTTTAGCTACAATACTCCGTGTCGTATGTGGTGAACAACCCTGTATATTAACATTTCGGAATATACAGGGTGTCTCAATATTCCGTGGTCATAGAACTACTACATATTTTTGGAACCAAAATAAGTTCACTGGACAAAATTTACCTCCATACAAAAGTTCTTTGTTTGTCCATTAAGAAGGTATAAAACTTTAAAAAAAAAAAGACATTCTAGGAACCGACATGAATGATCCGTTTTGAATGATATTTGGAGTGCCTATGTTTTACTAATCTTTTCACAAAAAAAGATACGGGAAGGGTGAAAATTGAAAATTACCCCCACCCCTACAGAAATTTCAGTAAAAATATTTTTCAACTTCAACGACAACTGTGTCTTTCTTAGTAAAATGGACCTTGTAGTACTGGTTACTATATTTTTGTCTCTTGCACGAAAACACCATCTCGATAACTTTTTGAGGAAAAAATATTTTTTCGAACTGACTTGCAAATAATATTTCTTGTCACACAACGCTAATTAGGAGCACAAAATCTCTGATAGATCTTGAATACTTTATAATATTTCTTGTCACACAACGCTAATTAGGAGCATAAAATCTCTGATAGATCTTGAATACTTTTAGTGTAATTTGAATAAATAAAAAAAATAAACTTACCTGTAGGAGTGCAAGTTTTCAAAATTACTGTACGTCTCGCCAGGATTCCTTATTTATGTTCAAACTTTAAATATTAACCAAATTATTTGAAAATTTATTTCAAATAACTATTAAATTGAATATAAACTAAGATATTATACTGTTAAAAACAAATAAACTTTGTGTAATGCTAGAACTTTTTTGAGTTTCTCTAAAATACAGTCACCTACATTTGAGACTTGCGAATCGAGAGCAAAATTTGGGAGGAGCCTAGGAACAGATTTGGAGTCTGCTGACATTGAGCTGCTGCGCTGGAAATAGAGCCAGGACTAACAAGCTCTGAAACATAGAGACTGCAAAAGGAGCGTCTCTAAAATTATATTTTAAAATCATTAAAAATACCTATAAAAATTAATTAACCTGCTTCAACAACAATACCAAAAAACACCATTCAATATTATAAATAACATAAAAAATATCTATACCTATGTGGCGGATGTATCTCTCCAAAAAATCCTATGGGTATTTCGCAATTGCAAGAAAATCTACAAAATAAAATAGGTATTTTTTGTAAACACTTATAAACACTTGAATCCTCTTGTTGTATTTCCTGATTGTGTTGGGGAAGGGATCATAGTTTGTTGATTTTCGAAAGAAATCAGTACATGTATATTATTTCGTATATTTTTCATTTTATTGGTTTTATGGAAAACACTGTTCATTAAAATGTTGTATCCTACGTTATAGGACTTGTTTCTCTCTACAATTTCCTGTCTCACAATGTCCCGTTTATGTCCGGGAAGGAATCATAGTTTCATAGTTGTCGATTTTCGAAAGAAATCAGTACATGTATATTATTTCGTATATTTTTCATTTTATTGATTTTATGGAAAGCACTGTTCATTAAAATGTTGTATCTTATGTTATAGGACTTGTTTCTCTCTACAATTTCCTGTCTCACAATGTACCGTTTGTGTCGGGGAAGGGATCATAGTTTCATAGTTTGTCGATTTTCGAAAGAAATCAGTACATGTATATTATTTCGTATATTTTTCATTTTATTGATTTTATGGAAAGCACTGTTCAATAATATAATTATTTCTGTTTTATATTAATAACTTATTTAAAATATTCTATAAACATATACCGGGTGCGTCTGACAAGTGGCTCATCTCTATAACTTTTTTATTTTTTCAATTAAAAACCCCGATTTGGTATTATAAGACATAAATTAGGATTGATTGGCGTATTGAATTGTTTTTGGTCACTTCCTGTTTCACCGGAAATGACTACAACCTTTGATATTTGAATGACATCCTTGGTATTTTTTTTTACTTTATTCGATAGGAAATGACACTCTAGATAGAATGATGTATTATATGTCAACTTTTGACATTTTCGCATATGGTTTACTTGAAATTGTAATATGCGGTTCATAATGACAATTTGAGTCGAAATACTAAGTCTGTGGTATCAAATTATTCGTAAAAAATGTTTAAATATGATAATGAACCACCCTTGTTCCATTTGAAAACATTGAGATATGATTAAAAATACAATTTGGGCATCTTTTAACCGACCAGAACAAGACACGGAAAACATTAGGCGATCGAATCTATTTTTCCAAGGCTCCTTGATTAATAATTAGTTTTTTTAACAAAGCCATAGCACTCTAGATTGAAATTTAAAATACGATTTTTTTTAAAGAAATTATGTCAAAAGTTAACATATGATCAATTTTAATTTATGTCATAGTAACATACCAAATCTCGTTTTTTTATTTGAAAAAATAAAAAAGTTTTAGGGGTGAGCCATTTTTGAGACGCACCCGGTATATATGGCTAACTTTATTTAAATCTGTCCAGCTAGTCAGGCAATATTTCTACATGCTACATTCAAAAAATGACAGAAAATTCAATTTACGTGCGCATTAAAATGACAGATACAACTGTCGCAGTATTTTCTTTCGTTGGACAGACTATATTTTTTATTTTCCAACAACAAACTCTATAACTCGTTGGCCCTTTTGGTTTTCCTGCAGATGTATCGATTGAAACGCCGCGATTCTGCGCAAATTTCCCAGGAAACGATCAAATTTCGCTTTAAAAAAAGTGCCTTTTGTAATTTGTCTTGCTAATGGATGACAAAATTGATCAAACATTTATCATGTTTCGGAAAATTCGTTTATTTTTTTATAAATTTGCATAGTTAATAATATATCTGTTTATTATAGAGGATGAGTCTTAAATAAATGCAAATATTTTTAAGGGTAGAATATTTCGACCTCAGAAACACGAATATGAGTTTTTTTTGGCATTTTAATTTAATAAACATAATTTCTTGATATACAGGGTGGTCCGAACTGTATTCCGGAAACTTCGGCAGCATATTCTGCAGATAAAAATAAGTAAAAAAGTTCGTATAAATATATGTCCTAAAATGTTTACTTTCAGAGATACAGGGTGTAGAAGTTTCATTTTTATTTCGATTTTTTCTAAATAATTTCTGAAGTAACGTCAATATTTGGATGAAAATTGGTGTCTGGGAGTTTTTTGACATGAAAAATTTGATTTTGGTGTCAATATGACTCCTACACACATTGTCAATGTTAAAAGAAATAGATATCTTGAAAGTTTGAGCTAAAATATAAATAAAACTGCAATACTAGGGTACGTTTTCTTTATTTTGATGTGACTAGTATTGATAAAAGTTTCCATCTCTGGGCTGTCTGGAATAACCGGCATTGGTTTGCGGAGAATGATGCGATGAATTCACCAGTTTGACGCTACTTGGATGCTTCTTCTCTGTTACACCACCAATGAGCAATTTGTGAGCCTAAAAAAAGAAATTTTCATTATTGAAAAATATTTTTTGTATAAACAATAAACATCCAAAAAGTTGGCTTGCATGTCAATAAAATATTTGACAAATACACGTCGGGATGTTGCCATGACAACTTTTTTACTTTGAGTTTTGACAAAAGTGTTTAATAAAATAAACTTATTTCTATAAATTCAAAACATTCAGTTTTAAGACACTCTGTATACATAATCATTATTGATTTTTGAAATATTATTCGCAAATTAGGGAGAGGGAATACAGACAGCGAACAGAGATTATAGGTGTTAGGTAATAGTTTTTAGACTCCCGTTCGAGACGCATCGATAATACTTTGGTTTGGTTAATGTGACAAAGAATGTTATTAAAGGTAAAGTAAATGTTTCCTCATTATATATTTAACTAGTGTTAACATATAGCTTATTTTCCTGTTGTAATATTCTGTGTTAAAGTTTTTCCTTATTTATTTAATCTACAAAGCTATCTTATAACATGCGTATGTATTTAATGGAATCGATTTATGAAGTGAATAATTTCAGTTTCAAAGTAATCTATAGTAATATATAAAATCCTTAATTGACTGACTCACTCATTATTCACGATCCTGCTCAAACCATTCAACGTAAGATGCTCAATTTTGGCATACAGGTTGATTCTAGGGTGTAGAGGTTCGATAAGAAGTGATTTTTCGAAATTCCAGTTCCAAGGGGATGAAACCACCCCTCAAATATTACAATTTTTTTTATTTAAAAAACGGTCAAGTTTCCGAAAAAACGCTTAAACACGTATATTTTATTTTGTTTTTACATATTTTAAGATTTTTTAAAAATGTATATAGGGTGTTTCAAAAAATCTATATAATCACGATCCTGCTTAAAGCGCTTGACGTAAAACTCTGATTTTTGGAAAACAGATTGACTTTAGGGTGTAGAGGTTCGATAAGAAAGGATTTTTCGAAACTCGAATTCTAAGGGGGTGAAACTATCCCTCAAATATTAGAATATTTTTTATTTAAAAACCGGTGAGTTTTTCGGAAAAACTCTTAAACACGTATATTTTATTTCGTTGTTTTACATATTTTAAGATTTTTTAAAAAACTATACAGGGTGTTTCATAAAATATGACCATTGAGTAATCACGATTCCGCTTAAATTGTTTGACGTTTAAAGCTGATTTTTGGCAAACGGATTGACTGTGGGGTGTAGAGTTTCGATAAGGAGGGGTTTCTCGAATCTCAAATTCCAAGAGGGTGAAAACGCCACTCAAATATTACAATATTTGTTATTTAAAAAACGGTTAGTCTTCCGGGAAAACGCTTGGACACGCATAATTTATTTTGATTTTTTTTATATATTTTGAAATTTTTTAAAAAAATCATACAGGGTGTTACCAAAAAGTTGGGTAATTTATTAACCACGATTCTGCTTAAACTGCTTGACGTAAAAAGCTTATTTTTGGCAAACAGATTTTTCGTCAAAGTCAAATTCCAACGAGATGAAAGTACCCCTCAAATATTACCAAGTTATATAATAATATCGCTATATTGTTTTTTCTCATGCTGACATAAATGTGAAAAAATTTTATCCAGATTGTATGATAATGGAAATTCTTGCTTTGCTTTATCATCACCATTACAAATGATTAATTCGACGCGAACGAAGTTGCGGGTACACGCTAGTCTATAAATATAATCGTTTATTGTCTATTCGTGTCGATATTTTTAGTACAGTGTGACAAAAAGGGCCTTGTTGAGTGTACTAATATTTTTTCTACCCTGACTAGGCGAATATCTTAGCAAACAAATGAGCAACCAAAAAGAAAAAAAATTGTAACTAATGTATTCGTATGGAATCGCGCTCATACAATTTATTTGAATATAATAAACTTACGAAATTGTATCTGTAAGGCACTGTGACGAACTTCTTCCTCGATGATCTTCCTTGTCTGGTTGAAGCGTTTTCATCCTTCTGTCCAGAACGTTCCAATGCAGCTAATTGTTCCCTATCTGGAGTGAGGTCCCTGGTATTCCTCAACCTTCTCCAAGTGTTGATACCGTGCGTTTCAGGCTGGAGGTATGTATCGAGTTTTTCTGGGAAAAACTCAGAGGAATGATCGTAGGTGGAGGTTAGTACGAAGTCCAGATCATCTGTTGGTATTAGACCACTGTAAGGAAAATGTAACAGTATTATGTGTTAATATAAAATCAATTGAAAATTATTCACTCCAATCAGGATATAGTTAAATCAATAAAATTTGGCATGTACAGGGTGGGTCAAATTCGACGTTTTTAAATGGAAACACCCTTTTCTATAGGAGATAGACGAAAACTAATATCGGTGTCTGGAGCTCAATATTCATCAAAAACATGATGGTGAAAACCGCACATAAATATCTGTTACCGTTTCGGAGTTACGGGGTGTTTTTCAAAAATGTGCATTTTTAACAAATCGCTGTAAATTTTTTGCTATGGAAAATTTTGTATTTCTATGAAAACATTTCCAAAGCACCTTTTTACGTATTTAATGGTTTAAGTATAATTTTTTTTTAATTAATAATTTAAGAGTTATCAACAGAAAAATTGATTTTTTATTTGGGACACCCTCTATATTTTTAATTAACTGAAAAGAATTTAAAATTACCTTTCCAAAAATATAGCGCACTTGATATTTTGTTATAATCCCCTTCGAAATACAGAGTTTTTAAAAGTTCGCCACTTTTAACTAGTAGGCTTTGGACCCCTTATAGATGATATGCCCTTAATGGAACTCCAAAACATATTTTTCCAGCAAGACGACGCACCGCCTCTGAACGCTGAAGTTATCAGCAAATTTTTGCAGCCAATTTCAAGAATAATTGAATAGCTAACCAAGATTCCAGCCGTTGGCCGTCGAGGCCGCCTGACTTAGTGCCCATGGATCTAATCCTATGGATATATTTGCGGAAGAATAAAGGTTCCATATTCTTCCGTATAATCTAGGCAAGAATTAGAAATACTTAACAGTTATGAGAGGGTATCTTTCACCCCTACTGAGTTAATGAATTCCGCGAGAAATGTTCAAAAACTGCCCCGTCTGTCCATAACAGAAGACGGTTGATATGTCGAACACCTGTAGCAAAATCTCATATCTTGGTTTGCTATTTATTTTTATTGTTATTAGATATAGTTTATGTGTGTTGATGTTGGTTAAATATATTTTAAATTGTTATAAAATTCTGCATCTCTCATAGCAAATATTATTTTCGTTTTAATTGATGCTCACAGCTAGAATTTTTTTGTATTACAGCCGGTGCCGTTCAAAGCCTACTTATTTAAAGCGGGCGAATTTTTATATACTCTATATCTCGAAGAGGAATCGAGCAAAATATCAAGTGTGTTATATTTTTGGAAAGGTAATTTTAAATTCTTTTCAATAAATTAAAAATATACAGGGTGTCCCATATAAAAAATCAAATTTTCTGTTGATAATTCTTAAATTCTTAATTATTAAAGTTACAGCGATTTGTTAAAAATGCATATTTTTGAAAAACACCCCGTAACTCCGAAACGGTAACAGATATCGATATGCGGTTTTCACCATCATATTTTTAACAAAAATTGAGCTCAGACACCGATATTAGTTTTTGTCTATCTCCTATAGAAAAGGGTGTTTCCATTTAAAAGCGTCGAATTTGACCCACCCTGTACGTAATCAAAATATTTGACGAATGCACGTCGCAATGTTGCCACGGTTACTTTTTTACTTTGACTTTTGACAAGTGATGCATATATGACAGCAATACATATACATTTTTACTTTTTGTATGATTATTACACAAACAAATTCAAATTAATTGAAGTTATTATACAGGGTGGTTCGAACTGTCTTCCGGAAACTTCGGCAGCATATTCTGCAGATAAAAATAAATAAAAATGCTCCTCTAAATGTATGTCTTAAAATGCTTAGTTTCGAAAATACAGGGTGTAGCAGTTTTATTTTTATTTCGATTTTTTCCAAATAATTTATGTAGTAACATCAATATTTGGATGAAAATTGGTGTCTGGGAGTTTTTTGCCATGAGAAATTTGATTTTGATGTCAATATGACTCCTACTTGTAGAGGACGCCACCTACATATTTTTAACTAGTTTGAAGAGAAATAACTTTTCGTCCGTACCTGTATAAAACTACTGAGTAAAAAAATATATATTTACGACATTTTTTACGAAAAAAATGACTCTTAGTAAAAATTGCTACGAGTAATGGTTCTTGAAATATTTGGAATCGAAAATGTTGACTAAATAGTTATTACACTGAAATCATAGATTTATAAAATGTTTTTGTGCCAAAAGTTCAACAGAAACATCATTTTTTTGCAGAAAAATTGATGATTAATTTAAAAAAAATAAAAATTTCCCTTGATAATAAATCAATAAATATCTTGAGAACGGTTACTCGTAGCGATTTTTACAAAGAGACATTTTTTACGTAGAAAATCACGGAAATGTATATTTTTTCACTCAGTAGTTTTATACAGGTACAGACGAAAAGTTATTACTCTTCAAAACAGTTAAAACACATGTAGGTGGCGCCCCCTATAAATAGGAGTCAGATTGACATCAAAATCAAATTTCTCATGTCAAAAAACTCCCAGATAGCAATTTTTATCCAAATATTGACGTTATTTCAAAAAGTATTTGGAAAAAAATCGAAATAAAAATGAAATTTCTATACCTTGTATTTCTGAAACTATATAAGCATTTTTGGACATATGTACATTTATACGAACTTTTTTACTTATTTTTATCTGCAGAATATGCTACTGAAGTTTCCGGAATACAGTTCGGATCACCCTGTAGAGCAAGTTTTATGTATGGAAGTTGAACAACTTAAAAGTTCTAATTGATTAACATTAATCTTCGTGAAATTCTACTCACAGTCTGTAAACTGATATCTAAAAATATAAGCCTCAATATAAAACGCCTTAATTCGACCGGCTGGTACTGAATGAGCTGTGCATTTCTGGTACTTACTCGAAATTTTTAAAGTGGGCGAATCTTCGAGCACTGGCCAAGGTGTGATGCCGGTACATTCTCTGGAAAGGGGACATTGCACTGTCGTAGCAGGAGTTTTTAGTCGTTTTGGCGGTCGTGAGGGGCCTCAAGAAAATCCCCTCCCCCTCCAAGTAGGGCACACAGCCCCTGTTTCGAATGCGTCCTGCGGACAGAAAGACAATTTTGCCGTATAGTTTTAGTAGAGCTGGGCATATTTATTTATTTTTTCTGTTTGTGCTTTAAAGAACTAATACAATTATTGATGAATTAAGTGTTTTGTTTTAATTTACAGGGACTCCCTCATTTTTGCTAGATTAATAATC
The DNA here is from genome assembly GCF_002938485.1 of Sitophilus oryzae. Lineage (NCBI taxonomy): Eukaryota > Metazoa > Arthropoda > Insecta > Coleoptera > Curculionidae > Sitophilus > Sitophilus oryzae. The sequence goes on from NW_022146782.1 coordinate 3,163,042, forward strand.
TTTATACCGGGTGCGTCTCGAAAGTGGCACACTCCTATAAATTTTCTATTTTTTCAGATAAAAAAATGAGATTTGATATGTCAGTATATAACATAAATAAAGATTGATTGACGTATTTAATTGTTTTTGGTCACATCCTGTTTCACCGGAAATGACTACAACTTTTGGTTTTTAAATAGACCCTCAGTATTTTTTTACTTTATTTGATAGAAAATGACACACTGAATAGAATGACATATCATATGTCAACTTTTGACGTTTTTGCTTTAAAAGAAATCGCATTTTAAATGTCAGTCAAGAGTCAGTGCCATGGCTGTGTTAAAAATATTAATTTTTAATCAAGGAGCATCGGAAAAATAGTTTTGATCGTCTAATGTTTTTCGTGTCTTTTCCTGGCCGGTTAAAAGATGCTCAAAACGTATTTTTAATCATATCTCAATTTTTTTTAAATGGAACAAGGGTGGCTCATTAGCATATTTGAAAAAAAAAACACATTTTTTACGAATAATTTAGTACCACACGCTTGGTATTTCGAGTCATATTATAGTTATTACCGGCATGTTACTATTTCAAATAAACCCATATGCGAAAATGTCAAAAGTTGACGTATGATATGTCATTTTATTTGGGGTGTCATTTTCTATCGAATAGAGTAAACAAATATCGAGTGTGCCATTTAAAAATCAGAAGTTGTAGTAATTTCCGGTGAAACAGGAAGTGATCAAAAACAATTGAATACGTCAATCAATCATAATTTATGTTAGGTACTTACATACCAAAACTCGTTTTTTTATCTGAAAAAATAAAAAAGTTACAGGGGGTGAGCCACTTTTGAGATGCACCCGGTATGTCTTCTGCTTTATGAAAGTGTGTAGAGTGCATTCTTATATGGGACAACGTCTCAGATACTGGCTTTTGTCAATGCTCTGAGACTCTATGATGAGTTGTAACTCACGAAAGGGAATACAATAATTATTAATTACAATTTTATTAAAATTTGTTGTTTTTCTATTGAGTTGAAAATATACTACTTTAATAAATATTACTACTAAAAAATTTAGTGCACATTCTTACTAACCTGCAGCCATGATGACGTATATACGCCTCACAATCTAGTTCGGAGCTAGTTCTCGCGTGACTGGATAATTTTGGAATAAATCAGGAACTGGATAAACGAAGGAAAAGCCCAAACCTACCAGACTGAGCCTAGGTTCTTTACTGGGTCGGGCATATTTGTTTTCCAGGCCTTTTGTTAGCGATTTCCTTGTCGTACTGACGTGTGTCACTTTAGAATGAAACGGACTATTAGCAGGGCTATGTACAGGGTGTTCCTTAACATAATTTATTTTTAATTCTATAAATCGTACATCCAATGCATATACATTATTCGCTGACGAGTATTTCATATGCATCAGAAGATGGTCACGCAAGAGGCGTTTTCTTTCATGAGCTTTTCTATGAAACTGAAAAGCCCGTACCTTGGGTATTTAGTTATAGTTAGCTCCGTACCTTGGGGGTATTAAAATATATGTAAACGTTGTTGTAACGTTGTGCCGACGTAGAACTAGTACTACAACAAAGTAAAAGCTTCTGCGACATCAAATAAACGTTGTCTTGTAACCTATTTTGCTTAAGTGGTCTTTAGGTGATTCGGACAACGTAGTTACAATGTTGGGCGATAAAGACTTTTCCGACGTCACTTTCAGGACCAATTCCAACGTTGTTTAGATTTCCTTATTCTTACGTTGGTAGGACGTCGAGCCACTACCTTTTTGCAACTGTATTGAACCATAACCTTAAATCTTAAATTTTCACTTCATTGTTCTGTTCAGTCAGACAGTTCAGTGCTGTTTTTGTTTTTATAAAAAAACTTAATTGAAATGGGACATAAGAAAGGTACATATAAAACTAAATTTAAATATACATCGACATATTACCGATACTTTATCCACTCCCTCGTTTATTTAGAATATAGGGGGCGGCACAAGCTAGACTCTAGGATGACTAAATTAGGCAATCTTGCGACTAGTATACTACCTGTTAAGGCTGAACTGCGACTTTATTAGTCCAGTATGCGACTACTCGAACTACTCCATCTTAATCTCCAAAACAACAAAGTTAGTATTTTTCGCCATGTTGTTGAATAAGAAAATGTTTCGTTCCTAAAATAGCAATCCCTGCTTTTTGAATACATTAACTTGAAATATTTGACCATAAACAACACGCGGAAACAATTTTTTCGACTGCGAATAAATTATTGTCATTTTACTAAAAAAAAAATTCAAGAAATTTTTTAAAACTTCTTTAATTTTAAGGCCCATTAGTATTTTTCAAAGTAGAAACAATACATTTATCAATAAAGTTGTTTGCGTTTAACTTTTTTGCCTTGGGTAACGAGTTACAGAGAGTCGGTTAAAGTGTTTCAATAATTATGATCTTCAAACATCCTCCACACACACTTAAATACTTTTGTTTGGTTTTCCTTTACTGCCATCTGGCATATGTCTCTAACTAAATCATAAAAATAATATTTTTCCTATAATTATCCCAATTTAGGATAAAACGCGACTTAGACGCCATATTATTATAGTTTTGTATTTCTGTGAATTAGGATTTTAAACAACGTTGCAGTTTGTACTAAATTAGGCTGCTAGCCAACTTCGGTATCCAATGTCGTTTCGACCCAAAAATTATTTTCCAAACTAGTGCAGACTAGGGTTGGCACGAGGTTGTGCCGACGTTGCGCCCCGACGTTTGGTCGCGTGACACAACGTTGTCCCGACGTCCAAATGCTGCTGGGTAGAAAACCCTGTCATTTAATTTCCAGAATGCTCTTGAGGCGCTGCTAATCCTGTGCTGAAAAATCAAACTGCCGAGGTAATTGAGTCGAATCCAATTGAATACTGCCATAACTGCATTTTTTCGGAAATTTTGATAGACTTTTTTGCAAATCCTGTATAATTAATTTATAAAAATTAATTTTCGGTCAAACCAAGATTTGAATAGATAAAAAATATAGCTCTGCGATTTAATAGCGAATTCAAATCAGATAAAATGTTTTTAACATCATTTTTCGACATCTAACTAACCGTAAAGTACAAGCGAGCGAAGACTATACAGAACCGTTTTTCGAAAATTAACAATTCACACTCTGATTAGCCCAGACATGTTAAACGAATAGGCACGTACTACTGGTATCTCGCAAGATCATTAGCCAAATCTTTTAAAATTCGTATGGTTTTAATAGCTAAAAACGCATTAAAATATCTTTAGTTGTATATTTTAAGCGAGGAAGAAGAACAGTTAATTTTAATTAGGTTTTCTTAAAACTTCATTAGTCGCTTCACAATTGAGGGCAGGGGCGTAGATAGGTGTATGCTATGGGGGTGGTACTATGATTAAGTCGCAAAAAAAATCACCGTCGGAATTTTTTTGTCGAATTAAAACGACGGCGATTTTTTTGTCTTCAAAAAGATGTGACAAATCTTTTCGGATTAATCACTTTTCTATGGGTAGCGTGACTATTTTATAATTATGAAAAAACAATTAAGTTGAGCGGAAGGCAAACTTGGATAAAAAGTACACCGACTCTTTGGAGCGTATGTTTAATGCTTTGTCTTAGTGCTGTTAGTCTCTCAAATCTATTATATAACTTACCTTATTTGCGGCCCGACCTCTGTCTGTAAATATGTAGCTCATTTCTCGAGACTTTTCGGGACTGCTCTGGAGATATTCTGCCCGTTCATAAGGATCTTATTTATATACTTTTAAAGCACTCTTATTTTTTACTATCGAAATAAAACGGCCGAGTTTTTAGAAAACATTTAAATTTAATATTAAAAAGAAAATAAAGAACAAATAAAAAAATATATATGTATATGATCGAAATTACTTGTTATTACTAAAAATGGAAAATAGATGGAAAAATACAAGAAAATTGTCTGGTGTCTGCTTTGTTGAAAAATCTGATAATTACATAATCAATTGAACCTTCATTACTAAATCTTACTACAACACATTAAAATAATTTTAGAGAAGAAAATTAAAAACATTTGACAAAAGGACATAAAAAAAATACTATTAGTAGACACCAGACTTAAAAACTACAGGGGGTCACATCGTGAACCTTACCGAGTTTCGCGAACCCGATAGAGAACCGTCTCTTTTAGAAACTTAAACCGAACTAACTTTTCTGCCTAAAAACAGCCCCGAGGTTCCAACATTACAGGGTTGAAGGGTGGTGCATTCGGTACTTCGCCAATAGGATCATCCCTAAAGGTACTGCTCTTTGCTTGATTGGTCAGCTTGACACCGCCCTTCAAACCAAATTGGTTTGACCTCCCGTTGTTAGATGGCAGTACTATGACCATTTTACGTATTTCATCCTAGTTTACGTCTAGATACGTGCTTTCCTAAAGTTCCCAGATCCTTTACAAACATCCGGCGATAGTTACATGTTATCAAGGGTGGTTATTGGTTTTACAATGTCCCAGCGTTTTTATCTAAGGTCTATCTTTACAATTTTCTGTTTACTTCTAAGTTCTACAGTTTATTTGCTTTGCCCTTCTATAAGTTTGGGAATTTAAAAATAGTCACGTTTGAAAGATGTTTGTTTTATTACTTCCTGTTAAAAGACCCTCTCCCGAAACTAATAACCGAAAACATCGACTTGAACGTAAAGGATATAGGAAATAATCTGTTAATAATATAAATAATAATATATAGGAAATAATCTGTTACAAAGATATAAAAACATAACACAAAAATTAAAATATAGATTTGTAAATAACATACACAAAAATGAAACAACGACGTTTATTAGTTAATTTTCTATAAACTATAAATAAAAAAATCTAAACTATCAAAAAAAACTCTAAGAACTATAAATAAAACTACAAAACAAAATCAAGTTTTCTAGTACGCTGTTTGGAAAACCTATCAATAACAGCATCAACATTTATTTCAATATCTTTATGGATATTGATTAGAGTTAACCCCACTAATCTGTCCTGGCCAATAAGAATACTTTGTGTGCTTTTAATTAGGTCGAACATATTATAAACGATAAATCAACATAATTAAAAGCATACAAAGTGTTCTTATATGTCGGATATTAATTAAAAAAAATCCTTTCATAGTCAATGACTATTTCAATTCTCGTATCTCGTCAAGCGTCAGGGGGGGGTACTGTCCCCCAGTACCCCCCCCCCCTTATCTACGCCCTTGATTGAGGGGCTTAGAATAAAAGGGATACAGGTGAATTTTTGTTCTAAATAGACTTAAGCGTCTATTACCACAGATTATATAGATTATAATCTTTGTTTTTTCTTTATTGTTTTTCGTGGTTCCAGTTTTCGGAATCGGGCACTAGTAAGGTTACTAGTTTGCGCACATAGCACGCCCACTTATGGGCCTCTAAAACTGTGCACAGCGCCTGACCGGCACAGTTATTAGAGAGATATCGGAAAACCGAATAGCGTCATCCAGTATTTACGCGTACCTTATCATGGTTACGATATGCGCGAGTCAATTTTTAACGCAACACCCGCTAATAACGTTACCGCCTGACGTAATTTGCGGATCAATTACATCTTTCTAAATAACCTCTGATAACGTTTAAAAATTGCTTAATTAAATGGGCATGTGCGGGTATTTGACTACAGGACTCTTAGTATATATTATAGTATTGGAAATAAAAATGCGAAATTTACCGAATTTTTCAAATTTACCTTGATTTTTATTGAACTCAAAAAAATACACACATTTTTTTTTGATTCTAAACTGTGAATTAAAAAAAAAAGATAAAACCATTTTTACTTAATAAAGGGTATAGCCTCCTCTACTGTTCATTACAGCCCTACATCGTCTCTCCATGCTCCTGATCAGGTTGTCGTTCTCTTCTTGAGGTACAGCCTGCCACGCTGCATTCACGGCCCGAACCAGATCCCTACGAGTTTCACGAGGCATACCCATTCTCAAAATTCTTCTTTGGACCGCGACCCATACGTGCTCGATGGGGTTGAGGTTAGGAGATTGTGCCGGCCAGGGTAAGATGTTTAATTGATGAGCATTGATAAACTCACTTACCACTCTGGCTGTATGAGGCCGTGCATTGTCATGCATGACAATGAAGTTTCTCCCAAAATCATTGGCATATGGTAACACGACAGGCTCAAGAATTAAATCACGATATGTGATTCCTGTTAGAAACCTTTCAAGGAAAACGAGATCGGGTTTTCGGCCTAACTGGACTCCTCCCCAGACCATAACTGTTCCACCTTGATAAGGGTGCACTTCCTGAACATGATCCAACCGAATAAGATTTCCCGGTTCTCTCCATACCACAAGCCTTCTCGAATCCGGATGAATTCCAAAGCGTGACTCCTCCGTGAAGAGAACATTGGCCCATTGTTCATTCGACCACTGAACATGATCTTGAGCCCACAAATATCGTACCTCTCGATTTCCTCTCGTTAAGGGTTTTTTTCCTCTCGTATGCTTCTTAATTTGATCTCTCTTAATCTATTGCGAACAGTGTCAGAACTAACGGTTACTACCTTATGTGTTTCTTGGAGAATTAAACTAAGCTCTGGTGCTGTAAGAGTCGGTCGGCGTCGAGCATTTAATTGTAAAAAATGATCTTGCTGAGGGGTAGTAATGCGATGTCGATGTAGATCGCGATATTACACTTTGCGTTGTATTTAATGCTCTAGCTACGTCGATTTGGCGCATTCCAGCTTCGAGCATACCCATAGCCCTTAGCATTTCGTCTCTGTTAAGATGTCTACGCTCCATAATGTCGTTTAATACTAAACAGAGTTATTTGAATGAACTCTGGCCAATTATCATAAAAACATAGCTAGTACAGGTTAAATTCGAACAATTGATGCTAGGTGCTTTTTATACATTTGACAAAAAATACACAAACGCTTCTGCAAATATCCCAAATTTAGAAATAACTAGTGTGACTACTTCGTTTCAATCGAAGTAGAAAGAATCGGCCTACAAATATGTGGTTGTTTATTCAAAACATTTATTTTTAACTTTAATAAAATGATATCCCTAGATTTTTCCGGTGTGTGTATTTGGAAATTTCAAGTGTCTGTTTCTATCTTGTCAACGATATCCCTGTCAAACGTCTTGTTCTTGTCAGAAGTCAGTGAGTGTTTTCAAATCAGTTGGCAAATGGGGTTTTGATATTTTTAGGCACCGCTATCAAGAAAGTCGACAGTTTTATACCTCGAGACCGTCCTAGAATGCCATATGGTACTCTCGGTACTTTGAGAGAGACGTTCGATTCGTTTATTTGATTTATCTGAAGCCAATTAGTTCTGCTTCTCCCAGTTTCAGGTCAGTAGATTTAGTAAACGGTACACACAATATTTTAAAATATTACTGATATAACCAGGGCTAAAAAACATTTTTTTTTCAATTTTTAAACAAAACATGTGCGTTATATGGTCAAATCCAAAGTTAGGATAATGTTCTAAACATGTTTTAAGTAGTTTTAAAGAAAGTTTAAAACAAGTAATGGTGTTTTAGGACATTTAAAACACTTGTTTTAAAACAAAATGTTTAAAATATCTCAATATAAGTTTTGTTTTTTAGGATTAGAGATATTATCGTATTATGAACCAAGATAAATACTTTGAAAGAAGAATGGTTGTGAACAAATTCAGCAACAGGCCTCCTTTTGATTTGAAGAAACCCCAAGAATCTCTAAACATCACCGAAAATATTAAAGAATATCCCGAAGAGAACTGCATTAATTGTTGCAAAAATCGTTGCACCAAACAAAAGTATAGAATCCATTTTATACATTATTGAATAGAGAGTAAGACTGGTCTTGGTCTTGGCCCTGCACAAAAAGCAAGACCTAGTCAAAGTACAAGATTGGCATTTACTCTGCATGCCCAAGATCAAGATCTTGCTTGCAAGACTCTTGCGGTCTTGCCTTGACGTTATTCTTCCCTGTTTTAATTTATTATAAGTAGTGTTTTCCTCACTTTTGCATAAAGTTTTAAAGGAATGAAATTTAATATACAGGGTAAGGTGGGTAAAAAAATCGACTTTTTAAACGGTTTTATTTAGCTCGACCCGTACGGTATTTATTTATTTGTTTGTGTATTTGGGTCAAAATTAGAAATTGAAATTTAAGTACCTTCCTGTTGTCAGATTGATCTGAAATTTGGTACACACCTTTAGTTCCGATGACAATACAATATAGTAATATCAATAACATTGTAAATCTAAGATGGCCGCCGGTACAAAATGGCGGATTTCATATTTTTCCACAACCCCCTCAATATGGGTATCAAATGAAAGGGCTACACTTTTTATTCTTAATCTAAGGGCTACACTAGTAGAATACTGTGATTATGACAAAATTTAAAATCCAAGATGGACGTCGTTACAAAATGGCGTATTAGGTGAGGGCATGAGTAGTCGTGTCCAGAACAGTTGTGTCCAAGATTGTGTGACGTTAGAAGGACAGATAAAAAAAATAGGTGATTAGATGTACCTACGTAGTTAGCGGTAGCTTTACCACCCAAGTTAAGGTAATAGGTTAAAACGTGCTGAGGACTGTATGGCATTAGGGTGGTTAAAAATGTAATGTCGCAAGCGTTTTCCCCTCAAGATTGGGCGCCTCTTGTTGTATATTATAGCCTTGCCCCTCTACTGGACCTCTGGGGGGGTCGACCGTTAAAATGTCCATTACTCGTGGGAACAACATGGAAACAATAAATAAAAAAACAAACAAAAATAAAAACGAAACTGCTACACAACGAAAAGAAGGCTCGAAAAGGCGAAAGAAAAGTATAGAACGAAACGTGCAAAAGAAAGTGAAAATGAAACCTATAGTCGACTACAGAAACGAAGAGAACGGTTAGCAACAGAAACACCTGAGCAACATGATGCCAGGTTAATAGCACAACGTGAGAGACAAAGGCAGCTGGTGGAGTCAGAAACACCTGAGCATCATGAGTCCAGGCTAGCATCACAACGTGACAGACAGAGAGAGTTGTGAGCGTCATGAGTCTAGGCTGGCATCACAACGAGAGAGACAAAGAGAGTTGTTAGCGTCAGAAACACCTGAGCGTCATGAGTCTAGGCTAGCATCAGAACGCGACAGACAGAGAGAGTTGTTAGCGTCAGAAACACCTGAGCGTCAGATTGTAATAATTATCAGGTAAAAAACCATGTAATAATGATGCACTAAATGAATTAAATAGAATGAGGAATATTCGGTAGGCATTTCCGTTAAATACTAAAAACTAGAAAATAAAAAATCGGTAAAAAAACTTTTAAGTTAAACGGTTTTATCTTATGTGCACTGAAAACTAGAAAATAATAATAACAATTAGGTATTTTGAACTTCTAGTTCAGAAATATTTTAGTACTAGGCAGAATAGCTTTTAGGCATATTAGACTAAAATAAAAACGTGGGGCCCATTAACTATTGCTGTAATACTTTCTTCTATACTAAGTGTGGATTGCATCGACTTACAGAGGGGTTTTAAGTTTTTTTACCGATTTTTTTTTTATTCTCAAAAAATTCTCTCCAAGTACCTAATTTCTCTGGCATTTTAACAGCCGAACTCACAGCTATTTATCAGGCTCTTATCGAAATTCGGAGCATGCCACCGATTGAAGCATTAATACTATCTGATTCACTTAGTTCCCTCAACAGTATTGCTTCTATAAATCCCAAAAACTCTCTAACCTGCAGCATTCGAGATCTAGTATATAAACTTACTGAAAGAAACTACAATGTTAACATTATGTGGATTCCTGGACACTCTGATATTGCTGGTAACGACCGAGCAGAAAAACTGTCAATTAATGTCAATGAGACACATTCTTTTTGAATGCTTACCTGTTGCCCATAGGTCTAGATTCTTTAATGCTGTTACCTATGAGAATATTTTCGCGCATTTTAACATTTCGAAGATTAATAAAGTTATGGAATTCATAGACAGCACCAACATAACGAAAAAACTATAATTTAAAATAACCTCATATCAAATTCTCTCTCTCTCTCTCTCTCTCTCTCTCTCTCTCTCCTATTGTTGTATTGTATTGTAGACCAACGGAATCCAATTTTATAATTATAACAATATTATAAAAATAATAAATTTCAAATAAATTTTCGAACAGAGAACTTCCTTAATACTTTCACAACAGAAGATTTTCTGTGTAGAAAATGCTAAAAATACAAGATTTGTAAGATTCTTGCAGCAAGTCCAATACTACTGACTAGACTGCAAGATCAAGGCCAAGACCAAATCTTGTATTTTCTGATCGCTATTACCCTTGTTTATATATTCTTAAAGTTGTTCAACCGACTAGACAAAATGTGCTGCCAACTGGAGGACAAATCGTGAACCTTTCGGGGCGGAGTCAAAAATATCGATTATTTTCGTTATTTTCCTCAGAGTAATGTAATAATATAGCCCCGGGTTTCTGCGAACTTTAATAGTGACCAGCTGATTAAGAAATTTAAACGAAACTTTTATTTTATTGTAAATTGTGGATTATGTTTGCCTGTTATTTTAAGAATTCTAAGCCGTATTAACAAAGAAATTATTGTTTCGATATGTTGGTACATTATTTATAATTTATGATAATGCTAATTGTTGTTAATTAATATTTAAAAAAAAGTTACATACTTATTTTAATTTGATTTAATGCAGGTTTATAAAAGAATCAATTCATTCTTAGATTATTTTATTCTAAATTGAGTGCTTTACGAATTTTACGTTTTTTTTTTGAAAACATAAAACTTTTTACATTTTTGATGCTAACTAATTGGCGTGGTATTATTGGTATGAAAATTAGCCAAGAAAGAAAAGAATTGGCTATAACGTAATTTTTCGAAAAAAACATATTATACTTATCGCTGAAAAGCTTAAAAAATGGCGCTTTTTATGAAGTCATGGTCAACTATGGTTTCCATTAAAAAAAACATAATGTTTGTGTCATATGTCAAAAATGACAGACTTTAGAAAAAAAAACAGAAAACACAAACTCATTAGGTATATGATTATCTACAACTTTTATCTGAAAACTTTTTGTCTAAAGTACCGTATGATCGAATAAAAACGGCGTCAGCGATGGCTATAAAATGACGATCAATGATATTTCCCATAAAATTTTACATATAAAATGACAGCGATCTTCACTTCATAGCCATCGTTGACGCCGTTTTTATTCGATCATATGGTAGATTATAATGGAATTAGAGACAAGTTTTAAAATAGCCAAAATTTGTTTTTTTTCTTCACCGAAAAATCCAAAAGGCGCATATTTATAACCCCACAAAACTGCAATTCTCTCCCCATTAACCGACTCTGTATCTCCAGTAGTTTCCGAGATGCCCATGGAGAACATCGTAGGAAACTCACCCTGTATAGTATTTTGAAACTAACTATTATTATTATTTGACTAGTTTAATTTGATTAATAAGGCTAGATTAATTTAATTTCAAATATATTTGATCAGATTTTTTTTCGTATATTCTGCTACCAGAAAACCAAGATTATAACGAAGTTGAAGGAAGATATAGTGTATCTATCACAATACTTAATAGAACTACTACAATTATTACAAGAAAAACAAAAAGAAGAAATACCCAAATACCCCTTCATCTACTACTCAACTACAAAATAAACGAATATAATCTCTGAAAAACACTACACAACTACTTATTCTTGTATTCTACACTGAACAAATTATCAAACTTACTAATTTATCAAACAAAAAGAAAAAATAACAAAATTATCCCTTCAGCTACTACTTAACTACAAAAGAAACTGTATAAAAACAGTACTAAACTATTTTTGGTAGACTACACTAACATGCTACACTAAACACTATAATTAAACTTAATAAATTAATCTAATTTTACACTACACCTACAAAGAAAAAAGAAATATGAACATTTTCTAAAACTAGAAGAAACAGAACTTCCACACGTGCGACCAGGATAATAAGTCAAGGGGACAAAGAATATAAAATACTTTAAAATGTGCATTCAGAAAGAAAAAATACCTCGAAAATGATCTAAACAAACATTTTTATTTCTTATCAGTGAGAAGCATCGGCCTTGTCGGCCTTGAAGAATTTGTCGGGTATTTACAATGGTCGAATTGTTTAATTGCCAGCTTTTATAGCATATCTAATAGACAAAAAGTATCTGGTCGATTAGTAACCAATTGGCACAGTCTCTCTCTCATTATCGATTTTTATTTTCTCTGTTTTTATTGGTAGCTTCAAAATTCAGAGTAACAAAAAATATTTTTCTGTAGGGAAACCGGCCCTGCCATTTAGTAGTCTTAGCCCATAAACGTCTTAGGTTGATCTACTTTAAAAATATATATACAAGGCTATTACTGAAGCTTAAACCTCATCTTTCTTCCAGACCTCCAGTTATTCCCAAATCAAAGAAATTATCCAAAACTGCTCCAGACAAAGAACTAGCTGACAATACTGACAATAGATTAATTATATCAAAGATCATAGAAAATTTCCAGAAGGCCACTCCATCTCGAGAACTCCACAGGAACTCCGACATAATCAACAAGGGTTCTGTAGAAACTTTATACAGGAAAAGTACGATTTCCAAGCTTGGGAAAAACATCCCGGAACATAAACTAATGAAAAATCTACTGAAAAACTTTGAGGCGGACTCTGAGAGATGTCTGGCTCAAAAAAAGCGGAATTTTGGCAATAGGAAGGGTTCTAAATGCAAGAAAATCGCAGTAAAAAAGCAAGTTTTTGATAACAATGAAGTAATAAGTACTGATTTTTGTATTAAACTTGAAAATAGGAATGGACCGTTTAATAGTTGTTCGAAAATTAATAAAAAAACTAGCACAACTGGATTGGTTTGGCCTCCAAGGTCTGTAGAGATGATGCATTTTTATGATAATAAAATGTCTAGTAATCATAACACTATTTATGAGGATATGGAGGAAATATCTAGTAATAATGAGAGTTCTAGACCGATTTCTGAGGTGGGTGATATTGTTTTAAAGCGGAGAAAACTTACTAAACAGTTTAAAAACAATATTAGTGACGAGACAGTTCCAAAAATGAGGTAAATAAAGTAAAAGTAAAGTATTTTAAGTTAACCTAATCTACAGAGTGTTTCAACACACATGTGCCATCTCTCGTGGGAGATTCCTCACGTAAAAATAAGATTTATTTTTCATATCAACATAGGTCCTATTCTGCTTTGTTGCGTAGCTACAGGGTGTTAAGTCTTAATAATCTTTCGATTTATTATAATTTTCTTCCAAGTACTTTTAGTGTTTCTAATGAATTTTCGAGGGTAAAAGTTACCATATAAATGCGACATATTTTAATCCTAAAAATGTTGACATATTCACCAGTGCCGTGCATATGAGTTATCACTGCAATATTTTTCTAAAAAAGCATGTACGCCACTGACTTTTTTTTCTGTTGTTAGCGAAATAGTGTAAGCAGTTTAATGCCGATTAGAAGTTGTCGCTTGGTATTTTGTCGATTTCGGCCTCCCTGATGAGATTTAAATACGAGGCATGTTTTTTAAGTACCGTTTTGCGATTCCGCTGCCGCAGCGCTAAGGTCGGCGTTCCGCGCATGCGCGCTGGTTTCCTACATCTCTTGTCTATGCACAGAGGCCAGTACAGTCTGATTCTTCATTGTATACGTTGTTTATTGAGTGTTTAAGATGCCTCCGACAATCGTGAGCCCCGCCGATTGTGAAGTACGGGCTGTCATACGATTTCTTAGTGCTAAAGGCGTAAAACCGATCGATATTCATCGTGAGATCTGTGAAGTCCTTCGGTCGTTAATGAAGATTTGGTGCAGAAAGTGGACGAAAAGGTGAAAGAAAACAGACGCTTTACAATTTCATCATTGTGCGACTACTTTCCTCCAATGTTCTCGTAGTGTTTTGTATCGCATTGTGACCGAGAACTTGAATTACCGGAAATTGTGTTCACGTTGGGTTCCGAAAATGTTGACACTTTTGCACAAAACCCAACGTTTAGGCACTTTGCATTGACTTTCCTTGAGCAGTACCACAATGAAGGTGAAGATTTTTTAGACATAAATTGTTACTGGTGATAGAAACATGGGTGGCCTACGTCACACCAGAATCGAAACAACAGTCCATGGAATGGCGACATTCATCATCACCAAAACAGTGAAGTTTAAGCAAACAATTTCTGCCCGGAAAATCATGTGCACAGTTTTTAGGACAGAAAAGCGTATTGCTAGTGGAGTTTCTGCCTCGTAATGAGACAATCAATGCAGCATCTTATTGTGAGACATTGAACAATCTGCGCCGTGCAATCCAAAACAAAAGACGTGGCAAGTTGAGTAAGGGTATTGTTTTGCTGCATGACAATGCCCGTCCACATGTGGCTAATCGGACCAAAGATCTCTTCAAATCTTTTAAATGGGAAACTCTAGATCATCCTCCATACAGCCCTGATCTGGCGCCCAGTGACTACCATTTATTCCTGCACTTGAAGAAACACCTGGGCGGTCTGCGTCTTCAAGACGATAACGAAGTCAAAACAGTTGTGATACAGGGGTTAACCAGTCAGGCGGCAGAATTTTATGAGGAGGGTATTGAAAAACTGGTGCCACGTTATGACAAGTGCCTCAATATTTACGGAAATTATGTAGAAAAGTAGATTAAGGTACAGGCTTTCATGTAAAAATAAAATTATTGCGATATCTTTGCACGTTTTTTTTAATTCCAAAACGGTACTTACTTAAAAAACATGCCTCGTATGTATTCCTCATCAAAAAATACGAAAAAAAGTTCCTATAAAGATGGATATGGAAATGCATAGTTTTAGAGTTACAGGATGTTAAAACTTTTTAAAATTAGGTTTTTTGCTTTGAATAAGAAGACTAAGGAAGGAGCATAATGCTATCCATGTATTCATGCATGGTGGGCGGAAAAAGGACTCTAGGTGGGCAGGGGCGTAGATAGGTGTATGCTATGGGGGTGGTACTATGATTAAGTCGCAAAAAAAATCACCGTCGGAATTTTTTTGTCGAATTAAAACGACGGCGATTTTTTTGTCTTCAAAAAGATATAAAAACATAACTAATAACTAAATTAAAATATAGATTTGTAAATAACATAAACAAAAATGAAACAACGGCGTTTATTAGTTCATTTTCTATAAACTATAAATAAAAAACTCTAAACTATAAAAAAAACTATAAAAACTATAAACTATAAATAAAACTACAAAACAAAATCAAGTTTTCTAGTACGCTGTTTGGAAAACCTATCAATAACAGCATCAACATTTATTTCAATATCTTTATGGATATTGATTAGAGTTAACCCCACTAATCTGTCCTGGCCAATAAGAACACTTTGTATGCTTTTAATTAGGTCGAACATATTATAAACGATAAATCAACATAATTAAAAGCATACAAAGTGTTCTTATTTATCGGATATTAATTAAAAAAAATCCTTTCATAGTCAATGACTATTTCAATTCCCGTATCTCGTCAAGCGTCAGGGGGGGGGGTACTGTCCCCCAGTACCCCCCCCTTATCTACGCCCTTGTAGGTGGGGGTCCTTGACAGTTCTGTTTGACGATTCATTTGGCACATTTGAATTTGATTTGAAATTTTGTGGATTTGTCAGTCTTTACGGCACTTATTTTATGTTATTTATTATTTATTCTACTACTGATAGTTGTATAAAGGTAGTAAATCTAGACGGAAATTGTGGCAGAACTTAAATTAACAGTGACACTATTGCGATTTATCGAAAAAGACTCTAAAATAGTTGGTTGTGTAGCGTGCGGTAGATCTCGGCAAAAATCGAGTGAAATAATGGAACAACTTTTCGCTAGTAAGTGACTATATAATATACATACGTGTAGTAAACCGATCATTTATGAAATTCACTTAAATTAACTAATTATATATTTTTTTCTTGTATTTTTGTCAAAAGATTAGATGTCAAAGAATTTACATACGTCAATTTGACTTACCTGCTTCAGTAGCGTATCAGATGTTTGTGTTAATAAATAATTATTAAAACTTATCTATTTTGATTATAATAATATGTTTTTATAACAATTTTAATAACTACCAACATTTATTCACAACGTAAAATAAAAAAAAATATTGAGTCTACCCCACGTCTACTCTACATCATAGTTTTACATTTTTTAAATAAAATTAGAACGGCACTGATAAACCGGAGTCCCATCGCGGTGGACCTAAGATTTTTGATATGCTCCTTCCTTAGTCTTCTTATTCGAAGGTTTTTTTGTCATTATCTTAAATACCGTTATTTTTTTTTTTTGAAATTGCTGTAGGTTGGATTAATAGTAATAATAACTAATAGTAATAATATTTAATAATAAATTAGGTAAAATATATAATTTATTAATTTTATTTTTATTTTAATTTTATTAATTGTAATTAATAAAATTGCATTTATCTCATCAAGGAGGCCAATTTCGACAAAATATCAAGAGTATTAAGTATTAAACTGCCACAAAATTTTGATATCAAAAGAAAAAAGTCAGTGGCGCACATTTTATTTTCTTTTAAAAATATTGTAGTGATATATGCACGTTCCTGATAAATTTATCGACACTTTTTTGGCATTAACATATGTAGCACTTATAGTATTGTATTTGACTAAGAGTGGGTAAGACCCATAGGGGACCCTCCACTGAGGCCGCGAGGGCCTATTGTGGCTCAGTTTCTACAAGCTCTAATTTACAAGAGCGTCAAAGTTCATCCTCAAGACCCAGCCTCTTAATATAGGCCGTTATGTCTGAGGGCGATATGTCTCCTAGGTCTGATAGGTCTAGCATGGGTTTGCCAAATATCTCAAACCTGGTCCTGCTCCCAGCAGGGCAGGTACACATAACGTGCTTCATTGTTTCATCATCTTCCATACAGAGTCGGCATTCGGCGTCTTCCACCAGTCCCGTCCTCTGTAGGTGAGATCTCAGCCTGCAGTGGCCCGTGTACACTGCAGTGAGCACACGCGTTCCATTCCTACCGGCCTTTAGGAGTTCTCCTGTTCTATGTTTGGATGGCCCTGCTAGGATTTTCTTGGCATGCTCCATTCCGGGACTGTCATTCCAGTCTCGGAATGTCTCACCCCTAACCCATTCACAGAGCCTGTCTCTTGCGAGATTTTTGGGAACGCTAAGTGTCGGTTCTGGGCCCACGAATGGCGAGCCTGCACCAATTTTGGCGAGGGAATCAGCACGTTCATTTCCCTCTAGGCCGACATGTCCCGGTATCCATATTAGCGACACTTTGTTCCTATCTCCCAGTATATTGAGTAGTTTCTTACAATGAAGAATCGTCATAGACGTGCTTTTCGTTGCCTCAAGTGCTTTCAGCGCAGCTTGACTATCCGAAAATATGCATATTGTTTTCCCGGTGTATTGCTGTTCTACCAGCAGTTGCACACAGGTTTCAATAGCATATAGCTCAGCTTGGAAGATCGTGGTGTGTTTTCCAAGACTGTGGTAGATCTCAGCAGCAGTAACTTTAACCCTCAAAATTTCATTCGAAACGCTAAAAGCACTTGGAAGAAAATTATAATAAATCGAAAGATTATTAAGACTTTAACACCCTGTAGATACGAAACAAAGCAGAATCGAATCTATGTTGATATGAAAAATAAACCTTATTTTTACGTGAGATTTTTTACGTTATTTCACGAGAGATGGCACGTGTTTTTTGAAAAACCTTGTATATTTTTTTCTTTTTTAGTTATAAACCTGGAAGAATAGAGACACTTCCAAAAACAAATTCGAAAAATAACAACGACAAAAAACTAAAACAAAACCTCTCCGATAGACCAGAAAAGAATATTCGTAAAACTATACCGATGAAGGAAAAAAGTTTTGTTCAAAACCAAGTGGAAAAATTGAACAAAGCATCAATAAGAAAAAATAAAGAAAAGACGACAGAAACAGAGCGTCCAAAATATTGTTCACAAAGCGCACAAAAATCGCAATATTTGGAGGTTATGAATAAAGTGAAAAATACAATTCCACAGATTAAAAATGTTTTTCAAAGTGATAGTGGTAGGATTGTTTTTATTTTTTTTTTGTATTTTGAGAAAATATTTTGATTTTGTTTTAGAACAAGTTTGGTCTGATCCAAGTTTCGATGAGATTGCGCCGCAATATATTACGTTTCCTAAAGAAACAAGGATGGCCATAGATCAACGTTTGAGCGAGAAGAGGTGTCCAATACCGCTGTCAAAATTTACGAAAATTGACAATGTCAAACCTGCCGTTGTTTTGAATGCCGAGGAAACAAATTATAATGGTATAAAATTGCTTCGTGTAAAGATGAAACCACCCTGTAAAAGATAGACTAATTAGGAAAATCAGTAAAATTTGTCGTTCACGTCATCAAAATACATGGCGCAGTGTTGCCACGGCTACTTTTTTACTTTAATTTTAGTGACAATACTTAAATTATGCAGAAGGCTAGGTTTACAGATTTAGAGAAAAAAAAAAGATTTGGCTTGAAAATGAAGGTAGCGTTATTCTGTACGTAAAACTATATGGAGAATGTCTTCGATCGTCATTTCTAAGCCAACTGGACGCCGTTTTTTTTCGATTATACAGTATTTTTTATTTGTTTATTAGATTATTGTCACTGTTATGATCATGGAGACGGACCTGCTAAAACTCAAAATTACCCAGCCGAAAGAAGAAATACAACAGCAAAAACAACAAATAAATCAAAATGGAAAATTCCGATGCCTTGCAAGAAGAACTTGTTATGTGACAAAGGAGACCATCATAACGGGCCTTGTGGTTACACCCATAATTCTTTCAATAAAGTCGTTTCTTAAAAAAATGTTTTTTTTATAAAAACTTTTATTCATATGTTCGACAACAATAACGATACCCTCTATACGGGCCACCCTGTATACAGAAAATCAATTTTTAAACGGTTTTATTTAGCTCGACCCGTACGGTATTTATTTATTTGTTTGTTTATTTGGGTCAAAATTAGAAATTGAAATTTAAGTACCTTCCTGTTGTCAGATTGATCTGAAATTTGGTACACACCTTTAGTTCCGATGACAATACAATATAGTAATATCAATAACATTGTAAATCTAAGATGGCCGCCGGCACAAAATGGCGGATTTCATATTTTTCCACAACCCCCTCAATATGGGTATCAAATGAAAGAGCTACACTAGTAGAATATTGTGATTATGACAAAATTTAAAATCCAAGATGGACGTCGTTACAAAATGGCGTATTAGGTGAGGGCATGAGTAGTCGTGTCCAGAACAGTTGTGTCCAAGATTGTGTGACATTAGAAGGACAGATAAAAAAATAGGTGATTAGATGTACCTACGTAGTTAGCGGTAGCTTTACCACCCAAGTTAAGGTAATAGGTTAAAACGTGCTGAGGACTGTATGGCATTAGGGTGGCTAAATGTAATGTCGCAAGCGTTTTCCCCTCAAGATTGGGCGCCTCTTGTTGTATATTATAGCCTTACCCCTCTACTGGACCTCTGGGGGGGTCGACCGTTAAAATGTCCATTACTCGTGTGAACAACATGGAAACAATAAATAAAAAACAAACAAAAATAAAAACGAAACTGCTACACAACGAAAAAGAAGGCTCGAAAAGGCGAAAGAAAAGTATAGAACGAAACGTGCAAAAGAAAGTGAAAATGAAACCTATAGTCGATTACAGAAACGAAGAGAACGGTTAGCAACAGAAACACCTGAGCAACATGATGCCAGGTTAATAGCACAACGTGAGAGACAAAGGCAGCTGGTAGAGTCAGAAACACCTGAGCGTCATGAGTCCAGGCTAGCATCACAACGTGATAGACAGAGAGAGTTGTTAGCGGCAGAAACACCTGAGCGTCATGAGTCTAGGCTGGCATCACAACGAGAGAGACAAAGAGAGTTGTTAGCGTCAGAAACACCTGAGCGTCATGAGTCTAGGCTAGCATCAGAACGCGACAGACAGAGAGAGTTGTTAGCGTCAGAAACACCTGAGCGTCAGATTGTAATAAATTATCAGGTAAAAAACCATGTAATAATGATGCACTGAATGAATTAAATAGAATGAGGAATATTCGGTAGGCATTTCCGTTAAATACTAAAAACTAGAAAATAAAAAATCGGTAAAAAACTTTTTAAGTTAAACGGTTTTATCTTATGTGCACTGAAAACTAGAAAATAATAATAACAATTAGGTATTTTGAACTTCTAGTTCAGAAATATTTGCATATTAGACTAAAATAAAAACGTGGGGCCCATTAACTATTGCTGTAATACTTTCTTCTATACTAAGTGTGGATTGCATCGACTTACTATAATCGTAACTGGAGATTTTGACAATCAATAACCAGCCGTGGCGGTTTCACCAGCGAACGCCGAGCTCATGATCTACCAAAGTATAAAGATATGCTTTGCCATAGGTAGGATTTCAGAGGGGCCCCACGTTTTTATTTTAGTCTAATATGCCTAAAAGCTATTCTGCCTAGTACTAAAATATTTCTGAACTAGAAGTTCAAAATACCTAATTGTTATTATTATTTTCTAGTTTTCAGTGCACATAAGATAAAACCGTTTAACTTAAAAGTTTTTTGAACGATTTTTTTTAACTAAATTAAGTTTGGAACTCTGCAATTGACAGCTTACATCGCGGTCGCTTTGAAAAAAAATTGAAAAATATATAGAAAATTTAAGAATCGGCAACAACTGTCAAATAGATTAGACTCATTTATTCCAAATTATTCTGTCAATAAATCATCCGTCCCACAAGATTGACAAAAACTCTCACTTCACTCTTGTCAGCTGTTAGTTAGAATTAAAATGTATTCAATAAATAAAAATCTATAGTTAACCGTGTAAATTTCAGCAATTAGAATTAATTTCACACTGAAAATTGCGGTCTCCCAAAAAGTAGAGCGGAAATTACTAATTAATTAGACTTATTTTTCTTTTGCACAAATAGAATAAAACTTAATGTGTGTAAATTACACTGTTAAACACCCATATATTACCAGGCTTACTTACAGGTGCGAAATACAGAGTCTGTGCTTTAATAATATATTTAATTTGAACGGTTTCTAATTTGTATGCACTTTAAGTAAGAGCCATTAGCCATAGAAACGAAATTTCTTATGAGTCATGTTTGGGAGTTGACTGGCATCGGACATAAGGTGTTCCAATACATACTTAGTGTTTTGTATTCAGTGGCGTACTTTCTTATTTATACGGTATGTCCCCGGATTGTCTTTAGAAAAGAAAAAAAAATTGCTTGTTCTAAAATTATTTATACTTTTCCAAATTTGTATTTATAGAAAATTAGAAAAGCATGAAAATATGGTTGAATTTTTACCTAAAGAAGTTCTAAAAATCAAAACGAGTTTCTGTGGTAATATAATTTCGTTTTTATTCTTTAATAGATTTTTATTCATAGAATTTTAATTAACGTTGTATTTTTTGCTGTTTTAAAATGTTAAAGAAGCACAAAATTTATTTATATTCTCTTTTTTTCCTTTTTTATTCATTATTTTTGTTGATATTCTCTTTTTTATTCAAATATCTATACGAATAGTCCATTTTTTAAAAAATCCCTGTTAAATAAATCTCAAACAAATCTCTAACAAAATACGCCCCTGTATTAAGTCGTCTATTCATCCCTCTCTCTTATACTCAGCTAAACAAAGACCCGTCTCTCAAGAACAGCATGTTTTCTATGCCCCTGCTGTTCCCATAGAGGTTCATACGAGGGTAGCATGATAAGTTTCCGACCTTATTTTTCTGTTATCTCTCTTACTTTAATTCGACAGTTATCTAGACCTTACAAATCTATCGTGTCCCTCGTTCTTGAGGTGTAACTCATCATACAGTCTCAAGGCTTTAACAAAAGCCAGTATCTGAGACGGCCCCACAGAGGCCAGCTCTCCATCCTCGACATCAGCCATACCAAAGTTCATGACACGAACGGTCGTCGCGTCGTCTCGGTGCACTCAGTGATAAGGTGCTCTGGTGTTTCCCCATTTATTTCACAGAATCTGCATTCACCGTTGGCTCAGCTTCAGCCTACTGAGGTGTTCGTTGAGGAGACAAAGGTCCTGTTCGAAACCCCGTGACAATCCGAAGATTGTTTTTACTTAAATCAAGGAAAACCTCGGTCATAAGTTCTGAGGAACTTTTTCGAGTGTCTCAGACCGTTGGAGGACACCCATTCCAAGTTACGGATGGAGTCTTCCAAGTTCTTCAGTTCCGCTTTCAGTTGGTTCCCGCTTGGAAAACAGAACGGTTCTGGTCCAGTTAGTGGAGTGTTCGCTCTTTTTCTAGCTAGATCATTTGCTTTTTCATTGCCTTCTATCCCTTGGTGAGCAGGCACCCAGAGTAGGAGGACTTCATTTTCTTTGTCAAATTTGTTGAGCTTCTCTAGGCTTTCTTTGACCAACTTCGAATTGATGGTTACTGAGTTGAACGCGTTTAGTGCTGCTTCACTATCGGATAAGATGGATATTTCCTGTTTTCGATAGTTCCTATCTAAGATAAATTGTACGCATCTTAAGGATACAGAGGTAGGTGCCCATTGGTTCGGAGTATTTAGTTTTCAGCCCAAATACTCCTATCCCTGTCCCTGCTTTGGTTTTGGAAGCATCAGTATACCACGTTATGGTATGGTCTTCAACATGCTGAGCAAACGTTTCTTCCTTTCAATCCTTTTTATTACTCAATACTACAGTGAGGTGTTTCTCAAAGTTGTAAATTCTTGGTATGTCATCCATTGGGCGTTGGAGAAGTGGAATTTTCTTTTTGAGGGTGTTCCAAGCCCCTGACCTGAAAATTCTCCCAGTACTGTTTCAGTCAATGACCATTCTAATCATTGTCGCATTGACATAACTACCGACAACAATGTGCAGTGGTGTTAGGTCTAGAATGACCTCCATTGCTACTGTTGGACATGTTCTCATAGCACCTGTGATGCAGATACATGCCAGTCTCTATACTTTGCAGAGGTTTTCCTTGCTGTACGTTGCTCTAGTTTTGTGTAACAAGCAACTGGTAATCATTTCATGAGAGCCTTTGTGGCTTTGCTGGTAATGTTCCAGAGAAGTTTACTGTCCAGGGTTATTCCCAGATATTTCACTTCCTGTGATGGCATTTCCTTTCCATCTAGATGGATTCTTCAAGTTTTTCAAACCTCGCTTTCTGGTGAATGGCAATATCGGGGTTTTATCTAGGTTGATGCTCCGCCTGACTGTCCTCTTTGGATGATATCACACAGGGTGCCTTCATGTTTCCCCCGTGCAATAATGACTATGTCATCTGCATACCTTATGCAGTGTATTCCCGCTAGAGTTAATTCTTCCAGTAGTTCATCCACTTCCAAGCTCCACAGAGGAGGGAGGTCACTCCACCTTGTGGAGTTCCTTGCGTTGTTTTAACAACTACAGTTTTGGTACCTATCTCAGCCTCTGCTGTTCGTGTTGAGAGCATTTCCCGAAACCAGCGAATTATCGTACTGTCCACCCCTCTTGTTTCCAGAAATCGCTTGACCACCTTGTGAGGTATATTGTCAAACGCCCCTGCAATGCCCATGAAGGCACAAAGTGCCGTTTCTTTGCTATCCTGTATCAGCTCAGTTAACTGGTACAGAGCAGTTTCTGTAGATCTGCCCGTTCTATATGCATGCTCACTATCATGCAGTGGTTTAACCTTTAGATGGTTTACTCTAATATGGTTGTCCACTACTTTCTCCATCGTTTTTAATATGAACGATGTGAGGCTAATAGGCTTAAATGATTTAGGGTTAGCCCAGTCAGTTTTGCCTATTTTGGGTATGAAGATTACTTTCGCTCTTCTCCAGATGGTTGGTATATATCCCATCTCTAAGCTGCTTCTTGTAATGTTTAACAGACGGTGTGTAGCTATTTCCTGACCCTTCTTAGAAGGGCAGGTAAAATCCGATCTACTCCTGCTGTTTGTCTAGAGATGATGCATGATGTGGTTGGGGACTTTTGAGACTCCCCTCGTAATCTTAGGGCACTCGATCGGAACATTAGGCACGAGCAGTCGCTCCTTCTTCGCTCCATACCCATTCTTTCCTTCATTTTGGGCTCAGCGAGTTCTGTTGCTTAGTCGGTCGTTGGTCGGTGCAGTTGCGCGATCGATATTTGCGCGAGATTCGTCACTCCGAGACCGGGCGGTTTCTATCGAACGGCGTGCTCCGTGCGACATCGTGGTGGATTTTTGCGTTCGCGAGTCGATAGAATATTTAAGGGGGTGGGTGATCGCATTCTGCCGGCTTTCGAGCAGTTTTTTGGATTTCCTAGCGAATATTCAGTAGAATTCGGTTTGTTCAAGGTTGAATTGGATTGAAAAAAGGTAAGTTTAATCTGTGTTTTATGTATTTTTTGCTCTAGTCAATTTTTTGTGTTAATTTTGACGATTCTGTTTTGTATTTCCTCCAAATATTTCGCGTAAATTGGCTAGTTTAGTGTATTAGCAGGTAAATTTGAGTGAAGATATTTAAGTTTTACCGTTTCTATGGTAGTTTTATTTTTAAACTTTTATTGAACGATAAGAACTTATTTTTTGTGCTTGTAAATTCTTTTAGATATCTAAAAAAAATAATAGCGAAACTAAATATATGAAGATGTTTAAATACCCTTTTAAGTATTTTTAAGTCTTTTAAAAATTATCCACATATACAGGGTATTTTTATTCATTTACGTAAGGTAAAAAAATCGTTTTTTTCTTGTAATATTTTAGGAAAAAAAAAATAAAGAAAATAAACATTGAAATATAAGTAGATATATCTCCGGAGGGGTGTAAATTTTGAATTACCCTGTAGTAGTCTTTCGATTTTCTTAGAAAACTATTTAGTTATACAGGGTGTGCCAGAAATATGTGCAAGTATTTTAAGGGGTGGCAGATCTCGATAAAAAAAAGCATATTTTCTCTTTATCGTTTTTCAAAAAAGTCCAAAATAACGGAGTTATTTTACTTTGAAAATTTCAAAAAAATATATTTTTTGCTAAAATTTTGAGAACCACTGGATTTTCTTTCTTGTAAATTTAATCTACTACCTATGTTGCCATATTATCAAGAAATTATGTTATTTGACTAAAAACTAAAAAAAATCCAAAATTTTTTTCAAAAAGTTCCGAATTTTCAAAAAAAAAAAATCGCGAAAAACCTCAGAGGCGTGTTTCTGGGGTTGAACTATACTACCAGTTAAAATACTTGCACTTATTTTTGAGACACCCTGTATAAGGTGAACGAAAAGAAGAGTCTTATCGACTTTTTATTAAAGTATATATAAATAAATGTATTTTTTTACACTTAAATATTGAATATGACTAATCATGTTGCGCTCTTATCTAGAATGCATTTTTGATTATGTTATACTGGGTGTTCCAATATTTCGCGGTCATAAAACTACTTCGTATTTTTCGAATCAAAATAAGTTTTTAAGGACACAATTTATCTCTATGCAAAACTGCTTTTTTTGTCCGTTAGAGGGCGCCAATTAATAATAAACCCTAACGTTAATTAATTTAAAATTTATGAAGCTTATTTAAAAATTATTTGTGACACAACATTCCACATTTTTAACAAATAAACTAAACAAAAAAAAGTAATACAATGTGATCGAAAAAAAAACGCCGTCAGCGATGGGTATGAAATGAAGATCACTGTCATTTTATATGTAATAGCCAACTGGATCCTTTTTTCTCAATCATATGGGATTTTAGGAGGACATTTTAGGATTCATCATAGGACATTTTAGGATTTTCAAGTAATTTTTTCATATTATTTTTATTTTTCTCTAAAACGGTATGGAAATTTGCAAGTATAAACGGGATTAACCATATTAGAACAAGCAAATTTTTTATAAGGAATGTATTACTTTTGTATGGACCAACCGTGGATATACAGTAGTAAAAAATTGTTCTTGATACGCATTTTTCTAAATGCGTATCCAATTCCTTCACAGTATGCGATGAACACAACTCATTTAACCAATTTTTCTCAATTTACTAACTTCTTCCTGGTCACCACAGATGTTTAATTGACTTTAGTTATTTTTTGTGGCTCATGAGTTCAACAAGCATTACAGGCTGCTGTAGGTCTATTTTTATTACTATCTTTTTAATTTAATAAAACTTCATAAAACTGTATTAGACCCACACGTTTTAAAATGTCAAAGTTTATGATCTATGAAAAAATGGCGGTAATTGGTTAGTACTAAATCGGGAAATTTAATTATTTTGCATAATTTATAACTTTAATATCTAGTATTTGAAGTCTATTTTAGAATTTTATGGTCTTAATAAAATATTGCAGAATTTTTTTTTATGACTTTTAAAGCTGTGTCTACACATAAGGTTTTATCTGTTGGTCTTACATGTTCACTCAAAACGTATCAGGCAAAACTATATAGACGAGAAACTTAACCCTACAATTTTCGCAATTTGATTTGCATGTTTACAAATGAAATTTAATCCATAATACATAGTTTTGTAGCCAAATTCCATTTTTTTCTTCAACTAACTTCAACTAAACACAAGCTATCATCTTCATCATTTTCACGAGGTACCATGCTGTAATTTTGTGTCTATCTGTTGTCTGTGCTTCTTGCCTGCTGTCTCCTTGCCACTTGAGGGATTTGATTTTGTGTATGACATCTATTACCTGGGTTTTTTGTCTTTTACCGTCTCTTTTGGTTATTCCTAGCATATTTCGTCACATTGAGCGTAAACCCAAGCTATAACTATTGATAAAACCACAGGTAAAACGTCCAGTGTACCTCTATGTTAGTTTTTAATCCGTCTTTCCTGACAGGTAAAATGTTACGTATGGTAGGGGCTTTAGAGGAGGATTTTATCACTTTATAATTCCTTACATTAAAAATAAACAGTTTTTTTTCTTAAAATAAAAGTGCAGTATAGATAAGGGTAGATAAGAGGCTGCAAATAAGTGCAATAATATCAAGGTGTGGCAAACCTGTAATCCCCAGTACCCATAATTTAAATTTATTTTTCGATATCTTTGTAAATCTACTAATATTTTTAACTAGAATTTCTTGAAAATTCCTACACAAATAGAGACAGTCTATATACATTGTTGTTCACCACATACGACACGGAGTATTGTAGCTAAACGATTAGATTTTTACAAATTGTAAGTTTTAGGTTCGTTGAAGGACTATTAGAGCTACAATTTAAAAAGATTTTTACAAGATACAGAGTGTCCCAAATAAGTAAAAATATTATAGTTGTATTTTTTTAAATGGAACACCCTGTATATTATTCTATTTTTGGATTCTACGATTGAAATAAAGGTAAATTTGATTAAGGTTTATCATACTTAAACCTTACCGTTTTTGAAATATTTTCAATTTTATGAAATTGAAGTAAACATTTTAAGGCCTCATTTCACCAAGGGTATCAAAGTTTTTAATACTAAATATTTACTGAATATTATTTATTGATCAGATATTGTGTTGCAATAATAAAAATTTTACTACCTTATACAGAGTGTCCAAAAATTTATATTAAATAATTACTAGCTTTAAACGGCAATAACTTGTTTAATTTAAATGGAATACCCTGTATATTTTACGTGAATCATATGCACAATTTAAGTGTCTATCATATTTTATTAATTTTTTACCTATCTCTTCAAGTTTTCGTAGAAAATGCATTTTCTTATAATTGAGACCTCATTTATCTATAGCCATGGATTCAGACATTCAGACTTTTTTAAAAGCAACATACTTGTACAAAATGTACAGGTGGTAAATATTGCAAGCCCATTGGTATACAACAAAGAACTATTTAAATATTTTTGTAAAAGAGTATACCAATTAAATATACCACCATTATTTTCGACCAAAAATTAGTTAATTACATACTTTTAAATTGTTTTAATTAATAAAGTATTCTAAATAAATATGGATTAATAAGTTATAAAAATGAACGTCCCTGTATGTATGTATAAATAAGCATTCGTCAAAAAATGAAATAAAATTTATAAGGTGTTACTTTTTACCACACTGTTTAATACACACACCAAATTCAGTTTTTTAGTATTTGGAGCAATTATTATTAATTAACGTAAACAGTTAAACAATGTAGTTTGAATACTGGGATCATATTAATTGGTCCTCTTTAACAAAAATATTTAAACAGTTTTTTTTTATTTTTTAATGAAATAAGCGAACTATATCGACAATATTGGTATCTGTACTCATTGAAAATTTGTTACGTTTTTAAAAATAATCTAAAATGTCAATATTCCATGGGTATGGGGGGATAAATGAGGTCTAAATTATAGAAAATGCATTTTCTACGAAAACTTGAAAAGATGGGTAAAAAATGGTATAATACAATTTAATAGACAATTACATTGTGCATCTGATTCACGTAAAATATATAGGGTGTTCCGTTTAAATTAAACAAGTTATTGCCGTTTAAAGCTAGTAATTATTTAATATAAATTTTTGGACACTCTGTATAAGGTAGTAAAATTTTTATTATTGCAACACAATATCTGATCAATAAATAATCTTCAGTTAATATTTAGTATTAAAAACTTTGATACCCTTGGAGAAATGAGGCCATAAAATTTTTACTGCAATTTCATAAAATTGAAAATATTTCAAAAACGGTAAGGTTTAAGTATGATAAACCTTAAACAAATTTACCTTTATTTTAATAGTAGAATCTAAAAATGGAATAATATACATCGTGTTCCATTTAAAAAAATACAACTATAATATTTTTTACTTATTTGGGACACTCTGTATCTTGTAAAAATATTTTTAAATTGTAGCTCTAATAGTCCTTCAACAAACCCAAAACTTACAATTTGTAAAAATCTAATCGTTTACCTACAATACTCCGTGTCGTATGTGGTGAACAAACCTGTATAAATAATATATTTATTTTGCTATAGCAAACTTTTCCTACGTAATTCTTCGCGATATCCTGTCTTCCACATTAAAATTCAGGTTGACATTATTTTTTATTTACCTTTGGGATGGTCAAGAAAGCCATGACTAGAATTTTAATGCTCCTACTAGTCAGTATTTTCTTCTGACTGGAATTATTAATATTTTCAGTTTTTATTTAACTGTATATTAGTTATAAATCTATCTTTTTTTATTTTCATCTTAATCTCTACATGTTCTTTTTAAAATCTAGTTTAAATAAGCACACTAATGTTCTACTTTAAAATAAATGTCTGACAATAATGTCTTTAGTGTTATCTTTGACTAAATCCTGACCTACCTAAGAAAAAGTTGGATGAGATTTCTTTTCATGTTTATTTTTATAACGCTTTGACAGCTTCAACATGAACTGATGATGGATGAAGGTCAAATTCGAGATTTTTTCTTTCATTACTTTTAGGTCTAAACACTTCAGCAGTGGTATTTATCTTATTATACAGGGTGAGTCTTACATAGGTGCACATATTTTCAGAGCTGGTAGATAAAAGAAATATATTTTCGCTTTTCCGTTTTTCAAGTAAGTCCAAAATGATGAGAAAGGAAATACTGCCAACACAGGATAAATACTGCCAACCAGGTTAAATACCTGGGAATAACCCTGGACAGTAAACTCCTGTGGAACAGGCATATTAAGAACACTACCAGCAAAGCCATAAAGGCTCTCATGATATGCAGAAGACTGGCCGGAAATAGATGGGGCTGCTCCCCTAACATTTTGCGCTGGATGTATACCATGATAGTAAGACCCATGATTACTTATGGAGCAGTTGCCTGGTACACAAAACTAGAGCAACGGACGGCAAGGCTAAACCTATGCAAAGTCCAGAGACTAACATGCGTTTGCATCACAGGAGCCATGAGAACCTGTCCAACAGCAGCAATGGAGGTCATTCTAGATCTAACACCACTGCACATTGTCATTGGTAGATATGCCAATGCGACATTGATTAGAATGGTCACTAACGGAATTAGTACTGGGAGAATTGTCAGATCAGGGGCTTGGAACACCCTCATAAAGGAAATACCACTCCTGCAACTCCCAGTGGACGATATGCTAAGAACGTACAACTTTGAGAAACATCTCCATGTAGTATTGAGCAATAAAAAGGATTGGAAGAGCGAAACGCTTGCCCAGCAGTTAAAAGACCATACCATAACTTGGTATACTGATGCTTCCAAAACCAATACGGGAACAGGGATCGGAGTGTTTGGACCGAGAGCTAAATACTCCGAACCAATGGGCACTTACCCTAGTATCCTACAGGCAGAAATCTACGCTATCGAAAGATGCGTACAACTTATCTTAGATAGCAACTATCGGAAACAAGAAACAGCCATCTTGTCTGATAGTCAAGCAGCGTTAAAAGCGATCAACTCAGTATCGATCAATTCGAAATTGGTCAAAGAATGCATAGAGAAGCTGAATAAATTAGGCAAAGAAAACAAAGTCCTCCTACTCTGGGTGCCTGCTCACCAAGGGATAGAAGGCAATGAAAAAGCAAATAATCTAGCTAGGAAAGGAGCTAACACTCCACTAACTGGACCAGAACCGTTCTGCTTTCCAAGTGGTAACCAACTCAAGGCGGAACTCAAGAACTTGGAAGATTCCATCCGCAACCTGGAATGGAAATCTTGCAATGGTCTAAGACACTCGAAGAAGTTTCTGAGGGCTTATGATCAAGAAAAATTACAGATCTTCCTGGGTCTGAGTAAGAACAATCTTCGGATTGTCAGGGGTTTTTAACAGGACACTGTCTCCTCAATGAACACCTCAGTAGATTGAAACTAAGAAGAAACGGCGAATGCAGATTCTGTGGGAAGATGGGGAAACACCAGTACACCTCATCACTGAGTGCGCCGAGACGACAACCATACGTGCCATGAATTTTGGTACGACTGATATTGGAGATGGAGAACTACCCTCTATAAAACCGTCCCAGATACTGGCTTTTGTCAAAGCCCTGGGACTGTATGATGAGTTATGACTCAAGAAAGGGGGACACAATGGATCTGTAAGGTCGCAGTGATTAACCCCCCTCCCACTCATTCTAAATTCTAATTCTAAAGTCCAAAATAACCGAGTTATACAAGTTTGAAAATAAAAAAAAAATGAGAGCCACTGGATTTGTTCTGTATTTGCATCCCTTATAGTGATATCAGATATTAAGAAATTATACCGTGGGAAAATTTGCGGTGATCAGGCAGTTCTAAAAAGTTTTTTAAAATATACAGAAAACTTTAAAAGAAAAGGCACGATTTTCAACAACTTTTAATGCGAAAAAAACTCATATGCGTGTTCCTGGGGTCGAAATATACCACACCAGAAACTATTTGCACTTTTTTAAGACTCACCCTGTATATTTGTCTTAAATTTTGAGAATATTCATCCTGTTTTGCTAGAAAAATGTTTTTTAAAAAACTTTTCTATATCCTGTGTTGTATACATTGAAATTCTGGTTGAATTTTTTTGCTTATCACCAATAATACGCTGCTAGAATTAATTTTAATGCGGTAAGTCAACTCTTTTCTTGTGGTTTTGAGTTATTTTTAGCTTTAGATTAATGTTAAAATCGTAGTTTTGTTTCCAGTATAATCGTTTAGATGATATTAGCAAAAACTGGTTTGAAAATAGACAGTGAGGTATTGTTTCAGAATTTTAAAAGAATTGATGTATTATACAAAAACTAATCGATATTTATTAGGCATCAAAATCAATTACAAAATCCGACTTTTCAAGTCCAGGATTTTTACGTCCTTGTTGCGCCACCGCTGGTTCTGTCGAAGGGTGTCCCTCAAATTGATGAAAATAGACTTTACAAATATCTTGAAATTTCTGTGGTGAATCTTGAAATTTCTGTGGCTTTATGTGGACAGATGGCTTGCTGTATTGAAACGGCATGCAAGCCCACCTACAAGCCCGAGTCCGAGTAGTCTGGACGCGGCTTTAGGCAGATTTCTGAAATATAATATATATTTCCTATTAATAGACTCTTAAATTGTATTAATAAAATCAATGAAGTTTATAAAAATATCTTCTCTGTTTTCTCTGGTACAAAATGCATTTTTTTTTTCAATCGGTCTCAGTTTTGATGAGTGTATATAGTGCCAAAGTAATTGAGAGTTTGAACAAGCTGATTTCTTTTTTGTTACCTCTACAAGGCGATAATGTGCGATCCCCAGCAGGTTGCCATTTGGTCCATACTAGGACTCTAACCAATGTAGTATCGACTCTTCATCACGTACGTGCCTTTTTTTCTTGAATATATGACATGTTTTAATTTAAGAAACTGAAAATGACACTTTATGATTTCTTTAATACAACAATTTCTTTAATATCCAATATTATAAAAAATGTCTATACCTATGTGGCGGACTCATCTCTCCAAAAAATCCTATATGGGTTTTTCGCCACTGCAAGAAAATCTACAAAATAAAATAGTTATTTCTTGTAAACAGTTCTGCGTTAACCCAAACGGAAACTACTTGTCAGAAGTTAGGTTTACAGATATACAAATTTGCCTAGCGAACAAAAAAATGATTAACGTTTCGGAAAGTTTATCTCTTTCCGTCGTCGGAAGCAAAAAAAAAATACAAAAAATAAAGAGAAAAACTATTTAAAATATTTAAATTCAACTATTCGAGAACACTTTAGGTTTTTAAAACAGATACGTCTACAAAAACCGTTGACGTTCTGTCAAAATGACATTATATCAAGTTAAACTCACAAAACATCCCCGTTTAGAACTTTTTCTTTAATGGCCATAAGCGGGAGTAAAAGACCAACTGCCCGAACAAGCACTAGAGGCGCCACCGGTCATCAATTCATTTATTATTCATTTATTCATTGTTTTCAAACTATATTATTAGACTTTGTTGTATTTTGTGAATGTATAAATGTTTTCTTAGTATAAAGTTGCATTATAGTAATTTAAATTATATTACATACATATTTAAGATTCAAATATTATGACATATATGTCAGTTGCTGTCTAAAATGTCATCTTGATAAAAAGTTAGTTATTGTCATGTTAAAATATTAAAATTTATAAGTTATAATTAGATATTTTATATTATTTCAACAACAAACACATAATAGTACAGCGTAATGTTGATATGCAGGTCCAAAACAAAAAGTGCCGTTATATTTTTCAGTTTTCGTTGTCAGCCGCGGAAGTTTCAGTGATTTTAGTGTTGTCGGATATTTTTATTTGCGAAATAGAAATATTGCGTTTGGATTGCAAAACTAAAAGTGGAAGTTTTATTGCAAAGTAAGTAAGCGTTTGTCCATTTTATATTTTAATTTTTTCATACCTACGACAAATATACATATATTGAAATTTTATAATTCGTTTTATTTAAAAAATGTTAGAAAACAAGCTTGTAATCCTGTAATTGACATAATTGTTATGTAATATATTCCATTTAAATGTCATATATTACTTTTCAATTAAAAAAATGTAAATCTAAAAAATATATTAAAAATATATACAGGCATTAATTGAAATTTTTTGAGTGCGAACAAACACGAGAGGCGCTTTATTATTTACTTTCATTTCTTAACATGACAGACGTTTGTGGTTAAACTTCAAAATTAACAATTATTACCTGATAACAATTACTAAATAAGGTAAATCTAAAATCCCCAAACTTTCTGTATGATTATTTTTAATTTTTACGTATGTTATGTTTATTTATGTTATGTTCTTTAAAATCAAAGATGCGATTGCCGTACATTACTAACATCTACAGATGCATGAGCAATACATTTGTTTTTACTAGATTGTATTAAAAAAGTTTCTTATTTTTCTTTTAGAGTCTATCGCTTCTTTCATTATAATTTTGGCGTTATTAAAATGTATTCTGTGCCCCACGTTTCATGAAGGCTGACAAATCTTAGATTTGTGAAAATCTCCCTATCTTAAATAATCTTTATGTTCTTTAATTCGAATATTTAAGTGTCTAGATGTTTCACCATGAGATGAACAGCCTATTTAAAAATAGACATATTTATTTAAATTCGAAACATTCATTTTTAAGACACTCTGTATACATAAACAAAATTATTGATTTTTAAAATATTATTCACAAACTAGGGAGAGGGAAATCAGGCGACGAACAGAGGTGATATTTGTTAGATAATAGCTTCTAGACTACCATTCGAGACGCATTGATTTTATTTTGGTTCTTGAGTTCTGTGACAAAGAATGTTATTAAAGGTAAAGTAAATGTTTTCTTATTATTTAAATAATGTTAACTAAATCATATTGTTTTGTTTTCTTGTTGTAATTCTGTTCTAAAGCTTTTTCATTATTCATTTGATCTGACAAAGACAATATATAACATGTGTATGCATTTAATGGAATCTATTTATGCTGTAAATAATTTCAGTTTAAAAGTAATCTAAATAAAATTGTTTACTGTTCCTTCGTGCCGATGTTTGTGGTTTGTGAGAATAAGAGCCTTATTGAGTGTACCAACAATTTTCGACCTTGCATGGGCGAATATCTTAGCTCGCAAAAGGGCAAACAAAAGCAATAAATAAAATAATTCATAGAATAACTTACAATTTATTAAATTATAAGATATTGGCGCTAAACCTTCAACTTTAGCGTCGATTCCGCAACAAGGGACTTAGTACCTACGGGTGGGGACCCGTTAAACTAACAAAAACCTCTTCAGTTTTGAACGATATAAATGTGGCATGTTTTGAGTGTACTAAACTATAAACCTAGGTATGAGGACAGTTTCTATATTATTATTTCTCTTTTATTAAAGTTCAGGACAGCATAGTTAGATTCTCCGGAACAGTGATCATGGTTTTCTCTGCCGTACTCTTTTACATGTGAATTCCAGGCAGAGTACGGCACTCCTTTCATTTCATTTAATAAAACAAGTAGAGCTATTTATAAATTTGGCATTTTATTTACATAACCTATTCTCCTCAAATTTCTCAAAATATTTCTTTGTCGAGGCGCATCCGAGGTAATCACAATAAAAAAATATTTAACACAACGTAGGTTCCTTTCTTTCATTTAAATTGTTTGTTATACAGTTGGCCAAAAATATTACCTCTTCAACTTTGTTGACGAATTTGGGTTGTTACACTACAACCAATGTAAAATTTATCGCATTCACATGGTATTTTGTATATCACATTTTTTGTTTGTTGTTCTGTATTCATTGGTTTAGTATGTGATAAAA
The DNA here is from genome assembly GCF_002938485.1 of Sitophilus oryzae. Taxonomy (NCBI): domain Eukaryota; kingdom Metazoa; phylum Arthropoda; class Insecta; order Coleoptera; family Curculionidae; genus Sitophilus; species Sitophilus oryzae. Next base: position 3,198,283 of record NW_022146782.1, read on the forward strand.
TGGATCTAAGTGTATTTTGTGTTTTGAAAGATGTTCGTATGATTTATTATTGTTTTCCTATCCTTCTTATTTTTTCCGAAACGCCTCGTATGTATGGAATTGTAAGTTGTATATATTGTGTATTGTTATCATTGTGTCTACGATTTGGGGTTTGTTTTTCGTTTGTATTTGTATGTTTTGTCAATAAAATATGGTGGATAGTCGTTTTTTATTAATGTATATTTTTATGTCGTTTATATCCCTGTTTAGTGAAATGTCGTCTGTAGATATTATTTTTGCCCTGTCATATAAACTTCTTAACAAATATTTATCTTAACAAAATACACCCTCTAGTTTATTTTAAAGTTATAATCTATCCTAATAGATCAAGCTATTTTAATTAAAAGAAAAAAAAGGGGAGCTCCCCAAGAAAGAATCCGTTCGAGTGCCAAAGCTATTTTTGTCTCTCCTCGATAAAGAACTGGAGGTCTGGCAGTGGAGGAGGCAAGTTCAAGGACATCCCAACCAGACGTGTAACACCTAAAAATACCAAGCTTTGTTTGTATTACAGATTACAGAGGGGTCTGTGATTTACTTTCTCCGCTCTAATATGAGATATGTTTATTGAAATAACTTGTGTATATATTGCTTTAAAACTATGATATTTCAACACTGAAAATTATAATATACAGGATGCTTCTGAATGACCTGCCAATATTTATCAAGTATATCATTGTGTTTTGTGAAGTTGGAAAGAAAAAAATATGGAAATTTGTTTCAAAATTGTATTTCTGCAAAAAAAGAATATTTATTTTTTTAAATTCCGCGAAAACTTTCAATAATTTCTGAGTACTGTAATGTTCTAGGTAATTCTTACTTTGCAAAATTATTTAGATATCTGGGCCAGAAGATTCTACGTAAATTTATAATTATAAATAGAACATAAATAAGAATATTTAGTACTATGGTGGGCAATCATACTGTGATATATAGGGTGTGTCTTAAATAAATTCAAATATTTTTAGGAATTATATACACACACCGGAAAAGTCTAGGGATATTACAATTTTATCCAGCCATCGTCAGTAATTTTATTATTTGCATCTCTGATATAATGAAATTAAAATAAACAAATAGTTTACAGGACGTATTGGAAATAAAAATGCGAAATTTACCGAATTTTTCAAACTTACCTTGATTTTTATTGAACTCAAAAAAATACACACATTTTTTTTTATTCTAAACTGTAAATTAAAAAAAAAAGATAAAACCAATTTTACTTAATAAAGGGTATGGCCTCCTTTACTGTTTATTACAGCCCTACATCGTCTCTCCATGCTCCTGATCAGGTTGTCGATCTCTTCTTGAGGTACAGCCTGCCACGCTGCATTCACGACCCGAACCAGATCCCTACGAGTTTCACGAGGCATACCCATTCTGAAAATTCTTCTTTGGACCGCGTCCCATACGTGCTCGATGGGGTTGACGTCAGGAGATTGTGCCGGCCAGGGTAAGATGTTTAATTGATGAGCATTGATAAACTAACTTACCACTCTGGCTGTATGAGGCCGTGCATTGTCATGCATGAGAATGAAGTTTCTCCCAAAATCATTGGCATATAGTAACACGACAGGCTCAAGAATTAAATCACGATATGTGATTCCTGTTAGAAACCTTTCAAGAAAAACGAGATCGGTTTTTCGGCCTAACTGGACTCCTCCCCAGACCATAACTGTTCCACCTTGATAAGGATGCACTTCCTGAACATGATCCAACCGAATAAGATTTCCTGGTTCTCTCCATACCCTAAGCCTTCTCAAATCCGGATGAATTCCAAAGCGTGACTCATCCGTGAAGAGAACATTGACCCATTGTTCATTCGACCACTGAACATGATCTTGAGCCCACAAATATCGTACCTCTCGATTTCCTCTCGTTAAGGGTTGAGCTCTGCATGGGCGTCTGCTTCTTAAGTTGACCTCTCTTAATCTATTGCGAACAGTGTCAGAACTAACGGTTACATTATGTGTTTCCTGGAGAATTAAACTAAGCTCTGGTGCTGTAAGAGTCGGTCGGCGTCGAACATTTAATTGTAAAAAATAATCTTGCCGAGGGGTAGTAATGCGATGTCGCCCTGTGTGCCTTTCAGCAACATCACCACTTTCACGGTAGCGTGCACTTAATCGCGATATTACACTTTGCGTTGCATGTAATGCTCTAGAGCTCTAGCTACGTCGATTTGGCGCATTCCAGCTTCGAGCATACCCATAGCCCTTAGCATTTCGTTTCTGTTAAGATGTCTACGCTCCATAATGTCGTTTAATACTAAACAGAGTTATTTGAATGAATTCTGGCCAGTTATCATAAAAACATAGCCAGTACAGGTTAAATTCGAACAATTGATGCTAGGTGCTTTTTATACATCTGACAAAAAATGCACAAACACTTCTACAAATATCCCAAATTTAGAAATAACTAGTTGACTACTTCGTTTCAATCGAAGTAGAAAGAATCGGCCTACAAATATGTGGTTGTTTATTCAAAACATTTATTTTTAACTTTAATAAAATGATATCCCTAGATTTTTCCGGTGCGTGTATTTCGACCCCTGAAACACGTCTATGAGTTTCTGTTTTGCAAAAAAAGACGTTGAAAATCTTGAGTTTTATTTTAAATTTTCCTGTATATTTAAGAAAACTTTCTAGAACTGCCTGTTTACCGCAAATTTATCCACATTATAATTTCTTAATCTCTGGTATTACAGATACAGAAAAAAACGGTGGCTCTCAAACTTTTTTAAATATAAATCTTGGTTTTTAAATTTTCAAAATTGAATAACTCGATTATTTTGGGCTTATTTGAAAAACGGTAAAGAGAAAATATGATTCTTTTATCGAGATCTACCAGTCCTGTAAATATTCGCACTTATTTAAGACACCCTGTATAGATATTAAAAGAAAGAGCATAACAAAAACTGAACATTTTTCATTTAACTTCTTAAAATTCTGTATTTTCAACAAAAAAAAAAATAAGAAAAACACACATGAGAAACATAATATGCTTTGGATGCTTTGATCTAGAAATTTTTTCACGCCATACTTCGAGACTGCTATAGAATTTTACGCGTATTTTTGGCATCTATTAATGCGGTTACTTCAAAGAATTTTCCTTCTTTTACAGTTTGAAAGAATGCAGACTGTCTAAATCACGGTTAAAAGTTCTAATAACATGCTCGCACCGCAAAATTATAACGGTAACATTCTCTTCTGATTCGCTGTAGCAGCTTGATGCATAAATTCTTCACAACATTCTCGCCTCGGGTTCAAGGATTTTAAAATTTAACACAATTTTCATATATTATGCTGAAAAAGAGATTTGTGATTTTTTATGATGTATTTCATAATAGTTCTTTTTCTATTTCTTTCTTCTATTTTTTTTTATTTCTTTTATTATTTTTAATAAATGTTATCTATTAGTTATTAGAATTGTTAAAAATATTTCTTATAAAATTAAATTTCTTATTTTCGTAATTATATTATAATAAAATATAGTAAAAATGATTAAAATAAAATAAAAAATAATTTTCTTGATTGATTTTTGTTTGTTTCAGATCACTATGAACGGTCTAAATGGTCACCAGAACGGTGATACCAACGGCTGTGGTGACATTATCTCCCAAAACCAACAGAAAGGTTGCTGGACAATAGGTTTGATCAACTCCAAGTTTCGCTACCTCACAGCAGAAACCTTTGGGTTCAAAATCAACGCAAATGGAGCTTCACTGAAAAAGAAACAAATCTGGACCTTGGAACCGGACCTTAACAACAGTGGAGAAAGTAAGTACCAATATATTTTATAATCATATCATCATCATCATCATCATTTAGCTTATTCCCTCCACTGCTGAACAGAAGCCTCTCTTAACTCTAGCCATTTCTTTCTATTTTGTGCCACTTGAATCCAGTTTTTAACCATATACATATAAAATAATATACCGCATAATTATTGTCTTAATATTGAAGGATAGATCATTGAAATATTTTTATGTCTTTCTCAGGTTTAATCTACTTGAGATCACACCTGGATAAGTACCTTGCCGTGGATTCCTTTGGAAATGTCACTTGCGAAGGTGAAGAGAAAGATCCAGGAAGTCAGTTCCAGATCAGTGTTGCTGAGGATGGTACTGGAAGATGGGCATTCAGAAACGTTGTCAGGGGATATTTCTTGGGTGCATCGGCTGATAAATTGGTTTGCACTGCAAAGGTAAGCATTATTTTTTAATTTTATGTCTACAATAGCATAAATTAAACTAAACACGAAACGGAACCTTAAAATTTTGATGTACATATTTTAAAGTTTTACACAGGGTGGTCCGGAAAAAGTAAATTCTGGAAACTTCGGCAGCATATTCTGCAGATAAAAATAAGTAAAAAAGTTCGTATAAACGTACGTCTTAAAATGCTTCGTTTCGGAGATACAAGGTGTAGAAGTTTTATTTTTATTTCGATTTTTTCCAAATAATTTATGAAGTAACGTCAATATTTGGATAAAAATTGGTGTATGGGAGTTTTTTGACCTGAGAAATTTGATTTTTAAGTCAATATGACTCCTACTAGTAGAGGGCGCCACCTACATATTTCTTAACTGGTTTGAAGGGCAATAACTTTTCGTCCGTACCTGTATAAAACTACCGAGTGAAAAAATATACATTAACGACTTTTTTTACGTAAAAAAGGTCTCTTGGTAAAAACTGCTACGAGTAATAGGTCTCGAGATATTTGAAATCGAAATTATCAATACCTGTCATCATTGACATAAATTAAACATGTTGTTGACTAAATAGTTATTAGACTGAGATCGTAAATTTGAAATGTTTTTGTGCCAAAAGTTCAACAGAAACTGTTTTATCATAATTTTTTCGCAGACAAATTTATGTTTAATTATTAAAAAAAAATATATTTCTTAAATTTATTATTTTAATGACATGTATTGACTATTTTCATTCTAAATATCTCGAGAACGGTTGCTCGTATCGATTTTTACCAAGAGACGCTTTTTACGTAAAAAGTCATGGAAATGTACATTTTTTCACTCAGTAGTTTTATACAGGTACGTACGAAAAGTTATTACTCCTCAAACCATTTAAAAAATATTTAGGTGGCGTCCTCTACAAGTACGAGTCATATTGATATCAAAATCAAATTTCTCATACCAAAAAACTTCCAAACACCCATTTTCATCTAAATATTGACGTTACTTCATAAATTATTTGGAAAATAGCGAAATAAAAATCAAACTTTTACACCCTGTATCTCCGAAACTAAGCATTTTAGGACATACATTTATACGAACTTTTTCACTTATTTTTATCTGCAGAATATGCTGTCAAAGTTTCCGGAATACAATTCGGACCACCCTGTATATCCAGGTTATTTTTTCTAGTGGGCCAATTTTGATGATCCTTTAAGCAATTTTCAGCTAAATTACTTGGTTTTTTAATATCTCTGTGCGGCACACGGTGGGGCCGATTGAAGAATAGTTGGCCAAAACCTTCAAAGATATATGAATCAACCAAAAATATATAGAATTTAACAGTTTTTACTTAATTGAATTTCTAGGTCTTCAAAATCAAAATTTTAGTAAATCTTCAAAATTTTAGTAAATTATATTATAGTTCACGTGCGTATATACCCAGCATATTGTCTATCAATATAATATTGTCTCATCAATATAATGTGAGAAAAAAGACCCGGATGACAAAACTTTTACGCTTTTGCCTTGCAAGCCATTTCGAATATTGTTGTCTTGTGGCATGTCTGTGTGTCTGTCTGTCTGTTTATCGGTCTGTTTGATATATTTTTTTATCCGTATGTAACCAACAACTTTGATAAAAAAATAAATATTGTTTTTGGATTCTAGTTTTGAAGAAGTAAAAAAATAATTATTTTCAATCGTGGTCTCACATGTCTCAAAATGAGTAGTCGGCACGTAATCAAGAAAGTATGGACTAGATTTTTCGAGTACCTATTACAGGCAGGCAACTAAAAATTAATTTCGGATGATGAGGGGGTTCCAAAAATTTTAATAACCATTTCGGGGGAAGGGTGGTTTTGGGTGCCACAATTTTTTTCTCCTTCTATTTTTGGATTGGACCAACTAAAAGGTTTTAAATTTAGCGTAAATGTGTTTAAAAATATTTTTTTTAAATGCTTAAATTTTTAAAATCGGTTCATTATTTTAGTACATATCATAGTTTGAATTTACGTGCGGATATTTTAATAAGTTAAGCCGCCATCTTGAAATTTTAAACTGTCATATTTAGACTAAAACGTAATATTTTTAAACATATTGCCTTACTTCAAATCTCCATGTTGTTCCATTAAAAAGATAAAAAAGGAGTGGGAACGTTGTATATTATCTAAGCCTCGATCTAAGCATTAATTCAGTTAAAACCCACAAAATTTGTAGATTTGAGGTGGGGTGGGAGTGAAGGGTCTAGGACTCTTGGACCTCCTAACTATGTGCTTGATTACAGGCGATTCATGAGTATCAGATTTTATTAAAATCACACGAACTTAATCTAAATAAATCATAAAGACCTATAGTATCTACGAGGCATGTTTTTTAAGTAAGTACCGTTTTGCGATTCCGCCGCCGCAGCGCTACGGTCGGCGTTCCGCGCATGCGCGCTGGTTACCTGCATCTCTTGTCTATGCACAGACGCCAGTACAGTCTGATTCTTCATTGTATACGTTGTTTATTGTGTGTTTAAGATGCCTCCGACAATCGTGAGCCCCGCCGATTGTGAAGTACGGGCTGTCATACGATTTCTTAGTGCTAAATGCGTAAAACCGATCGATATTCATCGTGAGATCTGTGAAGTTTACGGACAAAACATTATGAGTGATGGAATGGTAAGGAAAAGGGTGAGAGCATTTAAAGATGGCCGCACAAATGTGCATGATGAAGAACGGAGTGGGCGTCCTTCGGTCGTTAATGAAGATTCGGTGCAGAAAGTGGACAAAGAGGTGAAAGAAAACAGACGCTTTACAATTTCATCATTGTGCGACTACTTTCCTCAATGTCTCGTAGTGTTTTGTATCGCATTGTGACCGAGAACTTGAATTACCGGAAATTGTGTTCACGTTGGGTTCCGAAAATGTTGACGGATTTGCACAAAACCCAACGTTTAGGCAGTGCATTGACTTTCCTTGAGCAGTACTACAATGAAGGTGAAGATTTTTTAGGCAAAATTGTTACTGGTGACGAAACATGGGTGGCCTACGTCACACCAGAATCGAAACAACAGTCCATGGAATGGCGACATTCATCATCACCCAAAAGAGTGAAGTTTAAGCAAACAATTTCTGCCCGGAAAATCATGTGCACAGTTTTTTGGGACAGAAAAGGAGTATTGCTAGTGGAGTTTTTGCCTCGCAATGAGACAATCAATGCAGCATCTTATTGTGAGACATTGAACAATCTGCGCCGTGCAATCCAAAACAAAAGATGTGGCAAGTTGAGTAAGGGTATTGTTTTGCTGCATGACAATGCCCGTCCACATGTGGCTAATCGGACCAAAGATCTCATCAAATCTTTTAATTGGGAAACTCTAGATCATCCTCCATACAGCCCTGATCTGGCGCCCAGTGACTACCATTTATTCCTGCACTTGAAATAACACCTTGGCGGTCAGCGTCTTCAAGACGATAACGAAGTCAAAAGAGTTGTGATACAGTGGTTAACCAGTCAGGCGGCAGAATTTTATGAGGAGGGTATTGAAAAACTGGTGCCACGTTATGACAAGTGCCTCAATATTCACGGAAATTATGTAGAAAAGTAGATTAAGGTACAGGCTTTCATGTAAAAATAAAATTATTGCGATATCTTTGCACGTTTTTTTTAAATTCCAAAACGGTACTTACTTAAAAAACATGCCTCGTATTACTCAAAGTACCAGGGACATACTTACATTTAAAAATATATTTTTTTTAAAGTTGCGCAAAGTTGCGCAAGATGGTAACAAATACATGAAGGGTAATGTCCAATCTTTCAAAAAACATCAGCCAATAAATTGGGCAACTTTGGGCACTCAACAAAACTCAAGGTTAAATAGCATATTTTATTTTTTATATTATACTAATTTATTAATTAATTTAGTATGCACCAGTGAAAAAGTTTTTTTTTCAAAATATAGCTAGAAATAGTCAAGTAGTATTGTACTTTTATAAAAAATGCAAAAAATTAATTGTATTTAAAAATGAACCAAGAAATTTTACTTATTATTCGGGCCCTACAAATTGCAATTATTATACACGGTAGAACTAAACCTTCGACATTACTGCCCTTCACTGGTTACAGATCTGCATCCAAAATTTTTTTCTGTGCATAATATAATATTTCGGTCTTTTCTGTATTCTATGGTCATCAAAACTAGGATACATTAAAATACGCAACCAACCGTCCAATCAGATGAAAGAGGTACGTACCCTATCGTTGGGTATTGTGCAATCACGTGATGCTCATGTCGTATGACGGTTAAATCTTTGGTTAGAATTTTTGTTGTTGTTTTTACCTGTTTTTACAGTTTTTACTTTATTTTTCTATTTACATCAGATTTATATTTTGTAATTGCCTATCAGACAATACGTATTTAGAAAAATAATAAGAATTAGGATCGTGTTTTTTTTTAAATCCTGTATATTAATTGGAACCCTTGATAACATTACTGCTTTTGATATAAAAAGTGCATTTTTGATTATTTACTTGGGCTAGGATATTAAAATATCGGTTGGATTGTACGACATAAATAGATGTAGGTATGATTATTTATATATATGTATGTATTTATAAAGCTTACTATCTGATTTGCATTTTCAGTTTTTGATCAGATATTTCATTTTATTTGTGAAATGCCCACAAAAAAGCTTCCAATGATTCAACATCAGTGTGTTTGCTGCATAATGGATCATTCCTGCTGAATTTTTAGATCATTTGAAGACTACACGGAAAAAACCAGATAATATGTTACATTTTCATAGAAATTGATAGCGAGACAATTTTATAGGCAAGTGTTAGCATTATTCGAGGCACCATCAAAGAAAGCAATAATAATATGCTTAGTCCCAGAGATATTACAGCTTAGTTATTTTGCCCTACAGGAGAAAAACCAGAGTAGTTCACTCGTAATTGCATTTTCTCGGCTCCAGTTAAAATGAACAAAGCTGGTTTTTCCTGTGGTCTTCATTTGAAATAACGTAAATAAATGTTTATACATATGTATGTGATGATTAAATTGGTGTTAAGGAAATAAAAATGTTTTTCGATATTAATATATACCTATATATGTATATTTATTTTGAAATAAATTACACTTTTAACAGTTTAATGGAGTTTTTAAAGCCAGTTATAATATTTATATTTTAAAAACTTGAAATCATGTGGATGTAATCACGCATTAAACCACAGACTAACTTATATAAGTCAAAAAGTAGATTTTAGTGTTAACTTTATATAACTTGTAAGTAAAATAATAAATAAAACAAATATGAAAAAACCAACAATTCTAATGTATATATTAAAATACAGTACAATAATAGGTATCTGATACCCTCACTTAACGTAGAATAATATTCTACCCAACTCAATACTATGTCCAACATGAGTTTCAAATATATCGGGCCCTAATCGTTCCTGAAAATAATATTTTTTTACATTGTTATACCATATTCTAAACTATTTAATATTTCAGTCACTTAAAAAGTTAATTTGTATTGAATAATTGTCTACCATTAAAGCAAATTTGGACTAGTATTTTTAATGGGCATATTCTGTGTATGGATATAGGTACTTCCTCCAGATTTTGGGTTCAACCAATTTATTCTTAAAACCTGAAACATCTACGTATAAAAAATAGACAGGTTACTAATTATAATAAAATTTACCCTTAGAATTATACTTCTTTAACAAATAATTTCCATTGGTATACTTTTCCATGACAAGTAATCAACTTCCTAACATTTTTTAATTGATGTAATACTTCCTCATGATGCGAAAAGAAAATCTTTTCTTTAGCACACAAAGGACAAACGATATGTTGGCTTACTTTCAGATTAGTTACTTTTCCATAGATATCCTCATGTCAATTCAAAGACGATGAACATGAAAATGATCATCACATGAAACATCACAAACTAAAAACCTAATAAACAAGTTTATATCGAATATAGAAATAAATTTAGTGTTCTTACCTATTGTCGTCCAAATCCACGTTAATAGATAATTAATTTTTTGGATTTTTATCTTTTATTTTTAAATATATCTTTCGAACTACTGGTTTTAGTAATTATTAAATTAAACGAACTAAAAAGTCAAAAATAATAAACAATTCTCTTGTCAATTGTCAATTTTCTCCAGGCACCGAACATTATCGATAACGCACGATCTACGACGATTACTCCTTTGATCTGATTGGACGGTTCAATGACGGTTGGTTGCGTATTTTAATGTATCCTATCAAAACTTTTTGAAAAAGCAGCTTCTGTTTTATAAGGTTCTGGCCGCAAAAATGGCAATCGGTCCCACTGTGTGTATAAACAAATTTAAGCTTCTGCAAAATATAGGTGTAGCAATAGTTCAAATACAGTTCTAGAAAAACATTCTTATTGATTTTATTGATTATAGGTTTTCTGAAATAGGTAATGTGTTTATAAAGCTATTAACGTTCCAATAGTATCTATGGATTTTATCAGATATGTAACAGAAAAAAATGAAGTATTTTACGTCAAACACAGTGTCATTTTAATGCAATTCCTTTTCTGTTACTAGGTGGTTAAATATGTGTCTATTAATAATGTTCATTATATTGTTAACTTTATTTACATTCAGATAGAACTTAATGGTTTATCTATTAGTGATACTCAATTTATTATTTAAGTGGCATAAAAGTCGGTGATATCACTCATAAAACCGTGCTTAAAATAACAATGTCTCTGTCCTGTTTGAACGCCATGAAATGGGCTATTTATAGTTCTTTTTTAGATGAAATTTATGATAAAAAATGGGGAAATTCCGCAGGGCTATGTAGAATGTTTAGGCACAAATTACCTATAACAGATGCGAAAGAAAGTGACTGCATCGGAAACCGCTCGGCAAACCCCACACGCCTATTGCGTGGTGTAAATACACCAGTCGTTTAGTCCGGAAACCTATGCTGTGTCGTATTCGCTTGCTGGAATGACATAGTGCGTGGTTATATGATTCTTTTTAGAAACGGGTGTAGGATTTTTGTTGAACTTTTGAACTGTTATTTCTAAGTTTTGGTAATTTGTATATCTTATTTAAAATGGGATACAAATGTGTTTATTTATAAGGAAAAAAAGATATTTATAGTACAAAAAATTAATTTATTTAACAAAATTTAATTTAAAATGTGACAAAATAGTACCTTCCTATTGGTTCTATCGGACTTTTTTCGACTATATAAATCTTTATTTGTAAACTTTAATACATCAAATATTTTCAATCTAATAAATCATTTAATGATGTAAATAAGAGGAAATTTCTCACATGGGTGGTCAAATTCTATAGTTTTCATTATATCAAACAGCCTCTGAGAAATGTTTTCAACTCAAAATGCCTTTAATTATGTTTGACTACATTAATTAAAAGGGTCTTCAAATACATCACTGTGATAATTGTCTAAAATTTGCAAAAGAATCCGAATCTCTGGATAACTCAAAATTATTTACCCATTTAAAAGCCTTTGATCATGAAAGTGGAAAAATTTGTTCATTTTATTTACTGGAAATGGAAAAATTATTTATATTAAATTTTGATGAGTTTTGCACTGAAGAAAACATTCAGAGGCTGATTGATGTAATGAAAACTATAAAATTTGACCACCCATGTGAGAAATTTCCTCTTATTTACATCATTAAATTATTTATTAAATTGAAAATATTTTATGCATTAAAGTTTACAAAAAATAAAGATTTATATAGTCGAAAAAAGTCCGATAGAACCAATAGAAAAGTAACTATTTTATCAAATCTTTAATTAAATTTTGTTAAATAAATTAATTTTTTATACTATAAACATCTTTTTTTTCCTAATCTCCTACGAACTGATATAATATGACGAGCAATCTATTAAATTACTGTGAGATTATATGCCTCGATAACATATTGGTGCAGATTATTTTCATCCAAACAAATAATAACCCAAACTATACATTGATGCGGATTGTCTATGAACTCTTTCTGAAGGTCACAGAAACCTGAACGCTTAATTCGGTGTTCTTTCGCATCTGTTGTAGTTAATTTGTGGTTTAGGAGGGGAGTTAATCACCGCGACCTTATAGATCTATTGTGTGTTCCCCTTTCTTGAGTTATAACGAGTTATAACTCATCATACAAAATCAGGGCTTTAACAAAAGCCAGTATCTGAGACGGCTCCACAGAGGCCAGCTCTCCATCCTCGACATCAGACGTACCAAAGTTCATGGCACGAATGGTCGTCGTCTCGGCGCACTCAGTGATAAAGTGTTCTGGTGTTTCCCCATTTTCCCCACAAAATCTGCATTCGCCGTTGTTTCTCAGCTTCAGCCTACTGAGGTGTTCGTTGAGGAATATTGTTTTTACTTAAATCAAGAAAAACCTTTGATTTTTCTCGGTCGTAAGTTCTGAGGAACTTTTTCGAGTGTCTTAGACCGTTGGAGGACACCCATTCCAAGTTACGGATGGAGTCTTCCAGATTCTTCAGTTCCGCTTTCAGTTGGTTCCCGTTTGGAAAACAGAACGGTTCTGGTCCAGTTAGTGGAGTGTTCGCTCCTTTCCTAGCCAGATCATTTGCTTTTTCATTGCCTTCTATCCCTTGGTGAGCAGGCACCCAGAGTAGGAGGACTTTATTCTCTTTGCCTAATTTGTTGAGCTTTTCTAGGGATTCTTTGACCAACTTCGCGATGAAGATGATCGCGTTAAGTGCTGCTTGACTATCGGATAGGATGGCAATTTCCTGTTTTCGATAGTTCCTATCTAAGATAAATTGTACGCATCTTTCGATAGTGTAAATTTCTGCCTGAAGGATACTGAGGTAGGTGCCCATTGGTTCGGAGTATTTAGTTTTCGGCCCAAATACTCCTATCCCTGTCTCTGCTTTGGTTTTGGAAGCATCAGTATACCACGTGATGGTATGGTCTTTTATATGCTGAGTAAGCGTTTCTTCTAGCCGCAGGGCTATAGACTAATACTTTACGATAAACCAACCACAGACATGGATAAAGTATAGACTAATCATATATAGTTCATATCAAATAAAGTTTTAGTCACGTGATTAAGCTTGACCGGCACAGCGTTGCCCACTTTAACATATTTTCTTTTAATTTTTCTGTCTGCTAGTAAACATTTTTAAGCTTAAAGTATCACAACATTATTTATTTAAACCAAAAATTCAAAATACAAAACTAAAGTGTCAAAACGAATGACCATGGCAGGAAATAAATAAATGAATATGGCAACTTGACATTTTTTTACAGTAGAGCCGCCATTTGAATCTGAATTAAGGTAGCAAACAAAATCTAAAAGCCTGTACTGCTCAGATTTGCCGTGAGAAGAAACTGTATGTGTGTGACTACCTTTATTAAAATTCTGTTTATTTACTTTGACTAAATATAATTATTTTTTTCTTTTATTTTGATGTATTACAGGTACCTGGCGATGCAGAATTTTGGCATGTCCATCTTGCCGCTCGCCCACAGATGAACTTGAGGTCAGTGGGTAGAAAAAGGTTTGCTCATCTTTCAGAGAGCCTGGATGAAATCTACGTGGACGCTAACATTCCCTGGGGAGAAGACACCCTTTTCACCCTCGAATTCAGACAGGATGAGGGTGGGAAATATGCCATACACACTTGCAATAACAAATATCTGTCATCTAATGGTGAGTGAAATAAATTTGGTATCTTTTTCTTCATTTTTTTGTATTACATTTATCTATAGTATAGAGTAGAGTTAAATTTTTCAGAAATATACAAAATAAATATTTCTTTCCATAGCAACTGTTAAAATTGCCTCATATCTATCAAAAATAGTAGATAAAATAGTACTTTAACGACAAGGGTAGATTAAATGATACTTTAACAGCGAAGATAGGTTAAAAATTTTATTTCTTCTCGCACGTTTTTTAATTGCTTCCATTTTTGAAAATTGTTGTATTCCTTTTCATAAGTTATTTGGTTAAATGGAAGTAGTTTGGATATGGCGTTTGTCGCCTCAGCCTGAATATCTTTGATAATTTATATATTTCGTTTTGAGCCATTTCTGGCTCCAGTTCAATCAGGAATCGACACGAAAGAGAATTAAAAAATATTGACTCAAAACTAACAACTAAAGAGACAGCTTTATTTATTTATCAAATTACATAGAAACCAACGCCAACCCAGCACAATATTTTGTCTATTCATAATAAATTCCTTGAAATAATAATTTCTGAATATTTTTTAAAACGTAACTCGCTATGGAAAAAATATTGTTTTATACACGACGACAGGGGCGCATATACGGGAGGGGTAATGGGGGTAATTACCCCTCCCAGAAAGAAATTAATTTATTTTAATTATTACTTTCGAAAATCGAAACTATGAAACTATGAACCATTCCCGGACACAAACGGTACATTGTGAGACAGGAAATTGTAGAGAGAAACGAGCCCTATACCATAGGATACAACATTTTAATGAACAGTGCTTTCCATCAAATCAATGAAATGAAAAATATACGAAATAATATACATGTACTGATTTCTTTCGAAAATCGACAACAATGAAACTATGATCTCTTCCCCGACACAAACGGTACATTGTGAAACAGGAAATTGTAGAGAGAAACAAGCCCTATAGTGTAGGATACAATATTTTAATGAACAGTTATTTCAATAAAATCAATAAAATGAAAAATATACGAAATAATATACATGTACTGATTTCTTTCGAAAATCGACAACAATGAAACTATGATCTCTTCCCCGACACAAACGGTACATTGTGAAACAGGAAATTGTAGAGAGAAACAAGCCCTATAGTGTAGGATACAATATTTTAATGAATAGTTCTTTCAATAAAATCAATAAAATGAAAAATATACGAAATAATATACATGTACTGATTTCTTTCGAAAATCGACAACTATGAAACTATGATCCCTTCCCCGACACAAACGGTACATTGTGAAACAGGAAATTGTAGAGAGAAACAAGCCCTATAACGTAGGATACAACATTTTAATGAACAGTTCTTTCCATAAAATCAATAAAATGAAAAATATACGAAATAATATACATAATAATATTTCTTTCGAAAATCGACAACGATGAAACTATGATCCCTTCCCGGACACAAACGGTACATTGTGAGACAGGAAATTGTAGAGAGAAACGAGCCCTATAACATAGGATACAACATTTTAATGAACAGTGCTTTCCATAAAATCAATAAAATGAAAAATATACGAAATAATATACATGTACTGATTTCTTTCGAAAATCGACAACGATGAAACTATGATCTCTTCCCGGACACAAACGGTACATTGTGAAACAGGAAATTGTAGAGAGAAACAAGCCCTATACAATTACCCCTCCCAGAAAGAAATTAATTAATAAGAAAAATTTGGTATAAATTAAAATTGTTACAAAAAAGTTAATAATACAAATTAAAACAGAATATCCAAACCAATCCAAGTAGATTTTTTCCACAGTTACAATACCTTCCAGCAAAAAATTGACTCAAATTTAGTACTTTTTTGAATATTCAAACTACCCCTCCCAGACTCAATCTCTAGATGCGCCACTGCACGACGATAAAATTGCATTATCGACTATCTTGTATAAAAAATAACTATTTCTCTAAATCAACCAAACATTTTATTATAGGTAAACTGGTGGATGCCTGCAACAAAGACTGCCTTTTCTCCGCCGAGTACCACAGCGGTCAACTGGCCCTCAGGGACAGACAAGGACAGTACTTGAGCCCTATCGGTTCTAAAGCTCTGTTGAAAAGCCGTTCCAACACTGTAACCAAGGACGAACTGTTCTCTTTGGAGGATTCCTTGCCCCAGGCCAGTTTTGTAGCCGCGTTGAACAGCAGATTTGTCTCTGTTAAACAGGGTGAGTACAGTAAAACGAATGTTTAAAAGCACTGAGAAAATAAGTATTTCTAAAATTAATTGCAAAATGAAGGAAATGGTTTGAATGTATAAACAATACGACTGAAAAAACTAACGTCTATTGTCATACCCCAGTCCTCTTTGACGCCATTTTTTTGTATGGTAATAAGTTGGGTAAAAATAAATCCATGTATATTACTCTATCATATACATATGATATATATACATATACATATTACTCATATTACTCTATCATATACCGGGTGCGTCTCAACAGTGGCTCACCCCTATAACTTTTTTATTTTTTCAGTTAAAAAAACGCGATTTTTAAATGGCACTCTCGGTATTTTTTTACTTTATTGGAAAGAAAATGACACTATGAATAGAATGACATATCATATGTCAACTTTTGACATTTTCGCATATGGTGTATTTGAAATTAAAACTTGCGGTTCGTAACGAAAATTTGACTCGAAATCCCAAGTGTGTAGAATCAAATTATTAAAAAAAAATGCTTTTTCCAAATATGCTAATGAGCCACCCTCGTTCCATTTGAAAAAATTGAGAGATGATTAAAAATACAATTTGAGCATTTTCTAACTGGCCAGGATATGACACTAAAAACATTAGACGATCAAATCTATTTTTCCAAGGCTCCTTGGTTAAGAATTAGTGTTTTTAATATAGCCATGGCACTCTAGATTGAATTTTAAAATACGATTTTTTATTAAGCGAGTATGTCAAAAGTTGACATATGATATGTCATTCTATTCAGAATGTCATTTTCTATCGAAAAAAATAAAAAAAATACCCAGTGTGTCTTTTGAAAATCAAAAGTTGTAGTCATTTCCGGTGAAACCGGAAGTGACCGAAAACAATTGAATACGTCAATCAATTCTAATTTATGTCATATACTAACATACCAAATCTCGTTTTTTAACTAAAAAAATAAAAAAGTTATAGGGGTGAGCCAGTTTTTCAGACGCACCAGTATATTTCAGACGCACCAGTATACCCTTGTATACACAGTATACAAGGGTCAAACACTATAATGTTATTTATTAAAAAAAAATGACATAAAAACTTACCAAATATTATTATCTATTCTGTGATTTTGGTTCAAGATTAAAGTGCGAATACATGTTCCTTATTGTTATTAAAATCTTGACATGGCATAATCTTGAAAAAAAGAACATCGTCTACATCCGGACCGGAAGTTGATAGATCCCTCTTGTTCAAAAATGCTCATTATCAGGCTTGGGACATAGAGAGCTCGCAACATGAATAATGGAGAAACGCCGGCTTTTTTTAAACGGCACTTGAACTTGAATGCAGTAAAGGATTTAAATGAAATAAGACACGGTTTATAATCGTTTCGGGCAAGGATTACATCATTGTATGACTTTGGAACACATGTGTAACACAAGAGGATAGATAATATTAATGTGATAGTTTTTTTTCTACACATATTCTGATATAAAAGGTTACAATAATACAGACTAATAAATAATACCATTCAAATTATAACCGATTGTTATTCCTTAGCCGTCTTTGACGCCTTTTTTTGTCGATCCTATGGTGTTTTTGAATAGTGGAATGCACAACAGGCATACCTAAAGAACAGTACAAAATATATTTATAAAGTTTTCTATTGTCGAATTCTAAGTATATCAAAAATTCTGTAAGATTTTTTTTTGTTTACTTTCTTTATAAAATAATAAACAATCTAAACAACTAACAAAACCATAACTCGTGACAGGATAATTAAAATGTTTCAAAGTATTATAGTGTCAGGAAAACAAATAAATAATAAATCACAGACTCACCTAATAATCCCTGAAGCATCGACCCTGAGCGGAGGCGTACTTTAATACCTGTCACAATTAAAAGTAAGGATAAGTGTCCAGTTCATAATTCCGACCTGCTTAACTGCTATGTGCCGATATTATTTTGCCCTAACTACCTATTATTTATTTTCTATTTATCTCACTAGATGGACTAATTTATCTCTGTCTCTCTCAATACAAGATTTACAAACATATCTATGCAAATGCACTGCTTGGCCTTCCGCCCACGCACCCCCTGATGGCGCGGACTCCAGACTAATCAGCCGCACGGGCAACAGAATTCTTTGATCTCACAAAGTGGATTATCTATATTGTAGAATGAGTACGAGGGGGGAGGGAATCACCGCGATCTTTAAGATGTATTGTGTCCATCTTTCTTGAGCTATAGCTTATCATACAGGGGGTCTTCCTGTTGTAGGGGGGCAGGGGAGACAGGGGCTGCTAATATTTTGTGTTATGTTTTCCCATTCTCCATCAAGGACAAAGCGAATATTCATAATTTCGGCCATCTTCAACAAGATCAGTGACTTTTGCACAGTCTTCGACATTAAGAACCATATTCCGTCGTACACAACGATAATTATGAAAGCCACCTTGTCATTATGAAGAATAACATCAAAAAGTAACGATAATTAAAAATATTGCAAAATGTTTGTGGCAAGTTCATTTTCTTTTTAAAAATTAACCAAGGCATTTGTTGAGTCCAAATATTCCAAAAAACCAAAATATTCAGGAGGCAAGTTCTCGAATCTCCTAAAAGAAGCTCTTGAAAAAAATTCTTAGCTCTAATTTGAAAATTAATAGCTTTAAAACTTAGCTGACTACGTTGATTATAGTTTGGGGTGTAAGATTTTTTTGTTTACTTTCTTTATAAAATAATAATCAATCTAAACAACTAACAAAACCATAACTCGTGACAGGATACTTAAAATGTTTTAAAGTATTATATTGTCAGGAAAACAAATATATAATAAATCACAGACTCACAAAATAATCCGTAAATAAAAGTAAGGATAAGTGTCCAGTTCATAATTCCCACCTACTTAACTGCTATATGCCGATATTGTTTTGCTCTAACTACCTATTATGTATTTTCTGTTTATCTTACTAGATGGACTAATTTATCTCTGTCTCTCTCAATACAAGATTTACAAACATATCTATGGAAATGCACTGCTTGGCCTTCCGCCCACGCACCCCCTGATGGCGCGGACTCCAGACCAATCAGCCGCACGGGCAACAGAATAAACACAACATATCGATCCCGAGATTCGAGGACCCTGGGGGCCTGTTCCCGCCGCTGAAGACCCGGAGGACCGAGATCCTGCCAAGCAACATTAACGGGCCTATCCTTGCGCTTCCTCAAGCTAAGCAGTACTAACTCTACTGAGAACAGAAATTCACTAATCCACCTAAAGCTTACGTGGCTATCATATTAACTAATTATTTACTTTGCAAATGAACTATCCAATCTCCCTCTCTCTCTCTCTTGATTACAAATTTACTTATCTCATCAAATACTAACGTACTGTCTTGCCCCCGCATTACCCTTCTGCATTAGGTAATATTCTCAAACTTTCTTTTTCGAAACAGAATTGTTTCGACCAATCATCGTTCGATTTTGAACGCTTTTCTAGGAATACTTTTACCCCTAAATCGGAGCGCAGGACGCCCATAAAAATCAGATATGGCGTGACATGCTTGAGACGCAGAAATACTTAGCAGGCACAAACTCTTAACATGTGCCGTTTTAAAACCTATCTTAAAAGAAATATTATTGGGAAAATAAACTCACGTTATAGGGGGTTGGAACCTTTGACGACAACAGCAAAATAAAACACTTATTCACCACAGTATATTAAAACACTTTACTTTTGCACTGGAGGGGCGTATCGCTAACCATGCTAGCATCATCAGCAGATTATTAAATTTAATCTCAGAGCTAAATGCAAACTAGTAAAATATGAATTTTTGATAAGTTTTATGTGAATTTTTTCTCAATGATATCTAGAGGTCAACCTCCCTAAAACTATCGTCGATTGTTATTCCCCAGCCATCTTTGAAGCGGTTTGTTTTATAATTCCTTACTTTATCTAACGAAACTTCATGCAAAAAAATCTTACCATGGCTACGCAATAAAGAGTTTTAGCCAATTTTCGTTAGTTATCTTATAACGTAAATTAGTAAATTGGGAATGAGAGTATAACTATACGCCAATTGTTGATATATTTAGATATTTTACCGTTAATAACCCTTTAATTAATTTAAATGAATAATTTTTAAATTAAAATTGACACAACCTTGCACTCAATTTTTGTTAAGCAATCTCAACGTAAATTGGCAATTTCCAATAATATAGTGCAGCGCATATAAATTTATTTATTTTGTACTATTTGTACTACTTGTTTATTACCAATTTGACAATGGAATTTACACCAAAAGTTTACAATATAAAACACAGTAGATATTATGTTTATTAGTTTCAAGAATAAATGTTAAATATTTGAAATTATAATTTAGAATATTATTACACCGTTCATCAAACTTGTATTCATTTATCTTTAGGAATATTTGGTATGTAAGAGAAAGGAATGAAAAAAATGTATAGGGTATAAAAAACTATATTAATATAGAAAATATTAAGCAAAACATGAAAATATGGTTGAATTTTGTCCTAAAAAGAAGTTCTAAAATTAAAACGCGTTTCTATGGTAATATAACTTCGTTCATTCTTTGATAGATTGTTTTTTGTTGTTTTAATTTTAAAATGTTAAAGAAGCACAAAATTTATTTAGTTAAATGCTACGGAAAGGGTGATTATAGTTATCGGAAAATATGATACTTTAACAACAGCAAAGAATATGACATTAATCAAAATTAATTATAACCATCTATCAAAGAATGAAATCGAATTGATGTTACCATAGAAACGACTTTTGATTTTTAGAAAAAAATTCAACCATATTTTCATGATTTTCTTAATTTTCTCTAAAACTGTATGGAAATTTGGAAAAGTATAAACGGGATTGTCCATTTTAGAATAAGCTAAAATTTTTATGAAGAATGCATTTTTCTCAAAATGTCAATAATAAAAAGTTATTCCTCTTGTAAAGACAATCCGGGGACATACTGTATAATTAATGTTAATTTTGACAAGTTTTATGTCAATTTTTAGTAAATAACGTCTAGAGATTGACCTGGCCAAAATTATCATCGATTGTAATTTCCCATCCTTCTTTGACGCAGTTTTTGTTTTCCCACCATACGATATTTAAGTACCTATATCGTTTTATAAATTTCTGCAAAAAATGTGACGTTTTTGTTCAAAATAGGTGTAATTTTAAATGGGTGTAGTGGATGAGGCTGTATAGAAGGAAGAATTTCTTTTTTCTTAATTAAAACACTATATTTTCATCCGGTATTCAAATAGTAATAAATTTTTATGTGAAATACCCATATTCTAACTAGTGTATCTCCTACGCCAATCTATTTAGCATACTGTACCGGGATTGGGAACAGCACCTCAAGTGCAGCAACGGCGAGCAACAAAAAGCGCATCCGACGCGTTCCAGAACCGACTTGCACTCCAGATATTTTCGGCTTTATATAAATAAGATAGAAATAGATATCCAGGAAACTATTTCTGGACTGGAACCGCCGGTCGTCGGGAGTTCTGCCGACGAGTATCATAGTTGGCGAGGTCGGAAATAGTAGTCGATAGTCGGATTTCGTACGATGCAGGAAAGCGATGATAAGTTTAATAACAAACGGAAATTTGGATTCTGTTTTTTGTTTATTTATAGTTTTAAAACTTAATGCTGCCTCCAGACCAAGGTGAGAAAAAATAAACACGATTTTTGAGACGAAAACAAGACAAACTTGTCACAAAAAAATGGAGACTTCTGAAAAGACAAACTTGAGACAAATTGTCCACACCGCAATGACAAAAGTACAAAAAAGTCAAAAGTTTAGTAGTTGCGAATGAGTTTTATAACCATGTGTGATTTCACTGTGGTCTCCCTACTGTTGGTTTGGTTTGTTGCCTTCAGGGTGATGGGGAAGTGGAAACTGGCCCGGGAAAACAGACAACCGGCCCAAATCCACAAAACAAATGACCATGACGAAGAAACATATTTTATTTATTAGCCACAAGGTGTCCCAGAAATATGGGCAAGTATTTTAACTGGTAGTATTGTTGAACCCCAGACACACGCCTATGAGTTTTTTTCCCAAAAAAAAATTTTTTGGAAAATTCGGAATTTTTTTTGGAAAATATTTGAAATTTTTAGTTTTTTAGCTAAAAAACATAATTTCTAATAATATGGCAACATAGGTAGTAGATTAAATTCTACATGAAAGAAAATCCTGAAAAGATCCAGCAAAAAATGTTTTTGAAATTTCAAAGTAAAATAACTGCGTTATTTTGAACTTATGTGAAAATCGATGAAGAGAAAATATTTAAAAATATACAATTTTTACCCCCTTTAAAAATACTTGCACTATTTTCCTAGGACAACCTGTATATAAGTAATGGTGTTTTTCGCTCGTGCGAAAAAGCTCTATTGCCTCCGGTTTAAAAAAAATTAACTTGACTAACATTTTCGTAAAGACCAATATTGAGTCGGAATTCTGCATCTTGAATTTTTACTACAAAATGGCTCAGTTTTACAGGGTTCTCCTTTTTTATTTCCATTATCGATAACGGTAATTTGATCTTGAATAGGCTACGATTCTGCGTCACAATTTTGAGAAACTTCCTAATTCATTCACTTCAGCTGACCCAATCCTCTGTGAAATACATTACTTTTAGCTTTTCGGGTATATACTTTCTTACACATTGTAGGAATAAATTCTCTCTTTTGTGCTACAGCAGCAGCCTCTTCGTGTACACGTGTTTTTAACTAAATGAACCGCGGTCGCCATTAAAACTGCAGCATTTTTTAGGTTATTATATAGTTCTTATCACGAAACTTTTCCTCTATACTTTTGTACATTTGGTATCTTGTATGATAATGCCATGACTCAAACGAAAAAACTTAGTGGCCAGACAATACCTAGGTAGTGGATATAAATGTGTTCTGATGTAATGTTATGTTACAGTCCATAATTCGGAATTTGCGGAAGATTCCAGCCGCAACCTGAGTCGGAAATCTGCAATGGTCTAAGACACTCGAAGAAGTTTCTGAGGGCTTATGATCAAGAAAATCACAGATCTTCCTATGTTCGAGTGGGAACAATCTCGGATTGTCACGGGGTTTTTAACAGGACACTGTCTCCCTCAATGAACACCTCAGTAGATTGAAACTAAGAAGAAACGGCGAATGCAGATTCTGTGGGGAAGAGGGTGAAACACCAGTACACCTCATCACTGAGTGCGCCGAGACGACAAACCACTATTCGTGCCATGAATTTTGGTACGGCTGATATTGAGATGGAGAACTACCCTACCCTTTGTAAAACTGTCCCAGATACTGGCTTTTGTCAAAGCCCTGGGACTGTATGATGAGTTATGATTCAAGAAAGGGGACACAATGGATCTGTAAGGTTGAAGTGTTTAACCCCCCTCCCACTCATTCTAAATTCTAAAAAAAATAATTCTACAGTCCATAATAAGAATATTTGGATTTTCGAGACATAATATTTTATTATCTAATATAGTTTAAACATTATTTACCTGTTCTCTGCTGTCTCAGTAATTTTTAGCAAATTCATTTTAGCAACATTTTAAACAACAGTTTAGACTTGGATTTTAGTTCTCAGACTTGGCTTTTAGTCCGTCCTCAATTCAAACCAATCATAGATATGTTTTCTCCGTCAACCGCAGAGTTCGCGTCAAATTCGTCTAACTTCTTACAAAGGGGAGCTCGAAAAATATTGCACCGAGGCCCCCAGTTGTCAATATACTTAAGATCTTATATGTATAAGTATCTTATAACTTCTCGATCTAAATGTATACTAAGAATACTACCGTATTCTTAGTATACATTTAAGTCTCGATCTAAATAATCTCGATCTTAGTATACATTAATAGTCTCGATCTAAATGTATACTAAGAATACTACCGTATTCTTAGTAAGCAATACGTAACCGAACGAAGCAATTGAT